>NC_135828.1:30338197-30668030 GCF_964213995.1 Mustelus asterias | reverse complement strand
AAGTGATTATTTAACTGCATGTGGGCAAATCTGGCAAATCCAGGTGTATTGCTCATGCGGAGTTGCCCTTTAGAAAATAATGGTGAGCTAACTCATTAAACCCTTTCCTTTCATTTGGTACTTCAAAGGTGCTGCTTACGATGGAGTTCCAGCCTAGCGACTTCAAAGAAACAGCAATATGTTTCCACGGAAGGGTGGTGAATGGCTTTGAACGTTAAGTGCAGGTGGTGGTGTTCCCATGTATCTGCGCTCCAAGCCCTTCGACATATTAGAGTACAAGTCTTCATCAATCTGGCAAGATATAAGAGGCTGCAAATATCACTGCAACTATTTTCCCCAATTTCCAGTAGCTAATCGCAAAAATGTTTGTATTTCTAATGGAGGTGAGGGAGAGGATAATAGAATGCTCATTGTTAACAAAATTAAATTAATTTGCTGTTTATCGATCTGCCAGGGAGACAAGCGGTTTGAAAGTCAAAGAGGAAAGATGAGGTGGTACCATATTCGGATCTGTTCTGATCTTATTGAATTGCGAACGGACGAAATACCCTCTCCCGTTAAATTACTTTTACTTTTACACTTAAAACATTACAACAACATGACTCAACCTGATTGTGTTCTGATTTACTGGATGACTTGCTTCTACTTCCATCTCGCAAATGACAGACGTTTTCCCCAAGCATTCTCCCTCTTCCCTTTCCTGAACAACGCTGCTGCATTTTCCAATGGGCTCTCACGTTTCCAGAAATTCGGGAGACTGTGCTGAAAGAAAACTCCATGACAAAGTAAGCAGTTTGACGAAACACGTCTGAAAACATTGAAAGCGGCATAAACCTGCAGACTGTATTTCAGATGGCTTGCCCTGAACTGCTCAATTTGGAGGTTACTGCCAAGTGAGCTTTAAGCGTTTATATGCTAAAACACCAGAGGACGGAATTGTTGCAGAGCATTCTAATCAACTCCGCTTGAATAATTGACATTAAAACCACATCACACCGGAGTGAACAGAGAGTGTAAAGAATTCCACTGATGATGGATGTCAGTTTATACCAAAACCCAGAAGGGAAACATGGAATACCTTCTTAATGGTGTAGTTTGTGATTTCGCAGATTATGAGGAAAGAAATGCAAACCTATGAGGATCGGTAAGGTTTTGCATTCAAATGAAACAATGTTTATGAATGTAAATGAAAAAAAACCCAAGAAAAGTCACGATACGAAAGAAACAAACACTTAACTGAAATAATGGCAACACGAACAGTGTACCTTCTGGAATTATCCCCGGTTGTCTTCTATGTACGTTATTCGTCCGAAATCAGCATCCCATGTAGGATAACTCGGTGAGGCAAATCCAGCAAATAGTTCCCACACACGTGTTATGCCCAAGGCTCGGCAGCTTTTCTTTCGTTCAACGTAGGATTTCTATGGGGTTTACAAATAGCTGCATGGAACCTAGAATACTTGCCCTTGGGAGAACTATTTTTCCAGTCTTATCTTGGCTATTGTCGTGACTGCTTATCCGCTGTTGTCCTCCTCTTCTCCTTCAGTGCAAAGCTAACCGTACTGTCTTTCTCTTGATTTTATCTATCGAATCAACGTCTTGGACCAAGTTTTTTTAACATATAAGCATCAACTGTATTTTCAGCTCTCCACTTTAAACTCACCTTTGCCAATGTTTTCACACATTAAATTATATCCTTCCATTGTTTGCCAGTCAGTTAAGGAAACAATTATTCCCCTGATGCTAACCCATTTCGCTTATCGCTTAAAACCCTGCTTAAAGCTACACCTTTATCTGTTCTCATTTTCATCCAATGTTTTACTTTGTTTAATTGAATCCTTAAACCCTGATCTCCTTCAAAGATCTGGACGAAACGAGTAGAATGAACGAGCATCTGCAGTGAATAAATAGGAAAGAAGGACTTGGACGATTTCGCAAAGCGCAACGCAAATTACTGAAAAACGCTCCTCAGTTTGTTCATCTCCTCCGTTGCGGCGCCCAAGATTTGCTAACCATTCGTTGCGTTCAATTCGTCACATCCCTTGCCATGCCCTTCAACAGGCGTGAAATGTCATTGCCCCTGTCTGGCGTTCAGGTCACGCTGTGGCTAAGGTTTTCGGAAGGGCAATGACAGTCTCAGCTAAAATGTTTTCAATTTTACTCACCTTGTTACTCGAATTCTGGCATTGCTGTAAGTATCGTGGTTTGAACGTACTTTTACCGCAGCACACCGATACTGGTCTCTCCCTGTTCCCGTATCTCGTGTTGAAAATCAGACAAACACAATAATTCACAACTGAATATTTGTATCATTGAAAACTATTCAACGATAAAACATTCCTCCAATCTCATTAGAAAATTAAAGTATAAGAGTGAGACCAGGGGCGAACTCCATCAAAGGTCCTACAGTGATACGGTAGAGTGCGAGATATTTTTACGATATCCTATTGCATTTAGTGTTCGATTCCAACGATTGTCCTTCTCAAAACATGTTCTAGGGGTAAGGGCTGCGCCGACTGTATTCCAGTCTTTAGTTACGATCGCTATTGAAGGGCGAAAATCCTTTACTCTGGACTGCAGTATGAAGGGAGATTGCATGGGCAGCTACACCATGCATTGGTGCAGACAACAAGGAAAGGTCATTGACTGAATTTGTAATGAAAACAGCATCTGTGATCCTCTTTTCGGTAGCCGTTTTACGGTACAACTGGACTCTGCAAACAATTGCTTCTCTCTGCAGCTGAGCGGCCTCCAGCCAACAGACTCTGGAACTTACTGTGCTGCTCGTGTGGAACAATGACGCAGCACTCCCGCAGAGCGACGCAAAAACTTCATCATCGTCCCAACGGGCACGCAATCCAACTCGTGATCAGCACTGTCCACAATGCTCCGCAATTGATGAAGTTAATTTCTATTCCTCCGCTTATCCCTATGACTCCAGGACATCTCAACGCGTTTTAAATTTAAATCGGCAAAGAGTAATTGATTCATTCCTACAATGAAGCATGTTTTTTGCCTGCACTGCTGGAAGACCATCGAGGCAATATCGGCTTAATTAGAGCAAGACAGTCAAAGTCCTCCCCCCCCCGTTCATATCCGTAAGCTCTGCAAATTGATTTCCCCTGAAATTTTACTTCCATTAAAAAAGTTGCTCATGTTCGTCGCTTCCACCTCCCTCATCGACGAGGAGCTCCAAGTCCTCAGCACTTGCTGCATAAACAATAGATCCCTCATATCCTTCCTGTATGACTCGTTTAATTGCAAATGTTTGTCCCCTTTTCCGTGCACAGTAACTGAGGATGACAGCTTTTATTGCGTACCTTATTTAAGCCTAACATTGTGTTGCATACCTGCATGCAATCTGTCCTCAACTGATTTTCATCTAAGTAGAAAATATCCAATTTCTCGAAACTATTCTTTTTGCTGAATTCCCTCAGTACTCTTACCATTCCGGTAATTATCCTTTCCAAACTCAGAAGGACACCCGCACACTTCCTAAAATGTTCTGATCAAAGTGGTTGCAAATCTATAGCTGCGGCGAATTAAGGATTTGATAAATGTCCAGAGTAACATCAGTGATTTTTGTTGTTATGAAGTGCAATTCCGCCTTTCGATTCTCTTTCTTCTATGATTTCTAATATTTCAAGTGCAACCATTACAATAACGTAGGTAAATCAATTGCTACTTTATACACGGGAAGAGTCCAACATCGCCCAACGGGCTGTCAGGGTCCTTTATTTCCTCAGAGTGACATTTGAGTTTGAGATATAACCATTGCTAATGACTGTTTTCATTGGCACAACACTGTTTAATTTCGAAATTAGAGCTCGCCGTTTGTATTGCATCATCACATTTGCGAATGCACACAGTACGAAAAAATGAAATACTTCTCATTTGCTCAATCTATTGACCTGGCTTAGCACACTACTGGTTCATCGATCCAGAACTGGCTTGCCCAAAGGAGGCAGAGGAGTGGGTATAGATGGGTCTTTTTCTAATTGGAGGTCGGTCACCATTGGTTTGCCCCAGGGATCTGTTCAGGGACCCTTGCTGTTTGTCATTTTCATAAATGATCTGGATGAGGAAGTGGAGGGATGGGTTGGTACGTTTGCCGACGACAGGAAGGTTGGTGGGGTTGTGGATAGTCTGGAGGGACGTCAGAAGTTACAGAGGGACATAGATAGGGTGCACGACTGGGCGAAGAAGTGGCAGATGGACTTCAAAGCAGATAAATGCGTGGTGGTCCATTTTGGCAGGTCAAATGGGATGAAGGAGTACAATATAAAGGGAAAGACTCTTAGTACGGTAGAGGATCAGAAGGACCCTGGGGTCCGGGTCCATAGGACTCTAAAATCGGCCCCGCAGGTGGAGGAGGTGGTTAAGAAGACGTATGGTGTACTGGTCTTGATCAATCGAGGGATTTATTTAAGGAATCCGGGATAATGATGCAGCTATTTAAGACCCTCGTCAGACCCCACGTGGAGTATTGTGCTCAGTTCTGATCGCCTCATTACAGGAAGGATGTGGAAAAGATTGA
The DNA here is from genome assembly GCF_964213995.1 of Mustelus asterias. NCBI lineage: Eukaryota > Metazoa > Chordata > Chondrichthyes > Carcharhiniformes > Triakidae > Mustelus > Mustelus asterias. The sequence goes on along the minus strand of NC_135828.1, from coordinate 30,663,493 downwards.
AAGGGTGCAGAGGAAATTTACAAGGATGTTGCCTGGATTGAGTGGCATGCCTTATGATGATAGGCGGAGGGAGCTCGGTCTTTTCTCCTTGGAGAGACGTAGGATGAGAGGAGACCTAATAGAGGTATATAAGAGGTTGAGAGGCATGGATCGGCTAGACACTCAGATGCTTTGTCCCAGGGTGGAAATGGCTGCTACGAGAGGACACAGGTTTAAGGTGCTGGGGGTAGGTACAGGGGAAACGTTAGGGGGAAGGTTTTCACACAGAGGGTGGTGGGCAAGTGGGATCGGCTGCCGTCAGTGGTGGTGGAGGCAAACTCAATAGGGTCTTTTAAGAGACTCCTGGATGAGTACATGGGACTTAATAGGATGGAGGGTTATAGGTAGGCCTAAAAGGTAGGGATATGTTCGGCACAACTTGTGGGGCCGAAGGGCCTGTTTTGTGCTGTAGCTTTCTATGTTTCTATGTTTCTCCAAGTGCAGCTCGCTTCCATATTGTGAGACTTCCGCTGGGAGGGAAAATTTGCTTGCTAGCAGGTTATGCCTCATTAACTCTCCAAGTCCCTCATAACGAGGGAGAGGGGACTCACATCTCAATTGTTCTTCATATTGTTTCACCGAATAGACGGGCCATTGGAGCTGTTGTCAGAATTAAGCATCGAAATATGCTTTGGAAAATTAAAAGAAGTGGAGTACCGTCCATTTGTGAATACATGGGAGCAAATTTTGATTGGTTTAATGGGGGTGGGTGGATAGCAAATGGAGATGTATCTTTACACAGATAGCGGGAAGAGTCAAGATTAGATAATCCTGTGAAGTGCTGGCATTTTCACGATGGGCTGAGTGCCCTCTGTGTTGGATCATTCTAGTTGTCTCGGCATTTCATTTTTCGTTGTACCTATTTCAAGGGGATGCATCTGCATCCACTGCCTCCCGGCCGAGGCTGCCTTTGCAGAGGGAGAGAATCTCGGTCTCATTTGCAGTTTGGAGGGAGCGAACAAGAGCTCCTACACCATGTATTGGAATAGGCAAGAGAGAGCATCCAATCGTGTACTTAATTTGAAGGGCAGTCAGTATTTAAATATTGAATATGTGGGGGGAAAAAAATCACACGTGCCGAATCAGGCAAATGTATGTTTCATTCGTGTTAAATAAGGACTAAACATTTCCCGGACAAGAATAAAGAAATAAGTATCGCGAAAGCCATAAACATTGACCAGGCTCATCGGTAACCCTTCAGCATCACACACCCGATAACACTTCTGCCTTACGAATAAGGAACAAATACTGACTATAGACCGGTGAGTCTTACGTCAGTGGTCGGGAAAATCATAGAAATCATAGAGACCCAACAGTGCAGAAAGAGGGCATTTGGCACATCGATTCTGCACCGACCACAATCCCACCCAGGCCCTACCCCCATATCCCTACACATTTACCTGCTAATCCCTCTAACCTACGCATCTCAGGACACGAAGGGGCAATTTTAGCATGGCCAATCAACCTAACCCGCACATCTTTGGACTGTGGGAGGAAACCGAAGCACGTGGAGGAAACCCACACAGACACGGGAAGAATGTACAAACTCCACACAGACAGTAACCCCAGCTGGGAATCGAACCCAGGTCCCTGGAGCTGTGAAGCAGCCGTGCTAACCACTGTGCTACCGTGCTGCCCTCAATTATTTGAAAAGATTCTTAGAGACATTCTGTACTCACATTTGGAAACAAATGGACTTATTCTTGGTAAAGACCATGGTTTTATGAAGGGGAGGTCCTGCCTCACGAACTTGAATGAGCTTTTTGAGGAAGTGACGAAGGTGTTAGATGAGGGAAAGGCAGTGGATTTTGCGTGCATGGACTTCAGTAAAGCCTTTGACAAGGTACCTCCTGGTAGACTGGTATGAAAGCGGCGGAGCCTTGCTTTAATTTGCAGATTGATGGATACGCTGAAGGACGTTTAATTTAGGGCGGCACGGTAGCACAGTGGTTAGCACTGCTGCTTCATAGCTCCAGGGTCCCGGGTTCGATTCCCGGCTCGGGTCACTGTCTGTGTGGAGTTTGCACATTCTCCTCGTGTCTGCGTGGGTTTCCTCCGGGTGCTCCGGTTTCCTCCCACAGTCCAAAGATGTGCGGGTTAGGTTGATTGGCCAGGTTAAAAAATTGCCCCTTTGAGTCCTGGGATGTGTCGGTTAGAGGGATTAGCGGGTAAAATATGTGGGAGTAGGGCCTGGGTGGGATTGTGATCGGTGCAGACTCGATGGGCCGAATGGCCTTCTTCTGCACTGTAGGGTTTCTATGAAAGGTAAAGTCGCACCGGATCAGGGCAGAACTGGCAAGATGGATGCAGAACTGGCTTGGGCACATAATACAAAGGGTAGCAGGAGACGGGTGCGTTTCTGAATGGAAGGCTGTGACTAGCAGTATTCCACATAAATTATTTTGACGAAAATGTAGCTGGTCTGACTTGTACGTTCGCAAACGACACAAAAACCCATATAGCTGCAGATAGTGAAGAGGATTGTCAGAAGGTGCAGCAATATGTGGACCGGTTGGAGATTTGGGCGGAGAAATGCCAGATGGAGTCTGTTGTGGGAAATGTACCTGAGTCAGGCTTGACGATTTCAAGAATACAGTTTTTTTTTTTAACGAGGCTTCGTGGAGACAAGGCACTAACAAGTAGCAAACCTTCTCTCAATGAGACAATAGGAGCGGTCCATCTTTGTACCCTTTACACATAGATGGACCGGACATCTAGCCATTATCACATCGTTGTAATCAAGTAGGTGATCGATCGTTAACACATCGTCATAGACATATACAGACAGGTTATGACTGGCATGTTAACATCGCATTGTTCTATGAATGGATACATTTCCTACGATAGTGACCATCAATGGTTTTAGTTTCGGCTCATTCATATAATAATTGGCTTTCCTGCATTTATGTATTCCCGATCCCACCTGTAGCTAATCTCTTTACCCAACTTTATTGTCCTTATCCTAAAGGGTGTCTCAAGCCCTGGCTGGCTTCCTGCAGGATCTGATTCCTGCATATTTAACTTTAAATAGCTGCCTGTCCTTTATGTTTTAATCTCAGGTGGCTGTCTGTACTAAACGTCAGTGCCTGTTTAATGTCTCTTTCCCAGGTGACTGTTTATGTGCCAGGCAGTCATTTTTTAAAGTGTACTCATCTGTATATTTTCCCCACTTCAGAGTCTATCCGGACAAATGTGAGGTAATGCGTTTTGAAAGGTCCAATGCATGTAGGAATTTCACAGTAAATGGAAGAACGAATAGTATAATTGACAGGCAGCAAGATCTGGGCGCACATGTCCACCGATCACTGTAAGTGGCAACGCAGGTGGATAAGGTCATCAGAAAGGCACACGACACGGTTGACTTCATTGGTTTGGGCACTGAGTATAAAAATTGGCAGGTCATGCTGCAGCTGTACAGAATCTTAGTTTGGCCTCATTTACCTGATTTAGAATATTATGTGCAATTGTGGTCGCCACAATACCAGGGGGATGTGGCTTATTTGGAGAAAACACAGAAGAGGTTTACCAGGGTGCTGCCTGGTGTGCACGGTATTAGCTATGAGGAGAGGCTGGGTAAACTCGGTTTGTTCTCACTGGAAGGACGGAAGTTGATGGGCAACCTGATATGGGTTTAAAAGGTTATGAGTGGCATCGACAGAGTGGATAGTCAGATGCTCTTTCCTCGGGCCGAAAAGTCAATAACCAGGGGACATAGGTTAAAGGTGCGTTGGGAAAAGTTTAGAGGAGATGTTTTTTACACAGATGGTGGTTAATGTCTGGAACGCGCTGCCCGGGGAGGTTTTGGGAGCAGGTATGATAGCGGCATTTATGGGGCACCGAGACGACTACGTGAATAGGATAGGAAGGGAAGGATACAGACTCTGTAAGTGCATACAGTTTTAGTTTGGGCAGAAATCATGATCGGCACAGGCTTGGAGGGCCGAAATGCCTATTCCAGTGCTATACTGTTCTTTGTTCTGTGTTCTTTGATCCTTCAATAGCAATTGCAAAACGTGTAATAATCATAAAGAACAAAGAACAAAGAACAGTACAGCACAGGAAACAGGCCCTTCGGCCCTCCAAGCCTGTGCCGCTCCTTGGTCCAACTAGACCAATCGTTTGTATCCCTCCATTCCCAGGCTGCTCATGTGACTATCCAGGTAAGTCTTAAACGATGTCAGCGTGCCTGCCTCCATCACCCTACTTGGCAGCGCATTCCAGGCCCCCACCACCCTCTGTGTAAAAAACGTCCCTCTGATGTCTGAGTTATACCTCGCCCCTCTCAGCTTGAGCCCGTGACCCCTCGTGATCGTCACCTCCGACCTGGGAAAAAGCTTCCCACTGTTCACTCTATCTATACCCTTCATAATCTTATATACCTCTATTAGATCTCCCCTCATTCTCCGTCTTTCCAAGGAGAACAACCCCAGTCTACCCAATCTCTCCTCATAGTTAAGACCCTCCATAATTGAATTCAAATTCCACCTTCTGCCGTGGTGGGATTCGAACCCGAGTCCCCAGAACATTCACTGAGTTTCTGTGTTAATAGTCTATCGATAATACCACTAGGCCATCACCTCCCCCTTGTTAAAGAAAACATTCAAAAGAGGTGACAACGAATCATATTGGTCGAAGAATAAAGAGACATTAGTTACCAAAAGCTGACGATTTGCTGAAGTTGGGTGTTAGCAGAAAAAAGCCTTCTATTGCAATTATGGCTCCTATGCTCTCGCCCGATATTTGTAATCAACGGGTTGGTTATTTACAGAAAAAAGGTGCTCGCTCCATTCACTGATATTGAGGGCAGCTGCAAACACATCAGGGATGAATCGTCTTCCAACTGATGGAGTGTGTATCCGCAGTGTAATGGATTAGCTGCTGTCTGAATCTTTGGATAATGTTTAGGTTCACCAGCTAATGAATAGAGTTATAGGTCTCCTTGTTATCAGCGGTCCAAAGCTGAGCCTGAACCATCTCAGTGTGCAGATAGTAGCAAGTGTCAAATGGATAATTTTCCACTTGCTTGAGACCCCTGTCCTGTCTCATGCCACTGTGGTTCGATGCACTTAGCGTAGTGAAGGTGGTGGCGCAATGTCTTTTTTCACTTGGCTAGTAATCCAGAGACACGTGACAATACGCTGGGGATCGAGTTCGAGTTGCAACGCTGCAGGTGAATTTGAACACAATAGAATATCTGAAATTTTGTTGTAAAAAATCTGTATGTTTCACTGCCTCCCATTCGAGGACTAAATCTGCTGCCAAACCTGACCTGGCGTTCATGAGACTCCACTCTGCATCAATGAGGGCGACTCTGGAATGACCTCTGAAATGGTCAAGCAGGTCACCCAGTTCAAGTCCTATTAGAGATGGGCAAGAAATGATCACCCAGCCAGGGACATGGACATCGCAGGAATGACATTAAATCATGATCCTCGTTTAGAGAGCCGCTGCGGACGCGAAAGGCCAAAAGGCCCCGATCTGCACAGCAATTCTGTGAATCTGTGAATAATTGGCCAGTTCTGAAACGTAAGGAAATTCAACTGGAATATAGAACAACAGCTGCCCTTGTTGCGGATCCCAACGCCATGCAATTGAGACAGGCATGGCTACTGGCAACCAAATAGATTCAGGTTGGTTGCTTCAACTAAAAAGGCAAGTCCAACAATACAGTCAATTCTTCTCATGTTTCCTGAATTATTTTAAAAGCGGCAGTGTTTTCACCTCAGAGTACTCAATGCTCCTGATCTCGCTACCTCTTTTAGTAGGATAGTACATGTAGAAAAATGCATTTGTTCCTGGCTCTTTTAACTCTGCTTCACGGTAAGGGATTTTGAAAAAAAATACATTGTTGCTTTACGTTACTTTACCGTCTTTCGATTTAATTTTCAGAATATCCCTGTTTACTGATCTTCTCCTCTCCCCATCTCATTGCCAGAAGTGAACGCCCAGGCTATCAGACTCCCAAAGCCCTCTCCAGATTTCTGGGGGAGTCAGCCAACATGAGGTGCAATGTGGAGGGCACGAGTAACCCTTACATGTACTGGTACAGGCAATATCCAGGGAAGCAGCCGCAGCTGATGTTTTACTCCCTATCAATACAGAACGGAAATTCGAATGTAAAGGTGGACAGGTTTAAGGCAGATAGACCGAGTGACACTGTATTCAATCTGACTTCCTCCAGCCTGCAGGCGGATGACAGCCGTATACTTCTGCACCTGGATTCTTCACAGTGACTCAGAAAGATGCAACCGTATATCAGAAACCCGAATGTGGCAGCAAAACACTTGTTGCACACCAAATCGTGCGTTACCTCGTCCTTTTTGAGAGCGTTTTGCAGGAAGGCAGTACTTTTCCCAAGAAGAAGAGAAAGATTTGAACAGAAGGTGGCGGTCGCTCGATGTTACGGAATTTGACTATCACTAGAAAATAGACACCTGGAAGCTTCTCGTCTGGCACTCATCTTGCAATTACAAGATTTCCAAATTTAAAAAGAACAATAATTAAAACTTCATAAACACTTAATGTTGATTGGTTAGCAAATTGATTCGGATTGGTACAGAGGCATTCCCCTGGAGAAAGTGAAAGTTAGCTGATGACGGACAATTAAATACCAAACTCTGTTGAAATTCAAGTGTAGTAGCACTTGGACTCAAAATAGTCAGGGTGTTGCCATGGGAGCATGGCTGTCACCTATTTATAGTCGACAATTGGGCAATGCATATACATGTCTGCGTTTTCTGCACAGAGCAGGGTCCTGTGTATTAATTAGACACGGAGCAAGTGCTGCACACGGTGAAACCGTCTGACCATCTGAAATCTCGTTCAGTATAATTCTTACCACGCTAACCATTGTTGAGCGAATGTTACCCAAACGCGGAAGCAAATTTAATGTTGAACACTGCGTTTTGAATCTCGAAAGCATCGGCTGGCTGGATACTGTCAGTCTTTTGCGAGTTGCCCACAGCCGAAGGGACTCGTCATTTGACACCAGCTGCCAGTCTTTGGAACATCGAGCCCATACACCTCGTACCACACCTGCAATGAATACTAATTACATTGTGTGGTAGGCAGAACGTCATTTAGGCTTCAGGGCAGCATCTTGTTTCTGGCGAAGATCAACCCTGTTGCCCCTGGAGAGAAGCAGCGAAAAACGCCTAGATTCAGCTGTTCACCGACGTGTGGCGCACTTGCGTCTGCTGGAAGTTTGCCGCCGATGTTGGAATGGCAGAATGTGTAAAGGAGAATGAACAAAGATGACGCTGTAAATGGGACGTGTTAAGGAGGCGGGACAGACATTTGACGTCGGAATACGTTTTGACAGTCAAATATAATCCGGACTCACCCAGGGAAATCAATTAGAGTGCTTTGTTTCAGTCCTGAAATATAGGTTGACGCTGGCTGTGCCTATCCCTAATTGTCGTTGAACTGAATGACGTCGCAGACCATTTTAGAGGGCATTAAATATAAACCACATTGCTGTGGATCTAAATTTACATGTAGGTCACTTAGTTTTTTCAGGACAATCCATGTAAATTTTATGTTCGCCATTAAACTTTTAACTTCAGATTAGATGTTATACTGACAGAGCATTGATGTTGCAGACGTGGAAATTAAAGATGATTAAAAGAACAACATTTCTACAAATTCATTATTTTATGGGATGTGGCCGTCATTGGCTGGCTCACGAAATATCTCCTATTTCTAATTATCCTTCAATTGAGTGTTGCTACGTTTCAGAGGGTCTGGAGGCACGTGTAGGTCAGAATAGATCCTTAATTAAACAACATTACCAAACCATGTGGGCTTTTTAGACATAAAATGCCGGATTTTTGTTGGATTCAAATTTAATCATTTGTTGTGCTGGGAATCGAACATGGATGCACAGAGAAATAACATTGTTCTGTGGATTACTAACCCAATTATAAGAGCGATATGTCACCGCGCCCCCCACCCCCCCTCCCCCCTCCCCAACCCCATCACCGAGTAATCGAAGACATGAAGAGCGAAGGAGTACATTGCATACTGAAAATCGTTGTCTCCCTTGGACGCATGCTTTGGAGAGGACGCTTTGTGAGTATGCACTGGCGGGGGGCGGGGGGGGGGGGGTAGGGGCGGAGGGCGCGGAAGGTGTGCTGCACTATAGCAGCCAAACCACGATACAAATGGTACTAAACTCGCCATACGTAAGAGTTTAATGCCACAACAAGGTTCACTTCCTGAAAATTCGAGACACCTGTCCCGATACCATCAACTCTGGGACACCTGCTCCCTTTCTGCGGTTTCACAAGGTACTGCAAACAGTCTTTTCGCTTGTCGAGGTTTCGTTTTGATGTGTTTTGCAAAGAAATTGATAATGGTGGACATGGTAATCCTTCAATTCCTGGATAGAACTGTAATTCTTGAAGCACAGTAGTCATAGTACGAATCCGGAGAACTGGAGAAATTACCCCAAGGTATTCATTAAAATGCAGCACGCTGCAATGGAAGTTAAATTCCATGAAACTATTGATGGATTGCAATATTAATTATCATAATCATTGCCACAAAGCTAGTTAATTGATCCAAAAGTCCTATTATTCGCTGATCTTCTTTTGATTGGACGTCTGCCACCCTTACCTTAGTGCCTAAGACTATTAATTATCCTGTGAAATGGTCAAATAAGCCTTTCAGACATATGCACGAAAAGGTTTAACCACTATTCTTTCTAGGGCAATTATTTACAGAGGCACTCCCAAAATTGGAGTGAGGCGAAGTTTCACGTCCACGTGTAAGTGAGCTCAGTACATCAATGACTGCAAGATGGAGCTCCGTCACTACAGCGGCTTTCTCTCGATTGCGTCTGCGACAGTAAACCATTCCCTCAGCCCACATGGCGTTTGATAAGGTGCTGCACAAAAGATTAAGACACAAGGTAAGATCGCATGGGGCTGAGACTAAATATTAGCTTGGATAGAGGATTTGACAACCGAAAGAAAGCAGCGAGTGTGGATAAACGGGTCCTTGTTTAAGTGGCAATATGTCACTCGTGGTGCGCCGCAGTTAGAACATAGAACATTACAGCGCAGTATAGGCCCTTCGGCCCTCGATGTTGCGCCGATCATTGAAACCAATCTAAAGCCCATCTAACGTACACTATTCCAATATCATCCACATGTATTTATGCAATGACCCTTTAAACGTCCTTAATGTTGACGAGTCCACTACTGCTGCAGGCAGGACATTCCACGCCCTGAGTAAAGAACCTACCTCTGACATCTGTCTTATATCTATCACCCTCAATTTAAAGCTATGTCCCCTCGTGTTAGCCATCACCATCCGAGGAAAAAGGCTCTCACTGTCCACCCTATCTAATCCTCTGATCACCTTGTATGTCTCTATTAAGTCACCTCTTAACCTTCTTCTCTCTAACGAAAACAGCCTCAAGTAACTCAGCCTTTCCTCATTAGACCTTCCCACCATACCAGGCAACATCCTGGTAAATCTCCTCTGCACCCTTTCCAATGCTTCCACATCCTTCCTATAATGCGGCGACCAGAACTGCACGCAATACTCCAAGTGCGGCCGCACCAGAGTTTTGTACAGCTGCAACATGATATCGTGGCTCCGAAACTCAATCCCTCTACCAATAAAAGCGAACACACTGTACGCCTTCTTAAAAACCCTATCAACCTGGGTGCCAACTTTCAGGGATCTATGCACATGGACACCGAGATCTCTCTGCTCATCCACACTACCAAGTATCTTACCATTAGCCCAGTACTCTGTATTCTTGTTACTCCTTCCAAAGTGAATCACCTCACACTTTTCCGCATTATTCTCCATTTGCCACCTCTCAGCCCAGCTCTGCAGCTTATCTATGTCCTTCTGTAACCTGCAACATCCTTCCACACTGTCCACAACTCCACCGACTTTAGTGTCATCCGCAAATTTACGAATCCATCCTTCTACGCCCTCATCCAGGTCATTTATAAAAATGACAAACAGCACTGGCCACAAAACAGATCCTTGCGGTACACCACTAGTAACTGAACTCCAGGATGAACATTTCCCATCAACCATCACCCTCTGTTTTCTTACAGCTAGTCAATTTCTGATCCAAACCGCAAAGTCACCCTCAATCCCATGCCTCCGTATTTTCGGCAATAGCCTACCGTGGGGAACCTTATCAAACGCTTTACTGAAATCCATATACACCACATCAACTGCTTTACCCTCATCCACCTCTTTGGTCACCTTCTCAAAGAACTCAATAAGGTTTGTGAGGCACGACCTACCCTTCACAAAACCGTATTGACTATCCCTAATCAAATTGTTCCTTTCAAGATGATTATAAATCCTATCTCTTATAATCCTTTCCAAAACTTTGCCCACAACAGAAGTAAGGCTCACTGGTCTATAATTACCAGGGTCGTCTCTACTCCCCTTCTTGAACAAGGGGACAACATTTGCTATCCTCCAGTCTTCTGGCACTATTCCTGTAGACAATGACGACATAAAGAACAAAGCCAAAGGCTCTGCAATCTCCTCCCTAGCTTCCCAGAGAATCCTAGGATAAATCCCATCCGGCCCAGGGGACTTATCTATTTTCGCACTTTCCAGAATTGCTAACACCTCCTCCTTATGAATCTCAATCCCGTCTAGTCTAATAGCTTGTATCTCAGTATTCTCTTCGACAACATTGTCTTTTTCCTGTGTGAATACTGACGGAAAATATTCATTTAGCACCTCTCCTATCTCTTCGCACTCCACGCACAACTTCCCACTACCGTCCTTGACTGGCCTTAATCTTACCCCAGTCAATCTTTTATTCCTGACATACCTATAGAAAGCTTTAGGGTTTTCCTTGATCCTACCTGCCAAATACTTCTCATATCCCCTCCTACCTCTTCTTAGCTCTCTCTTCAGGTCCTTCCTGGCTATCTCAAAGGCCCCAACTACTTACGGACGATGTTAATCACTCGGACACAGCAATATACTGTACTGTATCCAAATTTGCAGATGGCACTCAAATAAGTGGGAAACAAAGGTGCAATGTGGAAATCAGGAATTTATAAGTGGGTATGGATAGGTTGGGTGAGTGGGACAATATTTGGCAGGTGGAATTCAATTCGGATGATTGGGAAATTATTTGCATTTGTCCAAGGAATGTAAAAGCACTTAGTACCTAAATGGAAGACAACTTATTCATTTTCAGTGCAGAGAGATCTGGGTGTCCTCATGCATGAATCCTAGAAAGTTCATATGCAGGTGTAGAAGCCACTAAGTAAGGTAAATACATTTTTAACATTAATTCTTAATGGAATGCACTATAAAAGTAAAGAAGCGATTTCGCAACTGAATCGCGCACTGTGACTTCTGTACTGTACGTATTTTGGATGGCGTTATGTAAGGAAGGGCAGAAATGCATTAGAGGCGGTTCATATGAGGTTCACTCGATTGATTCCAGCAATAAATGACTTGTCTATTGAAAGGGGATTGCGCAGTTTAGGCCTACACTGGCTGGAGTTTAGAAGAATGAGACGAGTTCTAATTACGTTATATACGTTACTAAAGGGTATTGACACGGCAGATGTAGAGCGGATATTTCCCCTTGTTGCATATTCTGTAAGGTGCAGATCACACTGACGTCCAAGAACAGCCAAGATCGCATTAAATGCCAGACCAGGGTCGAGGGGCTGCATTGCCGATGCCTGCTTCTCGTTCTTATCTTCCTGTACTCTGGACGTTGTCACCATTTTTTTCCATCATCCGTCATGTGTTATAAACATTTAAAACTGCATTAGTTGACGCTTCAATATTGTATTATCATGCGGAAGCAAATCCAATATATGCAGCACACCCCACAAATTAATTGTCTCGGCAGCTCATTCGTGCTGAAGAACTGAAAGCAAGACAGAGCAGAGCAATTATTGGCGGAGAAAGGACAGCGAAAATGTGAATACTCGAGTGAGAATCAATCGCAGCAAGTAAGTCGAAGTGAAGCTTCTGGATTTTGGTGGAAAGGCTGGGGGGCATCAGAGCTGTCATTCAGAGAGTGGAAAACTGGTTTTAAATTTTTCGGTCCGGCTGGTGGATGAGAGAATGTGGTTTGGTCTGTCAATTAGCGCCTGAAGGGCAGGACTGTCTCATGGAGGCAGGAGGCTTGGGTGTCAAGCATAGAGGGCAGTGTTGAGCTGGCATTCTGAGCTGTCAATCACAGTAAGCGAGCCAGGGCTGCCAATCAGGAAATGGTGGGCGGAATTGGAATTGTGGAGGAGGATGGGGCTGGCAATCCGAAAGGATGGGGCGGGACCTGTTAAAGGATTCCCCTTGCTTATATCCGTCATTTTCTCAGAACTTGCAAAACGACTTATGCACATGTGTTGTCTCTGGAAATAGAAAAAAGCGTTCGGTCTCTGTTTTCGGAATCTCTGTCCAGGACCATGCGGTCTCTACTCTTGCTCCGTGCATCGATCGTGTTCCAATTGGTGGGTAAGTCAAAAGTGAGACCGGTGTCAATTCAGGAGTGGGCCGCAAAGGAACGATCAATTCCAAATGCCAAATATTTAATAAGGAGTGTACGCATGAAATCTAAAAAGGAGGTTTAAGTGAGAGAAGAAAATAGAGATTGAGGGAACGGAGGAAGTAAGGAATGAACGGATGATTTCACGAAATACAACAAAACCAGCAAGTGGATTGTTAAACACTTATTTGGTGCATATCCATTGATAATGAAAAGAGATCTTTTATTGGGTAGCTTCTGCAGGAAAATGTCCCAGACAGGTTGACTGACTGAGTACACTTTCGGGTGCCAGCGCAAATTAGAATGGGAGCTCAATAATCAACTGGAGCCCATCTAACTATAGATATCACCGGCATGTCCAAAGATGTGCGGGTTAGGTTGATTGGCCAGGTTAAAAATTGCCCCTTAGAGTCCTGAGATGCGTAGGTTAGAGGGATTAGTGGGTAAATATGTGGGGTAGGGCCTGGGTGGGATTGTGGTCGGTGCAGACTCGATGGGCCGAATGGCCTCCTTCTGCACTGTAGGGTTTCTATGTCTATACTACTTTTATTTTGGATTTTCCCGACGACAGTAGATATAATTTGCCAATTCTCAACACAGGGACATAAAGGCACGCAACGCCCTCAGTCTATTCCAGGATTCAACCAGATCATGGTGCCGTCTGTATTGTTCCACCATTGAAGAGCCTTTGTTGCAAACCATTATTGCCCCTACATAACCCTCTGATTGGTTAACGTTTAGCCTTGCGTTCGTCCAAGCCTGGATTTATTTAATTGGACATCGCGACATGCTGCCAGATATGAGCCATGGACTCTACTAGACAATGATTTCCGTCAATCTCCACAGACAACCCTGCCCACAGTCTCCACTGGATTGTAGGAGACAAACCATGGTGTTCAATTGCAATAATGTGATAGAAATGGGACATCGAAGGAGGAATGTCTAATGCAAAGAGTTTGTCTTATTGATGATTCCTGTATTCATTTTATTCCAGGACTTGGAGAGTCTCAGAATATCGTGCAGTCCCTGGAAACTGTCTCGGTGAGAAAGGGAGCGAATGTGACTATCCCGTGCAACCAGGGCGGTACTGATATTTACATGTACTGGTACCGTCAGTTCCCGGGCCTGGGACTCCAGGACCTCTTGTATGCAGTGCGGGAAGGTAAGCCGATCAGGTCAGACGGGATCCCGGAGCGGTTTAGGGCGCAGAAGACTTCAGAGGGCTCCTTCGATCTGAAGATCGAGGACTTGCAGCTGAACGATCAGGCTCAGTATTTCTGTTCCTCCAGTGATGCACAGTGATACATTCGGGCTGAAGAGTGCTACAGAAACACCACCGCCTGAGACATGAGCGCCACACGGGTTATAATCTCTCCATAGCCAAACAGATAGACATACGGACAAAGACGGTAATTCGAGTCGAACAATAAACGGTGGTGCCGGCCCCCCGACCCCCCTTGGCTGGAAACTGTGTAAACCTGAAGCAGATTTGGGAGTGAGCATTCCAGCCTGGCCGAGCTGGCCGGACACGAAGAAGAAAGAACGAGAATTTTCGAATCGACAAATAAGGAAGATAATGGGTGAAATTTGCCTGAATCTTGAAATTGAGAAAATTTGTGCGAGCGAGGGAGTGCTAAGAATCGTCATATGCCTTTGTATTTCAGTTGCCCGTCTTTTTGTCATCCGGCCATGCATCCACCAACCTCTCTCGCCAAGTATCTCTCCTCATACCGGTGCTGTTTTGATTCTAACGGTATCATTCGCTCTATATCCATATTTCAACATATAAAGTCAGTAGTTTCTCTCTCTGCCTCTCCGTCGACCGGTAGCTATCTGTCTACCTTTTTTTCTCTATAGCCTCCTCTCTCTGTCTCGGCATTTCTCCGCCGATCTCTCCCTGACTTTTAAAAAAATATTTATCTAGATATACGTCTCTATGTTCACTTAACCTAAATCTACTTATCTCCATCAACACCTATATATTTTTAAATAATGCAATTAGTATTCACAGATCCAAGGACAGATCCTCGTTTAATACTGTAATTTATTAATGCTTGTCTATATTCTGTCTTTCACTCACACTCGCTACTTTCAGACAGTTACCTTCTCCAATCTCTGGACGTCACTGAAATGCATCATCCCACAACATTCTGCTGAGTTTTTCTATAACGACGGAAGAAGTACAGCGTCCAAACCCACATACACAATGAAAATATTTCCTCTGAGAACGCTTAGATTTTCTGTCAGTGCAAGGCTGGAGCGGCTCTGCAGATGCGTTCACCCTGGAACACCTGCTTCCTGACACGGATAGAGGATGTGTTTAAAAACCGTTTGCTCACTGTTTTCAGAAATCCACATAAACATTTATAGAGTGGCTTCTGTCACATGGTTTCTGACTGTGGGTAACTTGACCACTTTTCGCCCATTGTTTTACATGTACTGTGTACTCGCTGTGTATACATCTGTGAAGTTAATGCACATCTGCACATAACAAAAAAAATTACTCTCAATCAGCCCAGCTTACATTTTGGGAAGTGACTTGTTGAGCAGGAACATCGGCTTGGTGCAGAAGTGTACGTGTTCGTTGTTTCCACTAGCGGGGGCTGTAGCTCACTGCAACCTGCGGCACTGTGTCCTGGCATAATATTTTTTATCAACGAACTCCACGTACTGTTACCATAGAACCATAGAAAATTACAGCTCAGAAACAGGCCTTTTGGCCCTTCTTGTCTGTGCCGAACCATTTTATGCCTAGTCCCACTGACCTGCACTTGGACCATATCCCTCCACACCCCTCTCATCCATGAACCCGTCCAAGTTTTTCTTAAATGTTAAACTTTAACATTTAACTTTATCTGGCAGCTCATTCCACACTCTCACCACTCTCTGCGTGAAGAAGCCCCCCCCCCCTAATATTCCCTTTAAACTTTTCTCCTTTCACCCTTAACCCATGCCCTCTGGTTTTTTTCTCCCCTAGCCTCAGCGGAAAAAGCCTGCTTGCATTCACTCTATCTATACCCATCAAAATCTTATACACCTCTATCAAATCTCCCCTCAATCTTCTACGCTCCAGGGAATAAAGTCCCAACCTATTCAATCTTTCTCTGTAACTCAGCTTCTCAAGTCACGGCAACATCCTTGTGAACCTTCTCTGCACTCTTTCATTCTTATTTACATCCTTCCTGTAACTAGGTGACCAAAACTGTACACAATACTCCAAATTCGGCCTCACCAATGCCTTATATAACCTTACCATAACACTCCAACTTTTATACTCGATACTGCGATTTATAAAGGCCAATGTACCAAAGGGACTCTTTACGACCCTATCCACCTGTGACGTCACTTTCAGGGAATTTTGTACCTGTATTCCCAGATCTCTCTGTTCAACTGCACTCTTCAGAGTCCTACCATTTACCCTGTACGTTCTACTTTGATTTGTCCTTCCAAAGTGCAATATCTCACACTTGTCCGCGTTAAATTCCATTTGCCATTTTTCAGCCCATTTTTCTAGTTGGTCCAAATCCCTCTGCAAGCTTAGAAAACCTTCCTCACTGTCCACTACACCTCCAATCTTTGTATC
Source organism: Mustelus asterias (assembly GCF_964213995.1). Taxonomy (NCBI): domain Eukaryota; kingdom Metazoa; phylum Chordata; class Chondrichthyes; order Carcharhiniformes; family Triakidae; genus Mustelus; species Mustelus asterias. The sequence continues at coordinate 30,647,369 of NC_135828.1, read as the reverse complement.
ATCAGCAAACTTGCTGATCCAATTTACCACATTATCATCCAGATCATTGATATAGATGACAAACAACAATGGACCCGACACTGATCCCTGCGGCACACCACTAGTCACAGGCCTCCACTCAGAGAAGCAATCCTCCACAACCACTCTCTGGCTTCTTCCATTGAGCCAGTGTCTTATCCAATTTACTACCTCCCCATGTATACCTAGCGACTGAACCTTCCTAACTAACCTCCCATGAGGGACCTTGTCAAAGGCCTTGCTGAAATCCAGGTAGACAACATCCACCGCCTTCCCTTCATCCTCTTTCCTGGTAACCTCCTCGAAAAACTCTAATAGATTGGTCAAACATGACCTACCACGCACAAAGCCATGTTGACTCTCCCTAATAAGTCCCTGCCTATCCAAATATTTGTAGATCCTATCCCGTATCACACCTTCCAATAACTTGCCCACCGCCGACGTCAAACTTACTGGCCGATAATTTCCCGGATTTCTTTTGGAACCTTTTTTAAACAACGGAACAACATGAGCCACCCTCCAATCATCTGGCACCTCCCCCGTGAATACTGACATTTTAAATATGTCTGCCAGGGCCCCTGCAAGTTCAACACTAGCTTCCCTCAAGGTCCATGGGAATACCCTGTCCGGTCCTGGGGATTTATCCACTCTGATTTGCCTCAAGACAGCGAGCACCTCCTCCCCTTTAATCTGTAAAGGTTCCATGGCCTCCCTACCAGTTTGCCCTATTTCCGTAGACTCCATGCCCGTTTCCTCAGTAAATACGGATGCAAAAAAACCATTTAGTATCTCCCCCATCTCTTTTGGTTCCATACACAGTGTACCACTCTGGTCTTCAAGAGGACCAATTTTATCCCTCACTATCCTTTTGCTCCTAACATACCTATAGAAGCTCTTTGGATTTTCCTTCACTCTGTCTGCCAAAGCAACCTCATGTCTTCTTTTAGCCCTCCTGATTTCCCTCTTAAGTAGCTTCTTGCACTTTTTATACTCCTCGAGCATCTGATGTGTTCCTTGCTGCCTGTACATTTCATACAACTCTCTCTTCCTCTTAATCAGTGTTACAATCTCCCTCGAGAACCAAGGTTCCTTATTCCTATTTACTTTGCCTTTAATCCTGACTGGAACATACAAACTCTGCACTCTCAAAATTTCTCCTTTGAAGGCCTCCCACTTTTCATTTACATCCTTACCAGAGAACAGCCTGTGCCAATCCACACTTCCCAGATCCCTTCTCATTTCATCAAATTTGGCCTTTTTCCAGTTCAGAACTTCAACCCTGTTATAAGCAGCTCCTTTTTTTATGTAACTGTTTCGAATGCATTTCATTATATATGCAAACACAGATTGAGTGCTTCCTATCTCTTTCTTTCTCCTGATGTTATATGAAGAGGTTCTCTTTCCACTGTTGAATTCGGGCGTTACTAAGGTACGAATTTGCACCGGATTTCGGCCATTCGGGTCCTCGAGCCTGCTCTGCCATTTGATACGGTGGTTGATTATGTCATCGTGGACTCAGCTACATTTCTTGCTTAACCCCAATAACACACTTTGTTCGTCAAGAATCTACCCAACATTGCCATTAAAAACACAATATAATTTTCTCTATTCTGGAGAAGAGAATACGGTCGATTCAAATTAAAAGTCTCTACCCAGGTCGGAGTGCAGGACCAGCGACAGTAAAAATGTCAATAATGGTGTCGTCAAGTGTGGTTTCTGGAACAGGTTCCTTGGATTCATGTCGGCAGAAGGGCCATGTAACCTCTACACAAACGAGAATATGTCTATGCCTTCATAAAGGGAAAAGTGGTCCAAGATACTCCGCAAAAATGCATCGATTTAGTAGGCTTCACAGGAACCAATAGTTGTCGTTTAATTGACGATTTGTTCGTTAGACGAAATGGCTCACGATTGGCCTTTGTTTTTTTATGGGCATGGAGGCTGCCTGGTTACCAATATAAAGCATTGCATTTTCCAACAGCTGTACGGGCATTACAATACACCTTCCTGATACCCTGATGAGTTAATTGTACAAGTCGTTTCTAACTCGGGGGTACTTCAAAACTCGGTTGGTCAACTTTACGAGTACAATTCCAGTAGGGGTCTCCCAGAAACAAAATGCAATTTCATGGATGTCCTGCTGGATTCTGTTTCACCGGTCACACCAGATCTTCCTCATCTTGATTAGCTGCACTTCCTGCCCGAATTATAACACTTACCGTGGGTAGTGGCAGACTCCTCTCGAGTCGGTGACATGCAGATAGTGGTCTTCGTTTCACGCCTCCATAACATCATAAGACCATAAGAGATAGGTGCAGAATTAGGCCACTCGGCCCATTGAGTCTGCTCCGCCATTCAATCATGGCTGATATTTTTCTCATTCCCATTTTCCCCATAACCCCTGTCCCACTTATTAATCAAGAAACTATCTATCTCTGTCTTAAAGGCACTCAATGATTTCGCCTCCACGGCCTTCTACGGCAAAGAGTTCAACAGAGTCACCACTTTCTGGCTGAATGAATTCCTCCTCATCGCTGATATAAAGGATCGTCCCTTTAGCCTGAGATTGTGCCCTTTGGTTCTAATTTTATCCTATCAGTGGAAACATCCTCTCAACGTTCACTTTATCCAGACCTCTGAGTATCCTATAAGTTTCAATAAGACACCCCTCATCCTTCTAAACTCCAAGGAGTGCAGACCCAGAATCCTCAACCGTTCCTCATATGACAAGCTCTTCATTCCAGGGATCATTCTTGTGAACCTCCTCTGGACCCTTTCCAAGGCCAGCACATCCTTCCTTAGATATGGAGACCAAGGCTGCTCACGATACCCCAAATGGGGTCTGACCAGAGCCTAGTACAGCCTCAGAAGTACATCCCTGTTCTTGTATTCCAGCCCTCTCGACATGAATGCGAACATTGCATTTGCCTTCCTAACTGCCGACTGAATCTGCGTGCTAACCTTTAGAGAATCTTGAACAATGTCTCCCAAGTCCCTTTGTCTTTCTTATTTACTAAGCATTTCCCCATTTAGAAAATAGTCTATGTCTCCATTCCTCCTTCGAAAGTGCATAACTTTTCCACATTGCATTCCATCTGCCACTTCTTTGCTCACTCTCCTAACCTGTCCATGTCATTTTGCAGCCCCCCTGCTTCCTCAATATTACCTGTCCCTTGGCATATCTTTGTATCATCTGCAAACTTAGCAACAGTGCCTTCACTTCCTTCCTCCAAATCGTTAATGTATATTGTGAAAAGTTATGGCCCCAGTACTGACCAATGAGGCAGACCATTAGTCACCGGCTGCCAGCCTGAGAAGGGCACCATTATCCCCACTCTCTGCCTTCTCCCTGTAAAGACGGAGGATGAGGGGAGACTTAATAGAGGTGTATAAAATTATGAAAGGCATAGATAGGGTGAACTGTGGGAAGCTTTTCCCCAGGTCGGTGGTGACGTTCAGGAGGGGGTCAGAGGTTCAAGGTGAAGGGGGGGAGGTAACACGGATATCAGAAGGACATATTTTACACAGAGGGTGGTGGGGGCCTGGAATGCGCTGCCAGGCAAGGTGGTGGAGGCGGACACACTGGGAACGTTTAAGACTTATCTAGATAGCCACATGAACGGAGTGGGAATGGAGGGATACAAAAGAATGGTCTAGTTTGGAACAGGGAGCGGCACGGGCTTGGAGGGCTGAAGGGCCTGTTCCTGTGCTGTATTGTTCTTTTTTCTTTGTTCTTTGTTTGTTGTTTGTTCTGCCAGTCAGCCAATCCTCTATCAATGCCAGGATCGAACCCTTAACACCAAGCGCACTTAAGTTATTTAAGAGTCTGCTGGGCGGAACCTTGTCAAAGGTCTTCTGGAAATCTAAAAAAATCACGTCCACTGGTGCTCCTTAATCTAAGTTTCTTGTTACCTCCTCAAAGAACTCGAACAGATTTGTCAGGCATGACCTTCCCATGACAAAGTCGTGCTGACTTAGCCCTACTTTATCATGCAATTCCAACTACTCTGCGATCTCATCTTTAATAATGGACACTAAAATCTTGCCAGTGATCGAAGTCAGGCTTACGTGCCTATAATTGTCCGTCTGCTGCCTCCCTCCCTTCTGAAAAGCGGTGTTACATTAACTAATTTCCTGTCCTCTGGTACGCTTGTTAGAGATGATCATTGCCTGGCACTTTTCTGGCATGAATGTTGGTTCCCACCTTTCAATCTAAGCCTGGGTATGGTCCAGGTCTTGCTACATCTGGACAGCGACTGCTTCAGTATCTAAGCAGCCGCGAATGGTGTTGAACATTGTGCAATCATCTGTGAACATCCCTACTTCTGACGTTATGATGGAAGGGAGATCATTGATCATGGTTGGGCTTGGGACACTTACCCGAAGAAGTCGTGCAGTAGTGTCCTGGGACTCAAATGATTGAAAGAAGTCTCACAACACCACGTTAAAGTCCAACAGGTTTATTTAGTAGCACAAGCTTTCGGAGTGTTGCTTCTTCCTCAGGTGAGTGAAGAGTTGTGCTCACATAGACAAAGGGTCTATGTGCACAGGATCTGTGTACCTGGTGGATGGTGTTCTCACGTGAGATGATGGCATCCGTGTTGATGATCCGACACGTCTTGCAGAGGTTGCAAGAGGGGAGGGGAGTGAACAGTTAGAAGAGGGGTCATCTGTGGTTGTCCCACTCCAAAACAGGTATATTGTTTTGGATAGTGTGGAGGAGTGTGCCTCTCCAGTGGTAAGACACAGTGACCAGGTCACTGGCACACAGTCAGGCTCTGTGGCCCGGAAAGGGAAGAGAGGGGTTAGGAGAGCGATAGTGGTGGGGGATGCATCAGTTAGAGGCACAGACAGGCGATTCTGTGGGTGCGAACGGGACTCCAGGATGGTAGTCTGCCTACCTGGTGCTGGGGTCACGGATGTCTCCGAGCGGATAGGAGGCATATTAAAAGGGGAAGATAAAGAAACGGATGTCATTATACACATTGGTGGAAATGACGTAGATAGGAAGAGTAGGGGGATCCTAAGAGAGCAATTCAGGGAGTTGGGAAATAGGTTAAAAAGTAGGGTCACTAGGGTGGCCATCTCTGGGCTGCTCCCAATGCCTCGTGCCAGTGAGGCTAAGAATAGGGAGTTGGTACAAATGAATGCCTGGCTAAAGGACTGGTCCAGGAGGGAGGGCTTCATTTTCATAGATCAATGGGAAGTTTTCAGGAGAGGATGGCACCTGTACAAGAGGGAGGGGTCACAACTAAGTTGGAAGGGCACAAACATCCTGGCTGGGAGCTTTGCTAGTGCAGTTCGGGGGCTTTAAACTAGTATGGCAGGGGGGTGGGGATCAAAATATTAGGTCTACAAGTGTGGAGGCTGGGGACGAACTTGGGGCTGGGACAAGGCTGGCAAAGAAGAAGAGCACTCTGGGGGAGGACGACCTCACTGGGCCTGGAGGTCTGGAATGCTTATACTTCAATGAAAGGAGCGTAGCAGGTAAGACAGACGAACTTGGGGCCTTAATGTGCACGAGGAATTTGGATGTGGTTGCGGTGACAGAGACTTGGTTGAAAGAGGGACAGGACTGGCAGCTGAATATTCCAGGGTACAAGTGTTTTAGGCGAGACAGAGGAGGGGCCAAAAGAGGTGGGGGAGTAGCGGTATTAGTTGGAGAGCATATTACAGCGGTGCAGAGGGAGGACAATTCAGAGGGGTCGTGTAGCGAGTCACTCTGGGTGGAGCTTAGAAACAGGAAAGGCGCAGTCACTATGTTGGGGTGTACTACAGGCCCCCCAACAGCCCAAGGGAAGTGGAAGAATGGATAAGTCAGGAGATACTGGATAGGTGCAGGAAAAATAGGGTTGTTGTAGTGGGAGACTTCAATTTCCCTGGTATAGACTGGAAATCGCTGAGGGCAGGGACTCTGGATGGGGAGGAATTTGTAAAATGTGTACAGGAGGGTTCGTTGGAACAATATGTAGACAGCCCGACTAGAGAGGGGGCTATACTGGACCTGGTACTGGGGAATGAGCCCGGTCAGGTCTTCAAAGATTTGGTAGGGGAACATGTGGCAAATAGTGACCACAATTCTGTTAGCTTTAGGATAGTGATGGAAAAGGATGAGTGGTGTCCCAAGAAGGGTAAGGTGTTGGATTGGGGGAAGGCTAACTTTAGTGGGATCAGGCAGAAATTGGCAGCTCTTGATTGGGAGAGGCTGTTTGAGGGTAAATCCACATCTGGTATGTGGCAGTCTTTTAAGGAACAGTTGTTGGGGCTACAGGACAAGCATGTCCCTGTAAAAAAGAAGGATAGGAAGGGTAGGATTAGAGAACAGTGGATAACCAGGGAAATTGAGGGACTGGTCAAAAAGAAAAGAGAGGCGTATGTTAGGTCCAAGCAGCTAAAAACGGAGGGAGCTCTGGAGGAGTACAAAGAAAGTAGGAAAGTACTCAAATGGGGAATTAGAAGAGCAAAAAGGGGTCACGAAATGTTCTTGGCAGACAGGATTAAGGAGAATCCCAAGGCATTTTATTCATACGTTAGGAACAAAAGGGTTGTTAGGGAAAAAATTGGACCTCTCAGGGACAAAAGTGGGGACTTATGCTTGGCGCCCAAAGAAGTAGGGGAGATCCTAAATGAATACTTTGCGTCGGTATTCACAAAGGAGAGGGATGTGTTGACTGGGAGTGTCTCTGAGGGGAGTGTTGAACCGTTGGAGAAAATCTCCATTACAAAGGAGGAAGTGTTAGGTTTGTTAGAGAATATAAAGACTGACAAATCCCCAGGGCCTGATGGAATGTATCCAAGGCTGCTCAGGGAGACGAGAGGTGAAATCGTTGGGCCTCTGACGCAAATATTTGTCTCGTCACTGGACGCAGGTGAGGTCCCAGAGGATTGGAGGATAGCTAATGTGGTCCCGTTATTTAAGAAGGGTAGGAAGGATAACCCGGTTAATTATAGGCCGGTGAGCTTGACGTCCGTGGTGGGGAAGTTGTTGGAGAAGATTCTTAGAGATAGGATGTATGCGCATTTAGAAAGGAATAAACTCATTAACGATAGTCAGCATGGTTTTGTGAGAGGGAAGTCATGCCTCACTAACCTGGTGGTGTTTTTTGAAGAAGTGACCAGAATGGTTGACGAAGGAAGGGCCGTGGATGTTGTCTATATGGACTTTAGTAAAGCGTTTGACAAAGTCCCTCATGGTAGGCTAGTGAAAAAGGTTGGATCTCATGGGATAAAGGGGGAGGTGGCTAGATGGGTGGAGAACTGGCTTGGTCATAGAAGACAGAGGGTGGTAGTGGAAGGGTCTTTTTCCGGCTGGAGGCCTGTGACTAGTGGTGTTCCGCAGGGCTCTGTATTGAGACCTCTGCTGTTTGTGATTTATATAAATGATCTGGAAGAAGGAGTAACTGGGGTGATCAGTAAGTTTGCGGACGACACAAAACTGGCAGGACTTGCAGATAGTGAGGAACATTGTCAGAGGCTACAGAAGGATATAGATAGGCTGGAAATTTGGGCAAAGAAATGGCAGATGGAGTTCAATCCTGATAAATGCGAAGTGATGCATTTTGGTGGGAATAATGTAGGGAGGAGCTACACGATAAATGGAAGAACCATAAAGGGTGTAGAGACGCAGAGGGACCTGGGTGTGCAAGTCCACAGATCTTTGAAGGTGACGTCCCAGGAGGAGAATGTGGTGAAGAAGGCATATGGCATGCTTGCCTTTATAGGACGGGGCATAGAGTATAAAAGTTGGGGTCTGATGTTGCAGATGTATAGAACGTTGGTTCGGCCGCATTTGGAATACTGCGTCCAGTTCTGGTCGCCACACTACCAGAAGGCCGTGGAGGCTTTAGAGAGAGTACAGAGGAGGTTTACCAGGATGTTGCCTGGTATGGAGGGGCTTGGTTATGAGGAGAGATTGGGGAAACTGGGGTTGTTCTCCTTGGAAAGACGGAGGATGAGGGGAGACTTAATAGAGGTGTATAAAATTATGAAAGGCATAGATAGGGTGAACGGTGGGAAGCTTTTCCCCGGGTCGGTGGTGACGTTCACGAGGGGTCATAGGTTCAAGGTGAAGGGGGGAGGTTTAACACAGATATCAGAAGGACATATTTTACACAGAGGGTCGTGGGGGCCTGGAATGTGTTGCCGGGCAAGGTGGTGGAGGCGGACACACTGGGAACGTTTAAGGCTTATCTAGACAGCTATATGAACGGAGTGGGAATGGAGGGATACAAAAGAGTGGTCTAGTTTGGACCAGGGAGCGGCGCGGGCTAATTGTTCTTTGTTTTTCGTTTCAAGGCTTCATTCTATGATCATCTTGCTGGTGCCAGTACAGAGCGAGACTGCGGAAAGTTGGGAACCTGTCTCGGGGGCAGGGAACTCAGATGGTGTTCGTAAAGCAGAAGTGGAAATGAATAGGGTTGGGAAGCATTTTCTGATCAGGGCCAGTGTGATCTCCTGGACTCGTTTCGATCGCCACAGGGGGTCGGAGAGGAATTTCCCAGATTTCTTTCCCCCATATTGGTCCTGGGGTTTTCACTCTGGGTTTTCGCCTCTCCCTGGAGATCACATGGTCTGGAATGGGGGGGTGGGGGTGAGTTAATAGGTTGTGATGAACAAAGCATCGTAGCTGTGAGGGACAGCTCGGTGGATAGGATACTAGGATCTAGATAGGCTGGAAAATTGGGCGGCGATCCTGGATTCAGGATTCAATCCTGGACCGGGGAGCGGCGCGGGCTTGGAGGGCCGAAGGGCCTGTTCCTGTGCTGTATTGTTCTTTGTTGTGTGGCAGGATTGTGTAGTGTCGTGGTCACTCCTGAAGGCTGCATAGTTTGCTGCGGACAATGGTCTGTTTGAAGTTGTGCGGTTGTTTGAAGGCCGGAAGTGGGGGTGTGGGGATGGCCTTGGCGAGATGCTTGTCTTCATCGATGACATGTTGAAGGCTTGGGAGAAGATGTCATTGCTTCTCCGCTCTGGGAAAATCCTGGACAGTGGAGGATACTCTGTCCGCCGTGTCCCAGGTTTGTCTTCTGAGGAGGTCGGTGCGGGTTTTCGCTGTGGCACGTCGGAACTGTCGATCGATGTGTCGCGCACCATATCCTGTTCTTCTGAGGGCGTATTTCAGTGTCTGTAGGTATCTGTTGCAATCCTCCTCATCTGAGCCAATCCTGTGTATACGGAGGGCTTGTACGTAGGGGGTGGCTTCCTTAGCGTGTTTCGGGTGGAAACTGGAGAAGTGGAGCATCGTGAGGTTATCCGTGGGCTTGCAGTACAGTGAAGTGCTGAGGTGGCCGTCCTTGATGGAGATGCGTTTGTCCAAGAATACAACCGATTCCGGAGAGTAGCCCATGGTGAGTCTGATGGTGGGATGGAACTTGTTGATGTCATCATATAGTTGTTTCAGTGATTGTTCGCCAGGAGTCCAAAGGAAGAAAATGTTATCGATGTGTCTCGTGTATAGCGTCGGTTGAAGGTCCTGTGCGGTGAAGAGGTCTTGTTCGAACCTGTGTATGAAGATGCTGGCATACTGACGTGCGAAATTAGTCCCCATGGCTGTTCCGTGTGTCTGGATGAAGAACTGGTTGTTGAAGGTCCAGGATGAAGCGGATTAGTTGTGGAATTGCATCTGGAGTTTGGCAGTTGTTGGCGTTGAGTACTGAGGCAGTTGCTGCAATGCGTTATCGTCGGTGTGCTGGGGTAGAGTGCCAAGACATCCACTGTGAGGAGGAGCGCTCCTGGTTCAACTGCTCCATGTGTGCTGAGTTTCTATAGGAAGCCCGTAGTGTCGCGACAGAAGCTGGTGGTTCTTTGTACAATGGGTTTCAGGATGCCCTCGATGTAGCCAGAGAGGTTCTCACATAGGGTCCTATTGCCTGATACGATGGGACGGCGGGGTGTCTTGGCCTTGTGTATCTTCGGGACGCAGTAGAGTTCTCCAACGCAGGGAGTACGTGGGATGAGAGCCTCGAGTTTGGTTCCTCCAAGATTGAGCCAGGAGTTCAAAAAGCAGCAGGGCCCGATCACCTAAAACATTTAAAGGCAGTAAAGGGCACTTCGATCAACTGGAGCAGTTGGTTCTTAACTCTGCCAACTTCAGATAGGCCTTAAGATAAAATGCCCGCTACCCAGCGAAAAGTCCCAAATCAGACAGCCCTGATAGGAAGCGGACAGCTGCCAATAAACTCCAAAACTTCCTAACGCTATGAGACCTGGTTATAAAATTTCTTTGAGAGCGACAAAAATTCCATTATTACTATTTTGGGAATGAATGTTCCTTGCATTATTCGGACAGCTTTCCAGTCGAACCATACCTTACTTAATATGTTATCTCTTCACTTAAAATTCCTGGTCATTTGAATAAATACCTTGTTAATTATTCGCTTAAAGAGAGTGTCAGGCCTTGAGATTAATGAACCTCTATAGGTTAATTGAGAACAGCTAAGACATTCCCAAATATTTCCAGCAGATTGTGACGCGAGGTAAAGGGGATTAACCTCTGTATCATAACAGAATGGGGGCTCATGTCCGAGATTTGAACAGTCAAAGATCCTCGTGTCCTGGATCTGAACTGTCTTAAATCTTTAAATCGACGCTAAGTGAGGGATCTAAACACTCTTAAATCTTTAAAATAAACCTATGCGAGGACATGGATCTTTTCATTATTGGAGAGGTTCTGCAGGTCGCAGATGCTTTCCAAATTTGCCAAGAGACTTTAGAGAAACAAAGCAAGCTGACACTTGTAAAATTAGCCAACAGACGAAAATTGAGTTCAACCAGGGCAAATAAGAAAGCTGAATTTGAACGGAGTTCATCAAGCATCGAGGTCTAGCAGAAAGACAGTCAAGTGCAGTGACGTTGGAAAAGAAATATATGAAAAATAACTTGGAGTTAGCGAAAGAAATTAAAAGGCTGCAGTCATAAAGAGAAGAGAAGGGGAAAAGAGACAAAAGAAACAAAAAAGGAAGAAAGATGAAGGCACCAGCAGAATGGAAGGAAAGAGAGGAAGGCAGGAGTAGAAGAAAGTGAAAAAGAGACGGAAGAAAGAAAAGGAAAGAGAGGGGAAGGCACTAACAGAGGAATGGAAAAAAGAGGGAGCAGAAAGGGAAAGAGAAAGTTTGCTTCAGTTAGAAAAGAGGAAGTTGGAAATGGAACAAAAAGGTTTCAAATTACAGCAGAAGGAGTACCAGATAGAAGTAATAGTGAGTAGACTCAGCACAGCCAACCGCCTGGTAAGGATATATACAAATATGTCCAGACATTAACACAATTTGACGCAGAAGATATTTTCCATATCCTTTGAGAAATTGGCCACACAGATGGAATGGCCAGAGGATGTGTGGGTAATGTTAATTCCGAGCAAGTTGGTCGACAGGGCGACTGAGATGCTTGCACCATTCATAGAATCATAGAATCCCTACAGTACAGAAGGATGCCATTCGGCCCATCATGTCTGTACTGACCACAATCCCACCCAGGCCCTATTCCCGTAACCCCATGTATTTACCCTAGCTAATCCCCCTGGCACTAGTGTCAATTTAGCATGGTCAATCAACCTAAACCGCACATCTTTGGACTGTGGGAGGAAACCGGAGCACCTGGAGGAATCCCACGCAGACACGGGGAGAACGTGCAGACTCCACACAGTCACCCGAGACTGGAATCGAACCGGGGTCCTTGGCGCTGTGAGGTAGCAGTGCTAACCACTGTGCCACCGTGTGTTGTCAGAGGAGGTGTCAGGAAAGTATGACGAAGTAAAGAAGGCTGTTTTGAGTGCTTACGAATTGGTACAAAAAGCATATAGACAAAGGTTCAGGAATGTGAGGAAGGAACCAGGTCAGGCATATATCGAGTTTGAAAGAATTAACCAGAACAACCTGGAGAGAGGGTTGAAAATATTAAATTTGAAAAAGTGTTATGAGGCCCTGAGATATATTATATTGCTGGTGGAATTTAAAAACTCACTTTCAGAAGTGATAAGAATTAATGTTAAGGAATAGAAAGTTAAGACAACGAGAAAAGCTGTAGAGATGGCGCATGAACACGCAATAGTAAATAAATTGCAATTTGGTTTCCGGCAGGTATTTCAGTCTGTGAGGGAAGCAATTGGGAAAGAGGGAATTCCTTCAATGAAAAAGCAAAAGTAGATAACACTGGGAACTGTTTATCCCCTGTTAAAAAAGATACCCAAGAAGGGAGGAAAGAGGCGGAAGTCCTCATGTGTTTTCAGTGAGTTAAGGTGGGACACACAAAGGCTTAAGAAAGGCACTGGGGAAAAAAGGTGTGGTAAAAGAGGCTAAACCAGTGGGATTAGTTAAAGGAGTGAAAGAAATATCGAGCGAAGTCGAGGAGCTGAAGGAGAGTGCACAGACTTGGCACAGGATGGAGGATGTCGTAGATTCCGATCTTTTGAAATACTTCACCTGTGTGGAAAAGGTTGACTCGGTATAACAGGGGGAGTAGGTAAATACGTTAAACTGTTGAGAGATGCGGGAGCTAGTCTTTCTCTAATCGTAAAAGATGCGGATATTTGCATTCCTTCTGAAATACTGCCCGAGAAAATCTGCGGAATAAATGGAGAAAGGAGTCGTATTCACCTGTGCATAATAAGACTCCAGAGTCCAATCCAGTCTGGGGAAGTGTTAGTGGGAGTGATGGGAAATCTGGTTATTCCACGGATATAGTTTATTGATGGAAATTATACAGCTGGAGCACAAGTGGGCGTGGTGCCCATGATAGTCGAAAAGCCAAAAGAGAACAAGGGAACTGAGGAGTTAAACGAAAAATACCCGGAAATCTTTCCGGACTGTGAGGTAACAAGATCGCACAGCCATAAGTTAAAAAATGAAGGGAGAGCAAAAGAGAAAGAGGAGCGCTTTGAGGTCCAGTTGGCTGACACTCGGTTTGATGAGGTGGTAGGGGAAAGTCCTCGGTAGATCAGGCAGAAATGTTTAGTTCTGAAAAATAAATAAAGGAGTTACAACAGACAGATGAGCTGATAAAGGATTTTAATAGTAGAGCCACACAGTGAGGAATCCATCCTACTGGCACTGAGTGACGAATCCCATCCCGATGATGAGGATATTGATGCACCTGAAGATAAATTAAATAACGAATAAGTCCATAAAGACAGGAGTAGGGTATTGAGCTATGTGTCCTAAGGTCAGTGCACTGAATTGAAAAAAAACCTTGTGCGATGAGGACCTATGTAAAAATAACATAGGCAAGACTAACGGCGAAGTACATGATGTTGACAGAGGGAGTGATGTTCCGATAAAACAAATTCCATATTGGCTGAACCCCCACAAAGCACTGCAGGGTCAAAAGGAAGTGGAAGTGATGTTAGAAGGCGATATAATAGTCAAAGCGAGTGAAGTTCGCTGATCGTGTTGTTTGCCAAACCTGATCGTGTTCAACGGTTCTGTGTAAGTTATCCAAAGGTCAACACGGAAACTAAATTCGACGCATATCCAATTCCAAAGTTGGAGGATTGTTGGGAAAAAGGAGTCATGATGTGGAGATGCCGGCGTTGGACTGGGGTAAACACAGTAAGAAGTTTAACAACACCAGGTTAACTTCCAAAAGGTTTATTTGGTAGCAAAAGCCACACAAGCTTTCGGAGCTGCAAGCCCCTTCTTCAGGTGAGTGGGAATTCTGTTCACAAACAGAGCATATAAAGACACAAACTCAATTTACATGAATAATGGTTGGAATGCGAATACTTACAGCGAATCAAGTCTTTAAGAAACAAAACAACATGAGTGGAGAGAGCATCAAGACAGGCTAAAAAGATGTGTATTGTCTCCAGACAAGACAGCCAGTGAAACTCTGTGGGGGTTACAAATAGTGAGACATGAACCCAATATCCCAGTTGAGGCCGTCCTTGTGTGTGCGGAACTTGGCTATCAGTTTCTGCTCAGCGACTCTGCGCCGTCGTGTGTCGCGAAGGCCGCCTTGGAGAACGCTTACCCGAATATCAGAGGCCGAATGCCCGTGACCGCTGAAGTGCTCCCCAACAGGAAGAGAACAGTCTTGCCTGGTGATTGTCGAGCGGTGTTCATTCATCCATTGTCGCAGCGTCTGCATAGTTTCCCCAATGTACCATGCCTCGGGACATCCTTTCTTGCAGCGTATCATGTAGACAACGTTGGCCGAGTTGCAAGAGTATGTACCGTGTACCTGGTGTTCAAACGTGAGATGATGGCATCTGTGTCGATCATCTGGCACGTCTTGCAGAGGTTGCTGTGGCAGGGTTGTGCGGTGTCATGGTCACTGTTCTCCTGAAGGCTGGGTAGTTTGCTGCGGACAATGGTCTGTTTGAGGTTGTGCGGTTGTTTGAAGGCAAGAAGTGGGGGTGTGGGGATGGCCTTGGCGAGATGTTCGTCTTCATGAATGACATGTTGAAGGCTCCGGAGGAGATGCCATAGCTTCTCCGCTCCATGTATGCCCAAGCTGTCAGGAGGTGCGTCAACACCAAATTCATCAGCCGCACTCACAAGACAGCCCCGAACATCACCAAAGCACAACGTAACGCCATCCACGCTCTCAAGACCAACTGCAACATTGTTATCAAACCAGCAGACAAAGGAGGGGCCATCGTCATACTGAACAGAACGGATTACTGCAAAGAAGTTTACTGACAACTAAACAATGAGGAACACTACAGACAGTTACCTGCAGATCCGACCAAAGAACACACCCGTCAACTCAACACTCCGATCAAGACCTTTGATCCGGACCTTCAGAACACCCTCCGTGCTCTCATCCCACGTACTCCCCGCGTTGGAGATCTCTACTGCCTCCCGAAGATACACAAGGCAAACACACCCGGCCGTCCCATCATATCGGGCAATGGGACCCTGTGCGAGAACCTCACCGGCTATGTCGAGGGCATCCTGCAACCCATTGTACAAAGAACCCCCAGCTTTTGTCGCGACACGACAGACTTCCTACAGAAACGCGGCACACATGGAGCAGTTGAACCAGGAGCACTACTCGTCACAATGGATGTCTTGGCACTCTACACCAGCATCCCCCATGACGATGGCATTGCTGCAACGGCCTCAGTGCTCAGCGCCAACAACTGCCAGTTTCCAGATGCAATTTTACATCTCATCCGCTTCATCCTAGACCACAATATCTTCACCTTCAACAACCAGTTCCTCATCCAGACACACGGAACAGCCATGGGGACCAGATTCGCACCTCAATATGCCAACATCTTCATGCACAGGTTCGAATAAGACTTCTTCACAGCACGGGACCTTCAACCGATGCTATACACTAGGTACATCGATGAAATTTTCTTCCTTTGGACTCATGGTGAACAATCACTGAAACAACTCTATGATGACATCAACAAGTTCCATCCCACCATCAGACTCACCATAGACTACTCTACGGAATCGGTTGCCTTCTTGGACACACGCATCTCCATTAAGGACGGTCAGGTCAGCACCTCACTGTACCGCAAGCCCACGGATAACCTCACGATGCTCCACTTCTCCAGCTTCCACCCTAAACACGTTAAAGAAGCCATCCCCTACGGACAAGCCCTCCGTATACACAGGATCTCCTCAGATGAGAAGGATCGCAACAGACACCTCCAGACGCTGAAAGATGCCCTCATAAGAACAGGATATGGCGCTCGACTCATTGATCAACAGTTACAACGCGCCACAGCGAGAAACCGCACCGACCTCCTCAGAAGACAAACCCGGGACACAGTGGACAGAGTGCCCTTTGTTGTCCAGTACTTCCCCGGAGCGGAGAAGCTACGGCATCTCCTCCGGAACCTTCAACATGTCATTGATGAAGACGAACATCTCGCCAAGGCCATCCCCACACCCCCACTTCTTGCCTTCAAACAACCGCACAACCTCAAACAGACCATTGTCCGCAGCAAACTACCCAGCCTTCAGGAGAACAGTGACTATGACACCACACAACCCTGCCACAGCAACCTCTGCAAGACGTGCCGGATCATCGACACAGATGCCATCATCTCACGTGAGAATACCATCCACCAGGTACACGGTACATACTCTTGCAACTCGGCCAACGTTGTCTACCTGATACGCTGCAAGAAAGGATGTCCCGAGGCATGGTACATTGGGGAAACTATGCAGATGCTGCGACAACGGATGAATGAACACCGCTCGGCAATCACCAGGCAAGACTGTTCTCTTCCTGTTGGGGAGCACTTCAGCGGTCACGGGCATTCGGCCTCTGATATTCGGGTAAGCGTTCTCCAAGGTGGCCTTTGCGACACACGATGGCGCAGAGTCGCTGAGCAGAAACTGATAGCCAAGTTCCGCACACACGAGGACGGCCTCAACCGGGATATTGGGTTCATGTCCCACTATTTGTAACCCCCATAGAGTTTCACTGGCTGTCTTGTCTGGAGACAATACACATCTTTTTAGCCTGTCTTGATGCTCTCTCCACTCATGTTGTTTTGTTTCTTAAAGACTTGATTAGTTGTAAGTATTCGCATTCCAACCATTATTCATGTACATTGAGTTTATGTCTTTATATGCTCTGTTTGTGAACAGAATTCCCACTCACCTGAAGAAGGGGCTTGCAGCTCCGAAAGCTTGTGTGGCTTTTGCTACCAAATAAACCTGTTGGACTTTAACCTGGTGTTGGTAAACTTCTTACTGGGAAAAAGGAGGACAGGATACTTACATCATGAAGTTGGACTTAGTTCGTGGGTACTGAAAATTGCCTTTCCGTCGAAAAGCGGCAATGATTAGGCTCGGGCTTCAGAAGAGGCTGGCCTCCGACGTTTTGCGCTGTGGCAAGGCGAAGGTATGGCTGGATCAGATGGCCAATGCCAATTCCCGTCAACAAATCAGAAAATTAATGAAAGATGGTTAAATTATCCGCAAGCCTGTGACTGTACCCTCGCATGTTTGATGCAGGAAGAACACCCTTACGCACAGGAAGGAATGGAACATGGGCTTCAATAAGCGAATGGATAGAGCTAATGCTCGCATGCAGAAGAAAGTGGCCTTGATGAGGAGAATGAAAACTCTGAGGCGTCTACTTCGCAGATACGTTGGGCCCAAGTAGATCGATCGCCACATGTATCACAACATGTATCTGAAGGGCAAGGGTACTGTCTTCAAGAATAAACGTATCTTGGTGGAGCACATTCACAAACTAAAATGTAGACAAGGCTCGCAAGAAGCGACTGGCTGTCCAGGCTGAAACTCACAGGAGGAAGGAGGTTCATAGGCGCCATGAAGAACGTTGGCACGCCAAAAAGGAAGAGATTATTAAGACGTTGTTTAAGGAGGAAGAGTCTGAAAGAACTAAAACTAGATCTCTTGGACAGACTTGAAAAGTATTTCAAAATGTCTCAGACCACGGAAGAAAAACAAGGAAGCCATTGTCTCATGTTGATGGCACATTTTTATCCGGAAGGGGGGAGGTGTTGTCAAGTTGAGTTTAATAGACGTACAGAGTGTCTGTAAATAATGTCAAACACTGTCGGGGAAAGCAGTGCGTGTTCCCTTTAAAAGCTGGTGTGTCAATGCCTTCAGAAGCTGAAATTATTCAATGCTGAGATGTTTAAAATGCAGAGTACACACAGACTCTAAGTTGCAGCATTTGATGCGAGCACCAAGCATAACGGTTGCCTTGTTAACCGGCTCTGTAGATTTTTGCATTTTGTTTGCCGATGAATTTAAATATGGCAATCAGCTAACAGCCTGTCAGTTTAAAGAAAACGCTCAGCGAAAGCTAACCTGTGAGGTTTGAATTTGCTGTTGTTGTGAACATCAGGCAAATCTGAGTATACAGGAATATTGATAGGTCAAAATGATTATAAAAATGATTATTAATTAACTGCCTTGAGTTCAGTTCCACCAGTGTTGAGCCAGGAGTTCAACCATAAGCAGAGCTCGATCACCTGAAGCAGCTAAATACATTTAAGGGCAGTTAGATCAACTGGAGCAGTCAGTCCCTAACTCTGCCAGTCTTAAGATAAATCACTCGCTACCCAGCAAAAGGTCCCAAATCTGACAGCTCAAATAGAATGCGGACAACTACCAAAGAATTCCAAAACTTCCGCATGCTATCAGGACCAACTGTACAGGGCCTTGGTGAGACCACATTTGGAATATTGTGTGCAGTTCTGGTCACCTCACTATAAGAAGGATGTGGAAGCGCTGGAAAGAGTGCAGAGGAGATTTACCAGGATGCTGCCTGGTTTGGAGGGTAGGTCTTATGGGGAAAGGTTGAGGGAGCTAGGGCTGTTCTCTCTGGAGCGGAGGAGGCTGAGGGGAGACTTAATAGAGGTTTATAAAATGATGAAGGGGATAGAGAGAGTGAACGTTCAAAGACTATTTCCTCGGGTGGATGGAGCTATTACAAGGGGGCATAACTATAGGGTTCGTGGTGGGAGATATAGGAAGGATATCAGAGGTAGGTTCTTTACTTGGTTGCGGTGTGGAATGGACTGCCTGCAGTGATAGTGGAGTCAGACATTTTATGAACATTTAAGCGGTTATTGGATAGGCACATAGAGCACACCAGGATGACAGGGAGTGGGGTAGCTTGATCTTGGTTTCAGATAAAGCTCGGCACAACATCGTGGGCCGAAGGGCCTGTTCTGTGCTGTACTGTTCTATGTTCTATGTTCTATCAGACCTGGTTATATAATTGATTTGAGAATGACAAAAATCCGTTATTACTATTTTGGTAATGAATGTTCCTTGCAATATTCGAACAGCATTCCAGTCGAACTGTACCTTAATTATGACGCGAGGTAAAGGGGATTAACCTCTGTGCCGTAACATCATGAATTACATTTACACCCTTGGCTGTGAGTATTTCATCATTTAAATACAAAATTCACTCAGAATGCTAACGTTGTTTGTGTTACACTTCGGCTGTCCCCAGGGTGCCGAGAGTGAGATCATTATTAATTCACAATATTGTCCGTCTTTGTGTGTGGGAATGTTTGTTTGAGGACATCTGTCCTTCGTGTGTACCTTCCTGTGTGTCAGCGAGTTTGTGGCTGTATGTGTCAGTGTTTGTATAGGTGCTTATGAATGTGTGTTTGGGAGGGATTCTGTGTTTCTCTATCTGCACGTCTCTCTGCCTGTCAGTGCGTGGATGAGTGTGCATGTGTTTGAGCTTGTGTGCGTGTTTGTGAGAATGTCTGTGTTTCCCTGTTTCTGCATCTGAACATCTTCATCCGTGTGCACATCAGAATTTGTGTGTCACTTCGTGCTTCTGTGAGTGTAGGGGTTTGTGTGGGATAACTATATATCTCTATGTGTGTGGCGTTCTGTTACTTGTATAATCATGTATTTATGTGAGTGTGTGTCTGTGTGTGTGTGCGCGCGCCTGAGTGACATTATGCTTTGGATGATTTATGCTTTTGTGTGAATGTCACTACCGCTGTCAGATTGAGATTTTAAATCAGAAACCCATTTCACCTTTGGAACAGAATCACTTCAACCATCCTGTGCATTCTGGATGTTAACATTTCCAGAAATTATTGAAGCATCATTTCCCTTTTTGTGCTTGTTGTGTACGAATGAATGGTTACCCTGTTTCACGAGAGTAAACACTGAAAATTTATCTGGAAGTATGTGGGAACACTTGTTGACGTTTACAACTGTCACGGTAAAGACGGGCGACAGTGGAAGTCAGGCATTTGGATCCCAACGGAGCTACTCTCTCTGTCTCATCGAAACCTGTCGAGTTGCAGACCAATTGTTGCAAAATGGGAGCATTTTGTTTATAACTCCTTTTCTGGTAGAGCACGGACACAATGGGCATAAATATGTAAAACAAAATTCTGTGCCCTAAAATGATTGTGTTTTCCCGTTCCAACAAGCTGTCGTGAAATTGAGACATTTATGTTGGAAACATTAACAAGGCTTTTCGCAAGATTCATTGCGTAAGATTGAACATTGACAATGTCTGGCGCAGGGATTATAGCGTGCAGTAATGTTTATCCACTCTCATTCTGAGTGAGTGTGTGAGAAGGTGAGTGTGTGTGAGAAAGTGTGTGCGTGAGAGATCGAGTATGTGAAATGAGACTGAGTTTCGGAGATATTGTGCGAGAGAGAAAGAGAGAGAGAGCTGACGTCTTACAGCTACTGCAGGCGTGCCTCTTTGTGAGCCTCAGGCAAGTTCAGTAAGTCCCATGCCTGCATGTAGGAACTGATTGCTTAAGTATACCTATTGAACAACATTGTCAGCGATTGAACCTTGCAGCAGATATCTCGGGTGGTACATTCGCCCTTTTATCAGCAGGCACTGTATATCAACGCTCTTCCCTTATACCCCATAAGATATATCGTCTGTTACCTCAGGCTGGACTGTAGAGATTTGGAGCACATTTACTTCTCCTATTTCCCTTCTTGCAGTACTCCAACGGCCAGCTGTTGATTCATCCACTTGAATCTTTGCTAGGTCTGTACTCAAAACAAAAACCGTCAGATGTACCGAAGGCACTGTTGCCTCCCTGTCCGCACCTCTGGAGGTCGTTTTAGATCACGAGTGATGAAGTGAATGCAAGTTGGTTCATAAAATAAAATCATTTTTGACTGTAAACATGCTGGCAGCAAATGGCCACAAACCGACCAAAGGAGAAAGTAACTGTGAACCAGACTGAGCAGTCCCTGGCTGCACGACGCAGCAGAACAATAACACTACACAGAGGAAACGCCACAAAAGCCTTTGGACTGCTCTCAGTTTTTTTTCTGTTTATTAATTAATTCAATAATTGATGGAACCAGATATTTCACAGAGTGCATGATCTGCTCTCTGAACTTGGATTGAGTGACCCCATAAATAAATGTGTTTGTGCAGCAATTTCAAACCTCTAGCATAAATCCAACATTTTAAAAAATTATAGAAAAATCCCTTGTAGTCGGCGGGTTTTGTTCCTGCAGTAGTATATTACAGGAAGTTAATACCATACGATAAGCACATAAATATGAAGCTACCCAATATGGCGAAGAGCAAAACCACGGACTTCCTTTTGCTCTCCATCTCTGGGTCACTGCGATTCTCTCTCTTGCTCTGATCCTTCAGACGTTTCCGAACTTGACGGGCCACTAAAATATGTCTGACCATCAAGGAGTTGAGACGAATATCATTTAGACGAATGGGAACAATGGTACTAAAACAGTATCCAGCCAGTCTAATCCCACCCAAGCAGGGTGGGATTAATTTTCTTTGCCTTGCAGTACCATGGAGCATTTTTCATTATCTTCCAAGGTTCATAATGGAAATAGAAAGGGATGTTTTGGTAACAGAGCAGGCTGCATGTTGTTGCTAGAACCACAGCCGCAGTTTCATCGGAACAACCTTTTGTTTTTAGATGCTGGCAGCAAATGGCCACACACCGACAAAAGGAGAAAGTAACTGTGAACCAGACTGAGCAGTCCCTGGCTGCACGAAGCATGCAGAACAATAACACTACACAGAGGAAACGCCACAAAAGTAAATAGTGATATAATAGAACCTCGGTGATAATGACCACTAGATCCACCGAGTGGTGCAGGTGGAGAGGCCGCAGTTTCCCCTTGACAGGATCACAAACGCCACGAGGTTCACTGTAAACTAGACATTGTGTTTCAACTTTTCAGTCTGAAATAGGTTTTCTCAGATCAGGGTAATGTTTCATGATGAATTTGAAAGCAATAATAGAGTAACTGAAATGTGCGGTATAAGGGTGAGGTGGGAGGGTGGGGGGATAGTGGGGGGGGGGGGGTAGAGGGGCGTTGGGGATGCAAATGAAAGGTGTGTGATTGGATAACGACCGGATGTGATTCAGCAACAAAATTGATATTGGTGCATCTTCAATGGGGCAATTAAATAAAGAGAAGGGTTCAGCGAATGTGGAATAACTGAAGCGTACATAGAATCAACGTAGAATTATCAAAGTGCAGAAAGAGGTCATTCAGCCCATCGAGACTGCACCGAAAATAATTTCACCCAGGCCCTCTCCCCGTAACCCCACGTATTTGCCCTGCTAATTACCCTGACACCGAGGGGTAATTTATCATGGCCAATCCACTTAACCCGCACATCTTTTGGAGTGTTGGAGGAAACTGGAATACCCAGAGGGAACCCACGCAGACACGGGGAGAACGTATAAACTCCACACAGATAGCCACCCAAGGACAGAATTAAACCCAGGTCCTGGCGATGTGAGGCAGCAGTGCTAACCAATGTGCCACTATACCGCCACCCCCCCCCCCCCCACCCCCCCCCCCTCCCCGGCTAGGTTGAGCATGGAAAATCTTGAACACAGCAGGAGGCTGTTTTTGCCTTGAAAACTGAGGCATAATGGCGAGTAGATAGAAGGGTGCAGAACAACCCTTCAGCCCTGTACCAAAGGCTAGAGACAGCATGGTGGTTAGCACTGATGCCTCGCAGCGCCGGGGACCCGCGTTCAAATCTGGCCTTGTTGAACCATCTGTGTGGAGGTTGAACATGATCCCCGTGTCTGCGTTCGTCTCTTCGCACATTCCAAAGATGTGCAGGTTGTGTTGATTGGCCATGCCCCTTCGTGACAGGGAGACTGGCAGGGTCTATGTGTGTGGTTATGGGGATAGGGCCTGGGTGGGTTTGTTGCCAGTGTAGGCTCGACGGACTGAATGACCTCTGTCTGCACTGTAAAAAAATTATGATTTGAGGAAAAGGTTATCCCTCAATCCCAGTGACAGCCACATCTCAAACAGTCTAAATGACTCTGTTATGCCATTGTCAATTAGTAATAATGGCTGTCCTCCGAAAGGGGAGCGGCCACTTTAACCTAAAGTTCCTCATTTCAGTGTTCTGAGAGGCAGAGCAGACCTAATCAGAAAATGATTTGCCGTCCCACACTGAAGAGCATGTCATGAGTGCATGAGGTGAAAAGTAGAGAGGATTCTCAAGTTAACACCAAGGGTCTCAGATTTGCAGAATCACCAATGGAAATCTGCAACTCAGCACCACTCCATTCCGGCACTTTGAGGGGATATGCAAGTTTCAGCGTAAGTGGGTGGCATTGGCCCCCGGTGCAAGTCAACGATATTTATCATTTATTCAGTCACCCGATAAATCACGGAGGAGAGGCTCAAGGACCATTCGCTGTTGCTCAGTCCAAATAATAAGAAGGTAAGAACAAAAGAATTAGGAGCAGGAGTAAGCCACCTGGCCCCATGGGCCTGTTCCGCCATTCAATAAGATCATGGCTGATCTTTTCATGGACTCAGCTCCACTTACCCGCCCGCTCACCACAACCCTTAATTCCTTTACTGTTCAAAAATGTATCTATCCTTGCCTTAAAAAAACATTCAATGAGGTAGCCTCAGCTGCGTCACTGGGCAGGGAATTCCACACATTCACAACACTTTGTGTGAAGAAGTTCCTCCTTATCTCAGTCCTAAATCTGCTTCCCCTTATTTTGAGGCCATGCCCCCTAGTTCTAGTTCCACTTGCCAGTGGAAACAATTTCCCTGCTTCTATTTTATCTATTCCCTTCATAATCTTATACGTTTCAAGAAGATCTCCCCTCATTCTTCTGAATTCCAATGAGTATAGCCCTAGTCTACTCAGTCTCTCTTCATAAGCCAACCCTCTCAACTCCGGAATCTCCTCGTGAATCTCCTAGTGAATATCCCCTGCACCCCCTCCAGTGCCAGTATATCCTTTCTCAATAAAGAGACCAAAACTGTACACAGTACTCCAGGTGTGTCCTCACCAGCATCTTATACAGCTGCAACATAACCTCGCTGTTTTTAAACTCCATCCCTCTAGCAATGAAGGACAACATTCCACTTGCCTTCTTAATTACCTGCTGCACCTGCAAACCAACTCCTTGTGATAGCCGGTCTTGGGAACATGACAGATGAAGATTTTGAAGGAGCTGCACAATTGTTTTCCAGCCCAATGCAGGTGTCAAATAATGAGCTCACGCAATGGAGGAAACCCACCTGGAGCAGATGAGCTACATTTATTGGACCATTGATTTCTACCACCAACACAAAAGACGAGAATTGCATCTGACAATGTTCTGGATTTTAAGGCGAAGGAGTCAGAAAAGTTAGAACATGAAATAATAATTGTGCCGGCCAAGCGTTCTTGGCAACATCACATGTTTATCCTTTGGTATTGAGTTTTTCTATCATTGTGAAGAATAATTCACAAAACGTTGAATTGTACATCCTGTAATTGGGAACGTGAGTCAGGTTTACACCATCGTCAGACAACATTGCCTGATTGTGAACCGTGTACAATGAGAGTGATTTGGAGGTATTGCAGAACCACTGCCTCGTTATCTCTGAAGAGATGTTAACCACAGCTGCGGGCTGCAGAGACCAGATCCTTAAGGGCATTATAAAAATGTCTTTCGCAATAAAATATATATGGTTTTATAAGATATGGAGGCAGCAAGCTAAATTTCACAAACTTAATTCCTTGGAAATATGGAAAATGCAAGCAACCCATGGACAGAACGGGACGGTAGCACAGTGGTTAGCACTGCTGCTTCACAGCTCCAGGGACCTGGGTTCGATTCCCGGCTCGGGTCACTGTCTGTGTGGAGTTTGCACATTCTCCTCGTGTCTGCGTGGGTTTCATCCGGGTGCTCTGGTTTCCTCCCACAGTCCAAAGATGTGCGGGTTAGGTTGACTGGCCATGCTAAAAGTGCCCCTTAGTGTCCTGGAATGCGTGGATTAGCGGGTAAAATATGTAGGGATATGGGGTTGGGTGGGATTGTGGTCAGTGCAGACTCGATGTAATAGTGAGACGTCGAGCGTCATATTAGTCTCCCATTTTTCCATCTGTAAGCAGCAGCATAGAAAAGGGTTTGTTTCTAGGAGCGAATGCCAGGCCCTATCTACAATTTTTGACGGCAAAATATGAGTTTGTCCACCACCGAATACTCTCACCCAAACAGACATATACTCTCTCTCACTCTCACATACGTACACAATCTCTTTCACTGCCTTCCATGCACGCACAATCGTACACATAGAGTTGCACACATTTACTCGTCCGGACACTCGCACTCTCAAATTCTCTTATTCACAGTCACTCATTGATGCGCGATTAATTCACTCGGGAGGCTGGATCGTACCCGGGAAATAAAGGCTTTTATTCGTAACAAGAATAGAGCATACTGCTTAACAACACAATCCCAGACTAAAGGGTCACCAGGCAATGCAGTGACCTTTATACTCCTATAGGTAGGCGGAGCCAACCGGAGTGTACCACAGAACAATACCAACAGGTGGAACACCCCAACCCTAACCCCAACAGTAACAAGAGTAACATATGTACAAGTACCCATAGTGATAACCATGTATGGTTCAGTACCCATAGTGGTAACCATCTATGGTTCACCACACTCATGCACTGACAAATATTGAGTTTTCACTCAGTCTCACGCATAATCACTCACACTCACTCTCCCCGCTCATACACACATACACATACATGCCCATGCATACGCTGACACGCATTATCTCATCCAGTCAACCTCTAAGATTAAATCACCTTTGCCTGCTGAGTTAATAGTCGAGGTGATCTCCACTGAAAAATTCAGATGACTTCCAAATGAAAAAAAGCATAATAGATTGATTAAAATATAGTTAGGGAAAATAAGTTAGTGAGGTATGTTAAATAGAATATCAGACGGATAGGTCTTTGAACAGGAAACAATTACAAACTTGTGTTGGTCCACCAGACAATTAGAATGGGGATTCATTTGTAGATGAACAGGAAATGATGGATAAAGGGAGCAAATATTATGCTTCGGTCTTCACTATAAAGGACATTAAAACATTCTAGTAATAGTTGTAAATTGGGAGGTGGAGGACTGAAGCAGTGCAGGGCAAACTAACGGAACTTGCAGGTGAAGAAGTCTCCGAGTATGGATGGATTTTATCCTATGAGATGAAAAGCAATAGCTGACGAGCCACTAGGTGCATTGTTGTAATTTTTCCAAAATTCCCGAGGTCCTGGAAAGCTTCCATTAGACTGGAAAGTCGTCAATATAAACTTTCCTTTCAAACTGGGAGGCAGGCAAAGACCATGGAAATTATAGGTCCGTCAGCTTTACCTTTGCGTTGGGAAATGTGTTAGAATAAATCATTAACTGGGTTCTAGCTGTCTGGTTAGAAAACCCCAAGCAAATCAAGAAGAATCAGCATGGTTCACAAAAGATGAATCATGTTAGCCAACTTCACGAGAGTGTCTTGAAGGTGTGGCATATGCTGTGGGTAGAGGGGAATCTCTGATTGTACTGTACTGCATTTCCAGGCGATAGTTGATCAGTTGGCCAGATTATGAGTTCGGCAGCACGGTGGCACCATGGTTAGGACGGCTGCCTCACAGCACCAGGAACCTGGGTTCGAGTCCGGCCTCCGGTGCCTTTCTATGTGGAGTTTGCACATTCTCCCTCTGTCTGCGTGAGTTTCATCCCGGTGCTGTGGTTTGCTCCCACAGACAAAAGATTGCAGGTTAGGTGGATATGCCATGCTAAGATGTTCCTTAGTGTCCAAAGATGATGTGGTTCGGTGGATCCAACACGCTAAATTGCCATTTAGTGTCCAAAGATATTCAGATTGGATGGACTGACCATCGTAAATTGCCCTTTTCTGTCCAATGATGTGCAGGTTATGCGTGTTGGCCATGCAACATTGCCCATTACTGTTCAAGTATGTGTAGGTAATGTCGACAATACATGGAAAATGCGCCAGGTTATGGGGATAGGGCGGAGGCTGGGTGGGAAGGTCCCTCGGTGGGTGGTTGCAAACTCGATGGGCCGAATGGCCCCCTTTAGCACTGTAGAAATTATATGGAAGAGATGGCATCAATGTTTATTCCAGCAAATAAGAGATGGTGGTGTATGTGCCTACAATTTAGCCTGAATAGAAAATTAACTGTCTGGCAAAAAACTGCATGTGCACAAGTGCGTTAAACTTAAGTGTTTAGATGTGCAATTCCAAGTTTGCATTTCGAGGCGGAGTAGGTGTTGAGGGAAGAAGGCATTTTGAATAAAGTTATTGTGGGAAATGTGTGGGTGCTATCGAGAGCTGCTCGCGCATGTGATGGTGGCCGTCATTGAAGTTTGGAGAGGGTGTTTGCAGCCCGGTGGATGATGAAAGATTGGTGGGTGGGGTACTGAGAGGACTGTTGTACGAGAAATGCAGTGCAATTGCATGATGAATGTCCTGGCGTTTTCCTGACAGTCCTGTGACAACTAATTCTCACTCTGTGCCACGAGATAGCCAATGCAGAATGAAGGGGCAAATGTTCGAATTGCCAGCCCCTCCATTCAATGGTGGGTAGCAGTGGAGGGTATCATGGTTGGAATTACGATCAATACCTTTAAAATGGCGGCTGCAGCGTTTGGTCTCTGTACAAGGAAGCTGCCTCTGTGCATGGATGTGGGCAGAAAAATAATTGAAAAGTGCTTTCATTGCAAATAGTTGAGACCATAATGATCCAGCTTGTTTGCACTGCGAGCGATATCACTTCGTAGCACAGTGGTTAGCACTGCTGCCACACACCACCAGGCAACCAACTTCAATTCCAGCCTTGGGTGACGGTTTATGTGGAGTTTGCACATTCTCCTCATGTCTGCGTGGGATTCGTCCAGGTGGTCCCATTTCCTCCCTCAGTCCAAAGATGTGCGGGTTATGACGATTGCCAATGCCAAACTGACCTTTAGTGTCCAAAGATGTGAAATAATCTCCCCTTCAGTGTCAACAAAACGAAGGAGGTGGTCATCGACGTCAGGGAGCGTAAACGAGAACCTCTGTCTAGATCAACGGGGACAAAGTAGAAAGGGTCGAGAGCTTCAGGTGTTTAGGTGTCCAGATCGCCAACAACCTGTCCTGGTCCCCCCATACCGACACTATAGTTAAGAATGCTCACCAACGCCTCTACGTTCTCAGAGGTATAAGGACATTTGGCATGTCAATTAGGGCTCTCGCCAACTTTTACAGTTACACCATAGAAAGCATTATTTCTGGTTGTATCAGAAATAATACATTGATATGGCTCCTGCTTGATATGGCTCCTGCTCTGCCCAAGACTACAAGTAACTCCATAAAGCTATGAATGTAGCACAATCATAATTAAGGACCCCACGGACCCCGGACATTCTCTCTTCCACCTTCTTCCATCGGGAAAAATATACAAAAGTCTGAGGTGATGTACCAACTGACTCAAGAACATCTTCTTCCCTGCTGCTGTCAGACGTTTGAGTGGACTTACCTTGCATTAAGCTGATCTTTCTCTACACTCCAGCTATGACTGTAACACTAAATTCTGCACTCTCTCGTTTCCTTCTGTATGAATGGTACGCTTTGTCTGTATGGCGCGCAAGAAACAATACTTTTCACTGTATGCTAATACATGTGACAAAAATAAATCAAATAAAAAAAAACAAGGTTTGGTGAATTGGCCGTTGCATTTTTTCAGGGTTACAGGGACAGGGTGGAGGAGAGGGACTTGTCAATGTGCTGAGATGGAATTGGCTCTGATTAGTATATCGGATGGTTAATTGGAAAGAGCTGACACTGTCGCAGATCTGTTGCAGATAGCCGGCAAACAGGTAAAGGGGAACGTGATAGTGGAATAGGTTTAATGGGATAAATCTCTCAAACTTTCACCGAGAAATACCGTAAGGGACAATTGGTGTATTCTTTTGTATGTTCCTCCACGCATTCTTCAGAGGGAGAGAGAGAGATAACGAGGAAGAGAAATTGGATGACGACAGAGAGAGAGAGAGAGGGAGAGAGGGAGAAGGAGAGGGAGAGAGAGTTGGAGTGAGGGAGAGCGAGAGAGAGTGGGAGAGAGAGAGAGATCGATGCGGAATGTGATCCTGAAAGAGAAAGACAAAGAAAAACATAGATAAAGAAAAGATTAAGTATTTAAAAGCACACGGAGATATTCTGAGAGAGAGAGAGATAGAATGTGATCCTGATGAATAGAATGAGAGAGGCAGTAGCAGGGAGAATGTCCTCCTTCTGCATACAGTGCAGAAGGAGGACATTCGGCCTATCAAGTCTGCATCAACCACAGTCCCACCCAGACCGTATCCCCATAACCATGTGCACTTACCCCAGCTAGTCCCCCTGACACTAAGTGGCAAATTAGCATGGCCAGTCCACGTAACCCACACTTTCTTGGAGTGTGAGAAGAAATCAGAGCACCTGGAGGAAACCCACATGGGGAGAATGTGCAAACCCCACACAGACAGTGACCCAAGCGGAAATCGAACCCGGGTTCCTGGTGCTGTCAGGCAGCAGTGCTAAGCACTGTGCCACGCTGCTGTCCCATGAGCCACAGATGCTGGTAAATGTAGACAGACAAGCAGAAAAGGACAGAGCGAGACAGCAGGCGAGGGGAAGGCAAATAAATCGAGCATGGCAGAAAAAAACGGAAAGCAAACCACAGGGAAGGCGAGTTTCCGACAATCACAGCTGCCGTGTATGGACGGGATAACAGTGGCGCCACCAAACCAGTGAGTCAGGGTCCTTTTCCAAATGGCGCAAAGCCCTTACCTTCCTTGATCGCTCGTGTGAGTTGTGTTGAGGATTTCTGGTCTGCCTTGTCAGTTTGGTGTGTTCCAGGTTAAAATCCATCCACTGACAAGCCGACTGCATGAGAAGTCTCACAACATCATGTTAAAGTCCAGCAGGTTTATTTGTTAGCACGAGCTTTCGGATCACTGCCCCTTCATCAGGTGAGTGAAGAATCGGGTTCACAAACAGGGCATATATAGACAAAAACTCAATTAAAGGAAATGGTTGGAATGCGTGTCTTAACAGGTAATCAATTCTTTACAGGTGTACAAAATGCGAGTGGAGAGCGGTTAAGCACAGATTAAAGAGGTGTGAATTGTCTCGAGCCAGGACAGTGAGTAAGATATTGCAATCCCAGAATGGGACAGTAACAAATGGTAGTATAGCGTGAACCCAAGATCCCGGTTGAGGCCGTCCTCATGTGTGCGGAACCTGACCATCAGTTTCTGCTCGGCAATTCTGCATTGTTGTGTGTCTTGAAGGATGCCTTGGAGAATACTTACCCGAAGATCAGAGGCTGAATGCCCTTGACTGCTGAAGTGTGCCCCGACAGGAAGAAAACACTCCTGCCTGGTAATTGTCGAGCGGTGTCCATTCATCCGTTGTTGTAGCGTCTGCCGATGTACCATGCCTCGGGACATCTTTTCCTGCAGTGTATCAGGTAGACAACGTTGGCCGAGTCTCAAGAGTATGTACAGTGCATCTGGTGGATGGTGTTCTCACGTGAGATGATGGCATCCGTCTAGGTGATCTGGCACATCTTGCAGAAGTTACTGTGGCAGGATTGTGTGGTGTTGTGGTCGCTGTTCTCCTGAAGGCTGAGTGGTTTGCTGGGAACAATGGTCTGTTTGAGGTTGCGCTGTTGTTTGAAGGCACATAGTAGGGTGTGGGAATGGCCTTGGAGAGATGTTCGTCTTCATCAATGACGTGTTGAAGGCTTCGCAGAAGATGTTGTAGCTTCTCCGCTCCAGGGAAGTACTGGCTAACAAAGGGCACTCTGTCGGCCGTGTCCCGTGTTTGCCTTCTGAGGAGGTCGGTGCGGTTTCTCACTGTAATGCATCACTGGTTAGGCACATTGACCGCAACAGGCGCTGGAGTGTGGCGACTCAGGGTATTTGACAGTAACTTAATTGCAGTGCTAATGTCAGCCTTACTTGTGACTAATAAATAAACTTTACTTTAGATCAATGGAGTTGAGATCTCGCATTATTATTTCAAAACATAACTGTTTTAATGATTGCAGTTAGTGAATTACGTTCAGTACAACTTTAGAAGGACTGATACTCCCAGGAGTACATGCTCAATGGGGCCAGGCGCTTCTCTCTACTTAGTGGTTTACATGCAATTAATTTGACATTGACTGATCCCTTTGTACAAATATCAATTGACAGATCGAGAAATGATTATATGGCCCAGGCTCCAGGACAGTGCAGCAAATGTAACGATTGAGCACGGGCATGAGATGCAATGGAAGCATTCACTTAGGAAATAAAATTAAATGAACACCAGAGAGTGTGACCTGCTCGCTCTGAGTGAAACGGTCTGAGTGTTCGGGTGTATGTGTTCCAATCGCCACGAAATCAGCGTATAACAATAATAAGAGCAGAAACAGAGAGAAGCTTTGACGTGCTTCCACACAAGTTCAAAGATTATATTTACGTACCGTGAACACCAAGGATGGCGAGCACTGCGTAGTAATATTTCTGCACTTGTGGAATTGGTCGATGCATCTTCTCGCTGATGCAGTCTGCCCCATCCTTCTGTCAGTGATCTTTCTGTATTATGAGGCAATGCATTCCGAGGGCCTTTAATTTCTATCATGTGGGTATCCCACTGAGATACTGAAGTTGCAGTACCTTTATTGTTCTTGAATAAATGAATAAACAGATTACTGCAGCAGGTTAATTCCCAGATGTGCTCGAACAAAGAAATGTGATTCAACATTACAGTTCAGATCACAATAATGAAATAACAAATAATACAGTCAATATTCCCAACACCAGATCTGATGTTATGTCAGAGATGTCATTGAATCCATAGTGATCATGAAATAATGAAATTGGAAATGTTAGTTTGAACCTCTCAGGGCTTTTTGCACGTTGTAGCTGCCGTTTTTAATGGTGAAAAAATGCAGACAAGTGATTAAAGCAGGTTCTTTATGACTATACTTTGCAGGATTTGACGAATATAGCATTTAAGTCTTAGGCAGTGGAAGTGTATCTTTTTGATAATTTCAATGGCAGCAATAATGAGATTCTTGGCAAACATGGGGTGAATTGTAATTCGGGGCAGGCGAGGTAGGACAACCATGATCTTATTGGATGGTAGAACAATATCAAAATGGCTGATTAGTCCACTCGTGCTTCTAATGCATGCGGTTGCATGGTTAGACATGTTAAACTCATAAGAGGCCTAGGCAAACAAAAGTCCCCAGTGATACATAGATTCATAAAATCATCGAATTCTACAGTGCAGAAGGAGGCCATTCGGCCCATCGAGTCTGCACTGACCACAATCCTACCCAGGCCCCATCCCCATAACCACATGCAGTTACCCCAGGTAGATCCTCTGACGCTGAGGGGCAATTGAGCATGGCCAATCCACCTAATCTGCACATCTCTGGACTGTGGGGGGAAACCGGATCACTCGGAGGAAACACACACAGACACGGAGAGAAGTTACAAATTCCACACAGGTAGTGATCCAAGCCGGGAATTGAACACGGGTCCCTAGAGCGGTGAGGCAGCAGTGCTAACCACGGTGTCACCCCAATTTTTTTTTGATTGGTCACATTAACACTCCAATAAAGTTACTTTGATAATCCCGAGTCAAAAGAACAAAGAACAAAGAACAGTACAGCACAGGAAACAGGCCCTTCGGCCCTCCAAGCCTGTGCCACTCCTTGGTCCAACTAGACCAATCGTTTGTTTCCCTCCATTCCCAGGCTGCTCATGTGAATATCCAGGTAAGTCTTAAACGATGTCAGCGTGCCTGCCTCCACCACCCTACTTGGCAGCGCATTCCAGGCCCCCACCACCCTCTGTGTAAAAAACGTCCCTCTGATATCTGAGTTATACTTCGCCCCTCTCACCTTGAGCCCGTGACCTCTCGTGATCGTCACCTCCGACCTGAGAAAAAGCTTCCCACTGTTCACCCTATCTATACCCTTCATAATCTTGTACACCTCTATTCGATCTCCCCTCATTCTCCGTCTTTCCAAGGAGAACAACCCCAGTCTACCCAATCTCTCCTCATAGCTAAGACCCTCCATACCAGGCAACATCCTGGTAAACCTTCTCTGCTCTCTCTCTAACGCCTCCACGTCCTTCTGGTAGTGCCAGAACTGGACCCAGTACTCCAAATGTGGCCTAACCAGCGTTCTATACAGCTGCATCATCAGACTCCAGCTTTTATACTCTATACCCCGTCCTATAAAGGCAAGCATACCATATGCCTTCTTCACCACCTTCTCCACCTGTGTTGCCACCTTCAAGGATTTGTGGACTTGCACACCTAGGTCCCTCTGTGTTTCTATACTCCTGATGACTCTGCCATTTATTGTACAACTCCTCCCTACATTATTTCTTCCAAAATGCATCACTTCGCATTTATCCGGATTAAACTCCATCTGCCACCTCTCCGCCTAATTTTCCAGCCTATCTATATCCTGCTGTATTGCCCAACAATGCTCTTCACTATCCGCAAGTCCAGCCATCTTCGTATCATCCGCAAACTTGCTGATTACACCAGTTACACCTTCTTCCAAATCATTTATATATATCACAAATAGCAGAGGTCCCAGTACAGAGCACTGCGGAACACCACTGGTCACAGACCTCCAGCCGGAAAAAGACCCTTCGACCACTACCCTCTGTCTCCTATGGCCAAGCCAGTTCTCCACCCATCTAGCCACTTCTCCTTGTATCCCATGAGCCTTAAACTTCTTAACCAACCTGCCATGTGGGACTTTGTCAAATGCCTTACTGAAATCCATATAGACGACATCCACGGCCCTTCCTTCATCAACCGTTTTTGTCACTTCCTCAAAAAACTCCACCAAATTTGTAAGGCACGACCTCCCTCTTACAAAACCATGCTGTCTGTCACTAATGAGATTGTTCCGTTCTAAATGCACATACATCCTGTCTCTCAGAATCCTCTCCAACAACCTCCCTACCACGGACGTCAAGCTCACCGGCCTATAATTTCCCGGGTTATCCCTGCTACCCTTCTTAAACAACGGGACCACATTCGCTATCCTCCAATCCTCAGGGACCTCACCCGTGTCCAAAGAAGCGACAAAGATTTCCGTCAGAGGCCCAGCAATTTCATCTCTCGTCTCCCTGAGCAGTCGAGGATAGATGCCATCAGGCCCTGGGGCTTTGTCAGTTTTACTGTTCCCTAAAAAACCTAACACTTCCTCTCTTGTAATGGAGATTTTCTCTAACGGGTCAACACCTCCCTCCGAGACACTCCCGGTTAACACGCCCCTCTCCTTCGTGAATACCGATGCAAAGTATTCATTTAGGATCTCCCCTATTCCCTCGGGTTCTAAGCATAATTCCCCTCCTTTGTCCCTGAGAGGTCCGATTTTCTCCCTGACAACTCTTTTGTTCCTAACGTATGAATAGAATGCCTTAGGATTCTCCTTAATCCTGCCTGCCAAGAACATCTCGTGACCTCTTTTTGCCCTTCCACCTCCCCATTTGAGTTCTTTCCTACTCTCTCTGTATTCCTCCAGAGCTCCATCTGTTTTCAGTTGCCTGGACTTAACGTACGCCTCACTTTTCATTTTAATCAGATCCTCAATTTCCCTGGTTATCCACAGCTCTCGAATCCTACCTTTCCTATCTTTCTTGGACTTGGAAGTTGGTGTGCATTTTGGTGATAGTGACCACAATTCGGTTACGTTCACCTTAGTGATGGAAAGGGATAGGCATGAACCTCGGGCCAGTGGTTTTAGCTGGGGGAAGGGTAATTATGAGGCTATTAGGAGAGAATTAGGAAACATAGGTTGGACTAGGAGATTACAGGGACTGGGAACGTCCGACATGTGGAGTTTTTTCAAGGAGCAGCTACTGCGAGTCTGTGATAGGTATGTCCCTGTCAGGCAAGGAGGAATTGGTAGGGCTAGGGAACCGTGGTGCACCAAAAAAGTTTCTTTGTTGGTTAAAAAGAAAAAGGAGGCTTATGTTCGGATGAGACGTGAGCACTCGGGTAGTGCACTAGAAAGCTTTAGATTGGCTAAGAGGGAGTTGAAGAGCGAGCTTAGAAGGGCTAAAAGGGGACATGAGAAGACTTTGGCGGATAGGGTTAAAGAGAATCCTAAGGCGTTCTATAGGTATGTCAAGAACAGAAGGTTGGTTAGGGCAAGTTTAGGGCCAGTTATAGATGGCAGAGGGAAGTTATGTGTGGAACCGGAGGAGATTGGTGAAGCATTGAACCAATATTTCTCTTCGGTGTTCACGCAAGGGGACATGAATATAGCTGAGGAGGACACTGGGTTGCAAGGGAGTAGAATAGACAGTATTACAGTTGATAAGGAGGATGTGCAGGATATTCTGGAGGGTCTGAAAATAGATAAATCCCCTGGTCCGGATGGGATTTATCCAAGGATTCTCTGGGAGGCAAGAGAAGTGATTGCAGAGCCTCTGGCTCTGATCTTCAGGTCGTCGTTGGCCTCTGGTATAGTACCAGAAGATTGGAGGTTAGCGAATGTTGTCCCATTGTTTAAGAAGGGGAACAGAGACTTCCCCGGGAATTATAGACCGGTGAGTCTCACTTCTGTTGTCGGCAAGATGTTGGAAAAAATTATAAGGGATAGGATTTATAGTTATTTGGAGAGTAATGAATTGATAGGTGATAGTCAGCATGGTTTTGTGGCAGGTAGGTCGTGCCTTACTAACCTTATTGAGTTTTTTGAGAAAGTGACCAAGGAGGTGGATGGGGGCAAGGCAGTGGACGTGGTATATATGGATTTTAGTAAGGCGTTTGATAAGGTTCACCATGGTAGGCTTCTGCAGAAAATGCAGATGTATGGGATTGGGGGTGATCTAGGAAATTGGATCAGGAATTGGCTAGCGGATAGGAAACAGAGGGTGGTGGTTGATAGTAAATATTCATCATGGAGTGCGGTTACAAGTGGTGTACCTCAGGGATCTGTTTTGGGGTCACTGCTGTTTGTAATATTTATTAATGATCTGGATGAGGGTATAGTTGGGTGGATTAGCAAATTTGCTGATGACACCAAAGTCGGTGGTGTGGTAGACAGTGAGGAAGGGTGTCGTAGTTTGCAGGAAGACTTAGACAGGTTGCAAAGTTGGGCCGAGAGGTGGCGGATGGAGTTTAATGCGGAGAAGTGTGAGGTAATTCACTTTGGTAGGAATAACAGATGTGTTGAGTATAGGGCTAACGGGAGGACTTTGAATAGTGTGGAGGAGCAGAGGGATCTAGGTGTATGTGTGCATAGATCCCTGAAAGTTGGGAATCAAGTAGATAAGGTTGTTAAGAAGGCATATGGTGTCTTGGCGTTTATTGGTAGGGGGATTGAATTTAGGAGTCGTAGCGTTATGTTGCAACTGTACACAACTCTGGTGCGGCCGCACTTGGAGTACTGTGTGCAGTTCTGGTCCCCACATTACAGGAAGGATGTGGAGGCTTTGGAGAGGGTGCAGAGGAGGTTTACCAGGATGTTGCCTGGTATGGAGGGGAGATCCTATGAGGAGAGGCTGAGGGATTTGGGATTGTTTTCGCTGGAAAGGCGGCGGCTAAGAGGGGATCTTATTGAAACATATAAGATGATTAGAGGTTTAGATAGGGTGGATAGTGATAGCCTTTTTCCTCTGATGGAGAAATCCAGCACGAGGGGGCATGGCTTTAAATTGAGGGGGGGTAGTTATAGAACCGATGTCAGGGGTAGGTTCTTTACCCAGAGGGTGGTGAGGGATTGGAATGCCCTGCCAGCATCAGTAGTAAATGCGCCTAGTTTGGGGGCGTTTAAGAGATCCGTAGATAGGTTCATGGACGAAAAGAAATTGGTTTAGGTTGGAGGGTCACAGTTTTTTTTTTTAACTGGTCGGTGCAACATCGTGGGCCGAAGGGCCTGTTCTGCGCTGTAATGTTCTATGTTCTATGTTCTATGTTTCCTTTTTACAGGCACATGAGTCGCCACACTTCAACGCCTGTTCGGGTATACTGAGGGCCAACTGACACGACTGGTAGAGATGTCCACTGTAAGAGTTTTAACAACACTAGGTTAAAGTCCAACAGGTTTATTTGGTAGCAAATACCATTAGCTTTCGGAGCGCTGCTCCTTCGTCACATGGATACTGTGTTTACCCCAGTCCAACGCCGGCATCTCCACATCATAGATATCCACTGACATAGAACACATAACTGATAAAGGTCATTTAAGTGACACAACTCACATAGTGATATTGTTATAGAGCACACAACCGATACAGAGGCTCCGACTAACACAAAGGTAACACAGCTCCACTGTCAGATAACACACAACCGATACAGGGGTTCCAACAGATAATGGCCTACAACCTTCCTATTCTGTACCTTTTATTTTGTACACTTTTATTCTGTAAACTTCTTATTCTGTACCTTTTCCCCTCATGTCTTGATCTCTCAAAATGATATCTGGCTTCCTCTGTTCTATCTTTCTCTCTCTCTTTTTTCTGCACTTGGCTTTTCTTTTCCCTGACTTTCCCTATTTTTCCATCACATTTGCTGTTTGTCTCTTTCCATTTCTCTTTCTTTCCATCTGTCTTCTTTCTATCAGTCTGTCCTTTATACTTGTCCCTCTTTCTAACTCATTCTATCTATCTCTTTCTTTGTATTTGTTTCTCTTTCTATCTGTCACTCTCTTTATCCGTCACTCTTGCTACAATTCTCTTTCTATCTTTCCTCTAGCCATCGTTCTATCTCTCTCTCTTTCTCATTCCCTACCTTTATCTTTCTCTCTCTCTGTAGCTGTGTGTCACTTTCTCTTTATCTCCCTCATTCGACCTTTCTGTTTCTTCCTAAATCTTTATTTGTTTCTCTATCTCTTTCGCTAAATCTCTTTCCTGTGTTCTTACAATTCAATGACTCACTCCCAACATTATTTCTCAGTGCCTATTATGCCAATCTACTTCCTCCATGTCCAGTCACAGCATTTCAAGTTCCCATCCCAGTCCATTTTAGTCGCAGTGCGGAGGAGTTTTTTTCCATCCCAGACAGGAATTTGCTTCTGATCAGACGTATCACTGGCTGGGCCAGCACTTTCTGCCCAACAACTTTTGCTGCGACTTGGTGCAGTTCGGAAGTCGGCTACCTCTATCAC
Organism: Mustelus asterias; assembly: GCF_964213995.1. Taxonomy (NCBI): domain Eukaryota; kingdom Metazoa; phylum Chordata; class Chondrichthyes; order Carcharhiniformes; family Triakidae; genus Mustelus; species Mustelus asterias. The sequence goes on along the minus strand of NC_135828.1, from coordinate 30,609,473 downwards.
TTTTCTTCCTAGTGTCTCCAATTATACGATTTATTTCGCATTGACATTACCCCGGTGCAGTTGGCTTTTGACGTGTACTAATTAATTTAGTTATCTCTCCACTTTGAAATGTTACTTCCATCGCCCCATTTTTCTTCCGAGTCACATACGTAAAAATGATTGTTCCCCGTTGATCTGCATCTCATCATTTCTCCAGCTAACCACCTCTATTCTAACCGCCTGTTTGTATTTCTTATCATAATTTTCCCAGTTCTGAACACAACTGCCCGTTACAAACTGTAAGCTGATAAGATGTAGGTGCAAAGGTAGACCATTCGGTGCATCAACACCACTCCATCATTAAATGTGACCGTGACTGCTCTGATAGGATCATCCTCAACTCAACTTTTCCGCCTCATGCCCATTGGTGATTGTGATAAAAAAAAACAATTCTGGAGAACCCTCGCAGGACTTTGACTGATGTGCGTTCATTACGTGAAGTCAGCAGGGATTCATTAAGGGAAAGCCCCAGTTCCACTTCTTGGAGATGCTTCAATTAGTAACATACTGTCTTGAGGAGGGTAATGTTTTTTGGGGATGGAAAAGGAGAGGACAGAGATTTAAAGTGCTTGACAACATATGAGATGGGGACATGATTGGTCTGGAACCGGAATCGGAATGACCTGTATCAGAATGTGTTGGAGGCAGTTTTAGGTTAAATATTCCAGAGGGAATAAGATTGCTACCTATCAAGCAGAGAAGTGCAATTTTAAGGGGAAACGGAGGAGGGAGGCGGGGGGGGGGGGAGGGGAGCTGTGGGGGGTGTGTGTTGGGTGGGGGGGGGGTCTCGGTTCGGATTGATCACTTGAAGTGCCAGTGCAGACACGCTGCTTTCAATTATTTCCCTCTGCCATGTCACAGGTCTGTGATTCTGGGATCCTCGGTCATTCCTCCACGCCGCCACCAAGCGGGAGTGTTGGCCAACAAATGAAAACTCTCTTGTTTCAGCCGATGCCACTGGCTCCATTCACCCTCACAGTTCCTCCTCACATTGCTTCTCTCCTTTATAGACGCTCCCTCTTTCTTCTGTTTGCTGCTTGTTTGTTACATAGGATCAGCATGACGTAGGTTCATCGCTCTGAGACATCGACATTCACACCAACCATGGATATTTGTATTTGAGTTGTGCTCTTACAGCTGGCTGCTCTTTCTAACACTAAGAATTCCGATGTATATGGACGTTGAACTGATAAAGACTGGCCTATCTGCCCCTTTGGCTCAGTATTTGCCTTGTTATTCATTTATGTTGTTGTTTATTCATATTGGCGCTTCAGTGAAATGTTGCACAGCAAGTATTATACACCAAGGGAAGTCCGGAGGAAACACGACATTCTTTGAGGTACAGATGAAGTGTGAGAAAGGCAGAACTCAAGAGAGAGTTGGGAAGCCCTTGCAGAAAAGGAGATGGAGAAACAAATTTAAGAAATAAATTTGCATAGTTCCACAAAATCAGTAGTGGAGATTTAGAGTTAGGGAGAGCAACCACAGATGGGCAAACAGAGGAAGTCATAGCTAGGAAGACAGAAGGGCATATAGACAGAAAGAGGTAGAGGGGGACGGGAAGATAAGGACACTGGGAGAGACAGGGTGATACCAAGGCATAAAGGGAGAGATTGAAAATAGGGATAGAGTTTCAGACAGAGAACATAGGAGACATGTATGGGAAATACAGAAATAGGGAAAGAGAGGGCGAGGCAGTGATTTAAATCATCAGAAGATGCATGATACAGGGATATAAGAGTTACAGGGGAGGTGAACAGATAAGCTGTGATAAGACAGAGATTGAAAGAAAAATAGGCAGAGACAAAAACAGAACAAGACACTGACCGTGAAATATTAGGGGCAGATCCAAACTTTGGTGAAATGAAGGGTTCGTAAAATCTCTTTGCATCAGATATAAAATGCAGTGATCTCTGAACCCAGGTGCATTTTTTGAACTCAGATGTATCACCGTGGGGACAATCAACTTCCACCGTGCCTCATTTGCTGGTGCCCTCGCTACAAGAACTGCCCATTAAAAAATGATCTCCAGCACCTACCCTCATGATAGTGTTACAGAGGATTCTGAGCTTCACACTGATTCCTGCTACCAGCCTCTATTGGGAAACATCCAAGCCTCTGATTCCGAATGTAAGTGTGCAGGAACCAGCCGCTCTGGGTCGGTGACTCCTCTCTAGGAATGGTTTCGAGCAGCAACTAGTTTGCGTCTGGCTCAATAACACTGTGAATGCTGAACAGCACTTCGGAGCAGGGACCAGGCTGACTGTTTTAGGTGAGTACTCCAAACGGCAGTTATTTTTAATCTTTGAAACATTGGCCATGGGTAGAATGTTTTTCTTTCCTTGATTGCCGATTGGAGATAGATTGTTGTTGATAAAGAGGGAAAGAGTCAAAGAGAGGGAGAGAAATAGGAAAGAGAGGGAGGTTTTGAGATAAACAGTGGCAGACACTGGTAAATTGCAAGAAACAGAGACAAGGATGAAGATGGGGAAGGAAAATAAATTCAGAAGTGGAAATAGAACACATGGAAGCGGGGGAGATTTGGCAAGGTCACAGTGATCATGGGGGATTTCAATATGCAGGTGGACTGGGTAAATAATGTTGCCAGTGGACCCAAAGAAAGGGAATTCATTGAATGTTTACAGGATGGCTTTTTGGAACAGCTTGTGATGGAACCCACGAGGGAACAGGCTATTCTGGACTTAGTGTTATGTAATGAGCCAGACGTGATAAAATATCTTAAAGTAAGGGAACACTTAGGAAGCAGTGATCATAATATGGTAGAATTCAGTCTGCAATTTGAAAGAAGGAAGGCAGAATCAGATGTGAAGGTTCTACAGTTAAATAAAGATAATTACAGGCGCATGAGGGAGGAACTGACAAAAATCGACTGGAAGCAGAGCCTAGTGGGAAAGACAGTAGAACAGCAATGGCAGGAGTTTCTGGGAGTAATTGAGGACACAGTGCAGAGGTTCATCCCAAACAAAAGAAAGGTTATCAGAGGGGGGATTAGGCAGCCATGGCTGACAAAGGAAGTCAGGGAATGCATCAAGGCAAAAGAGAGAGCCTATAATGTGGCAAAGAGTAGTGGGAAGTCAGAAGATTGGGAAGGCTATAAAAACAAACAGAGGATAACAAAGAGAGAAATAAGGAAGGAGAGGATCAAATATGAAGGTAGGCTAGCCAGTAACATTAGGAATGATAGTAAAAGTTTCTTTAAATACATTAAAAACAAACGGGAGGCAAAAGTAGACATTGGGCCGCTCCAAAATGACGCTGGTAATCTAGTGATGGGAGACAAGGAAATAGCTGAGGAACTTAATAAGTACTTTGCGTCAGTCTTCACAGTAGAAGACATGAGTAATATCCCAACAATTCAGGAAAGTCAGGGGGCAGAGTTGAATATGGTTGCCATCACAAAGGAGAAAGTGCTAGAGAAACTAAAAGGTCTGAAAATTGGTAAATCTCCGGGCCCAGATGGGCTACATCCTAGAGTTCTAAAGGAGATAGCTGAAGAAATAGTGGAGGCGTTAGTTATGATCTTTCAAAAGTCACTGGAGTCAGGGAAAGTCCCAGAGGACTGGAAAATTGCTGTTGTAACCCCACTGTTCAAGAAGGGAACAAGAAAAAAGATGGAAAATTATAGGCCAATTAGCCTAACCTCAGTTGTTGGCAAAATTCTAGAATCCATCATTAAGGATGAGATTTCTAAATTCTTGGAAGTGCAGGGTCGGATTAGGACAAGTCAGCATGGATTTAGTAAGGGGAGGTCGTGCCTGACAAACCTGTTAGAGTTCTTTGAAGAGATAACAAATAGGTTAGACAAGGAGAGCCAATGGATGTTATCTATCTTGACTTCCAAAAGGCCTTTGACAAGGTGCCTCACGGGAGACTGCTGAGTAAAATAAGGGCCCATGGTATTCGAGGCAAGGTACTAACATGGATTGACGATTGGCTGTCAGACAGAAGGCAGAGAGTTGGGATAAAAGGTTCTTTCTCAGAATGGCAACCGGTGACAAGTGGTGTCCCGCAGGGTTCAGTGTTGGGGCCACAGCTGTTCTCTTTATATATTAACGATCTAGATGACGGGACTGGGAGCATTCTGGCCACGTTTGCCGATGATACAAAGATAGGTGGAGGGGCAGGTACTATTGAGGAGGTGGGGAGGCTGCAGAAAGATTTAGACAGTTTAGGAGAGTGGTCCAAGAAGTGGCTGATGAAATTCAACGTGGGCAAGTGCGAGGTCGTACACTTTGGAAAAAAGAATAGCGGCATGGACTATTTTCTAAACGGTGACAAAATTCATAATGCTAAAGTGCAAAGGGACTTGGGAGTCCTAGTCCAGGATTCTCTAAAGGTAAACTTGCAGGTTGAGTCCGTAATTAAGAAAGCAAATGTAATGTTGTCATTTATCTCAAGAGGCTTGGAATACAAAAGCAGGGATGTACTTCTGAGGCTTTATAAAGCACTGGTTAGGCCCCATTTGGAGTACTGTGAGCAATTTTGGGCCCCACACCTCAGGAAGGACATACTGGCACTGGAGCGGGTCCAGCGGAGATTCACACGGATGATCCCAGGAATGGTAGGCCTGACATACGATGAACGTCTGAGGATCGTGGGATTATATTCATTGGAGTTTAGGAGGTTGAGGGGAGATCTGATAGAAACTTACAAGATAATGAACGGCTTAGATAGGATGGACGTAGGGAAGTTGTTTCCATTAACAGGGGAGACTAGGACGCGGGGGCACAGCCTTAGAATAAAAGGGAGTCACTTTAGAACAGAGATGAGGAGAAATTTCTTCAGCCAGAGAGTGGTGGGTCTGTGGAATTCATTGCCACAGAGGGCTGTGGAGGCCAAGACGTTGAGCGTCTTCAAGACAGAAATTGATAAATTCTTGATTTCTCGAGGAATTAAGGGCTATGGGGAGAGAGCGGGTAAATGGAGTTGAAATCAACCATGATTGAATGGTGGAGTGGGCTCGGTGGGCCGAATGGCCTTACTTCCGCTCCTATGTCTTATGGTCTTATGGTCTTAACAGCTGATGTACAGAGAAAGAGAGGGAGTGAATGTGATTGAAATCTGCTGGGTAGAAGGTTCTAATCAAAACATGAGAAGGCCAACGAGGTGCGAATATAGATAAAAAGAAGATTGGTTGGTTTCAAGGGAAATGGTTGGAAGAAGGGGAGAAGAAAGGAAAAAATGGCTTGAGATTGCAAGGGAACAGAGGCGAGTAAAAAATTAATGTGAAAATGTGGAGAGGGACTGGGGCAGTAGCTGGAAAATGAGGCTGAGAGGAAACGAACTGGATTTGTGGTAATATTGGAATATATTGTGTCACGTTTATAGCATCGGTATCTTGAGCAACTTTGGAATGTTTTATGATGATATATTTTACGAATGAGCTGTAATCATTGTTGTCCAGTAAAATACTAAACCATTGCCATGTTCAATACCATATGCTCTATTTGGATTCATAAATAGGGTTTTGAATGTTTTCACTTTGTGTGTGTGTATATGTATGTGTGTGTGTGCATGTGTATGAATTACGTGTGTGATTGTATGTGTGTGTGCGCATGAATGAGAGTGTATGTGCATCTGAGCATGTGTGTGATTATGAGCGTTTATGTCTGCATGTGTGAGAATGCATGTCTGAGTCTGTATGTGTATATGTGTGCATATATGCTCGCCTGCGCGTCTGTCTGCCTGTGAGCGGGTCTGTCTGCCTGTGAGCGTGCATCTGCATAAATGTGTGTGTGCATGACTGAATGTGTGAGTATGTGGATATGATTGTGTGCGAGAGTTTGTGCGAGTGTGTGTATGTGTGTGTGACTGTGTGAATATAATTGTGTATGAGAGTCAGTTTGACAGCTTGGGTGAGACTTAGTGTGTGAGTATATGTGTGCCTGTGTGTGTATACGCGTGTGGGTGTGAGTGAGTATTTGAGTGTATGTTCTGCTCGATTTCTCAAATTATGTCTTTACACACTCCGGGACAATCTGATAATGGAATGCCCCTCGTTTGCAGCGGAATCAAGGTTTAGTGTGATGCAACACAAGGTCAAATAATCAGGTGAACAAATGTCAATTGCCAACCAGAATAACGGTGAGAGAGAAATAACCCTGTTTAACATCATCTTCGTTACTCTCCATCTGTTCCATCTGTTAACAAATTTCGTTTGTTGCACCTCCCTTCTTCCCCGTGTCCTCCACACATTCCAGAGGCAGGTCAGGAGGTTAAGCACCCCAAGGTGACGATTTTTGAGCCATCGGAAGAAGAGATCCGGGATCACAGGAAAGTTACCATAGTGTGCCTGGCCAGTCACTTCTTTCCGGACTATGTGAAATTCTACTGGAGCGCGGACGGCCAAGAGGTCGAGGAGAAGTATGTGGTGACGGACAGGCCGGTGAAGGCCCAGCTCAACGTCTACAGTGTGAGCAGCCGGGTGACTGTGTCCCGGGAGGATTGGGGACGCCAGGAGTTTTCGTGCAAAGTAACGCATTACAGTAAAGAAGGGAAGGAGGTGCATGCCGAGGAGAAGATTAGAAGTAAGACAGGTGGGTGTCTTCACATTCTGGAATCAGCCCTGATCGGTCTTTTAGTTTACCCGACCTGAAAAAAGTGTATGTGTATGTGTGTGTGGAGGGGGGCGGGGCGGGGGAGGGGGGGGGGGGGGTTGTGGGGGGCGGGGTGGGGGGAGACAAAAACCACTTGTGCGGCCTCAACTGGAATATTGTGCAGCAATTCAGACATATGCGAAGCTACTAAAGAGGTAAATATTTACCAAAATTGTTCAAGGATCAGAGACTTCTCAGTTAGGAACAGCAAACAGGATGAGATGTATTTGGTCTACTTGTAGAAAGAAGGCTGAGAGAAATGTCTTCCAACTCTTAAGCAGATTTGACATGGCAAACTGTGAGATAATGATACTACTGGCAGGAGGTGGGTGCACGAATGTGTATTGCTCAATTATCAAAGTGAATGCCACACCCCGGGACTATGAGCCCATAAGCCATAAGAGCAGAAAGTAGGTATTTCAGTCCATCGAAATAACTACACTTCATTTTTCCTGTGTAAGTGGTGAATGTATTGGGAGGAATGAACCTCAGACTGTCATGGAGACAGAATCAAACAGTCTTTCAGAATTTAACTGCATTTTTTTACTGAAATTGTAAGTAAATTCCAAGGGCATGAGGTTGTAAGGAGGAGGAGATGAACAAGCTGATATGTACTTACATTACAGTAACCACATTCCTGCCTCAAAGGGGCACCAGTGGAGAGTTTCAAATCGGGCGCAAAGTACTGTTGTATCGTATAACATCAGGTGCCTGGGAAAGTGGGCCAGAATCAAACTTCTGCTGAACAGCACACAGAGAAAGGGATGGATTTGTTCTATTCATTAGTCACACCCTTCTGCAACAGTGCTCATTCATTCAGGATTTCAGCTGCGCATTGGTGCCATGCGGGTCCAGAAGGGTGAAGATGAGATGCTGTCGCTTGTTTGGACTCCCGACCGGCCAGAATTTGTATCAGAATGGTGTCAACATTGTAGAATTTGTTCAGTTGGTATCCAGCGGGAGCTCGTTACCCTTGTACATCACTCACCTCCAGATGCAGCAAAGAATTAGGAAATGTTACAAAGAGATACTATCAGTATATATTACCTTGCTGAGGACTGAATGCAGCATTGGTTTCATTACCCGAGGCAGGATTTTGAGAAGGAGAGCGGGTGGCAAAACAAGAAAATGAGAATACAATGCCAGTTCACATCAGGGGAAATAGAAAGCCAATCTATAAAACATGATCTGATAATAAGAGACGGAGAAGGAGTTATTGAGGATAAGGAAGTACAGGGAAAGAGGAATTTACAGTTTGATGCTTCATAAATGAGATAAGAACTTGAGTTGGCCTTCAACTCCTCTCACCTCTCCGACCATTTAATATAAGGATGAGTCGTCCTTCCTCGCCTTGGTTCCATAGCGATCACTGATTTTCCTGTTCCCGACCGGCCAGTCAGACTTGTCCATACCAGAGACCTGACATTTTCAATTCACCCCCAGACCCAACAGTACTTTGGAAAACAAGGCTTTCATAAAGCAGCGTTAGTAATGTGCTTCATAATATGTGCCCACAACAGCCTGCCTCCAATTTTCAAATTACGTCCTATTATTATGGACTGTTGACACTCATGTTGAAGACGTCCTTCAATCAACTCGATCAAGTCATTCACTCATGTGTTCCTTTTTAATCTGTTAGATCATGCATTGATAGTCGATACCCATGGAAGTTACAAAACAAAATGCCGAATTTGGAGACATAATATAACTCCATAATTTTCTCAAATAGTGCAGCACATTGTGTCTACGCCAAATCTTTCAAATGCACAGTGCAACTCTCCAAATCCTCACCACTATTCCTGCAAATCTTTCCTCTTGGAATTATTTATACAATTGTCATTTGGAAGCTAATATTGAATCATATAATGCAGCCCTCCCAGGGACTGCACACCAATTCCTAGCCATTCACTGCAAAGAAGCCCCCCCCATGCCCTCCGCCTCCAACCACATCCCACCCCCCCACCGCCAACACTCACCTCCACCCTCACCCCCTATCGCACCTTGCTCTGTTTCCAATCAGGATTAAATGTGTTGCTTTCACAGTCATAGAGTTTTACAGCATGGAAACAGGCCCTTCGGCCCAACTTGTCCATTTGCCTATTTTAAACCCGTAAGCTAGTCCCAGTTGCCCATATTTGGCCCATATCTCTGTATACCCATTTTAGCCATGTAACTGTCTAAACGCTTTTTAAAAGACAAAATTGTTCCAACCTCTACTACTACCTCTGACAGCTTGTTCCAGACACTCTGTGAGAAAACAAATGCCCCTCTGGACAACTTTTGTATCTCTGACTCTCACCTTCGACCTATGCCCTCGAGTTTTAGATTCCCCTACCTTTGGGGAAGTATGTTGACTATCTAGCTGATCTATGCCCCTCATTATTTTATAGACCTCTATAAGGTCACCCTTCTACACTCCAGAGAAAAAAGTCTCAGTCTCTCCAGCCTCTCCTTATAACTCAAACCATTAAGACCCGGTAGCATCCTTGCAAATCTCTCCTGCACTCTTTCTAGTTTAATAATATCCTTTCTATAATAGGGTCACCAGAACTGTGCACAGTATTCCAAGTGTAGCCTTATCAATGTCTTGTAAAGCTTCAACAAGACGTCCCAACTCCTGTATTCAATGTTCTGATAAATGAAACTGAATGCCTTTTTCACGACTCTGTCCATTTTCAAGGAGCTATTAACCTGTACCCCGAGATCTCTTTGCTCTGTAACTCTTCCCAAACCCTACAATTAACTGAGTAAGTCATGCCCTGGTTCAATCTGCCAAAATGCATCACGTTGCATTTATCTAAATTACACTCCATCTGCCATTCGTCAGCCCGCCGGCCCAATTGATCAAGATCCCGTTGCAATCCGAGATAACCTTCTTCACTGTCCACTATGCCACGAATCTTGGTGTCAGCTGCAAACTTACGAACCACGTCTCCTATATTCTCATCGGAATCATTAACATAAACGACAAATAAAAGTGGACCCAGCACCAATCATGCTAACTGTGTGCACACCAATTCTTTCTAACCCCTTCAAAACTGCACCATCAAGCATTACATTACGATTCTTAATTCTTCCCGTCAGTATCCTTACAATTTTGTCCTTAAACTGCATCTAGCAAGGTTTCTTCCTATTTATGTTGATTTCCCCGAGAGATGAATCGTGATCGCGTTCACTATTTTCTGCGCTGTCAATCTTTTTTAACCAATTATCTCCGTGAAATGGCGTCTATCGTAGCAGCATGTTTGTGTGATGTGAAAGCTGTACTGATAAGCAACTAATGTGATCGATTTTTCAATTTATTTATTACAGGTCTATGTGAAGGCAACGGTGAGAACTTTAAGTTTTCTATTTGTTTTCCCTGTACGTAGTTGTCTTTTTCTCACACAAAATGGACATATATTATTAGGATGGTCCGGGAAAGTGCAAAAGCAACATTAATTATGCCAAACGCATGCTGGACTTTTTTATCCAATCAGCAAAATGCAGAAGTTCAAAAATCATGTGATCTCATTACAGAACACTTGCTACTCTGTGCTCCGTTCTGGACATCACATGTCAGGAAGAATATGCTGGCCTTGGATGGAGCGTAACAGGTTAACTGGGTGATAACTGGGCAGCAATGGTTACATTGTGAGGCGAGAATACATAAACTGGGGTTGCATTCGCTTGAATCGAGGAGAATACATAGAATCCATAGAATCAAAGATTTCAAGATATTCAGGGAAACAGAAGATAGTTTGGGATAACTTGGATGTCTAGAGCTAGGGGCATTGTCTAAAAAATAGAGATGAACATTTCAGGGCCGACTTAGGAAATTCTGCTGCAGACAATGCACTGCAAAGGCTTGGAACTCCATTCCACTAGTGCCAACAAAAGCTGGATCGATTGTCATATCTATATCTGAGATTGATAGTCATTGATTAGCCAAGGTTGTAAGTGGATATGTATTGTAGCTGGAAACTAGAGCCATTGACCTGTTATTTTGTCATTCTTAGTGAATGGTGGAACAGGGTTAACAGGCTGAATAGTCTCCTTCTGTACACATGCACTTGATTCATCATCATTAATGTTGCATTGAATGAAATGCATGGCATGACTGATGGGATTAAGCAGTACTCAGAAAAGGCGGAGTTTGCTCCAGTTTTTTGTAGAGAGTTGGGCAATACATTGTTTCATATCCGAGCTTCTCCCTATAACGTTGACATTGTGTCTTCAACCGTTTGTGTCCTATTCCCATTTAGAACGCCCGGTGTAAGCTGAAACCAACTCAATCTTCAATAGTTTTTTACAGATAATAGTAACCCTGCCAGCAAAACAAAACAACGCCCGCCCCCTCCGCCCCCCCGCCCCCTCCGCCCCCCCCCCCCCACTCCCACCCCCAACCACCCCCCTCCCCCCCACCCCCTCAACTTCCATCCTTTCACTGGGTTCCTGAATTCTGCTTCCTTTAGTGACCGAGCCCATTGACATCCCAAATGTTAACTTCCCACTCAGTTTTTCCGAAAACCTTCATAATTGTGAATGTATCCAGTTGATATACCTTTATCCTGCTCAAGGTGAACAGCCCCAGTTTATCCATGCTGTGCACAGAGCTGAAGACCTTATGCGTAGCACCATCATGTTTTACTCTGGATCACTTCTAACTCTTTGATGCCTTTCACAAATATCCCTCCTCAGGATTTTTCCACCATTAGTACAAACTGGTTTCCCACCAAGTCATACACACCTGGGCAGCTGACCGTCTCGAGAGAGTCGCTGATTATAACACGGTTCATAACAGTTGAATAGCAGATCAGATTAGGGAGAGCAAAAGAAAAAAAAATAGGACTGAGTTTATATGAAATACTTTGACTCAAATGTGTTAGATGAATCTTTACAATTCTCTACACAAAACAGAACTGCTTGCTCGTTCGTTCAGAATATATAAAATGGAGAGTGAAACATTTTGGAAAAATGGAATTAAGGCATATTGGGATCGTGTGGGGAAAATGAAGCTGACGGAATAGATGAAAAATGATCTTAATAAATATCGGAAAAGGTTATAGGGTCCAACTGACTTACAATTGCTTTAATTAAAATTGCTCTTAACGGTTTTACGTGAATTCAGGTAACTATACCCAAGTTTTGGGATTATCACTGCTTCCCAACTAATCTGCACACATACGCCCACAGAATTTATCCACCTTCCTGTTCTTCTTGAGGGCCCCTTCAACTTCTCAATCATTCAAAACCAATCCTAAATTTCCCCTGTTCAGCTCGTTCTACATTTATGTCTGTTTTGTATTTTTGTAAAGTACTTGGACCAAATTGGCACGTGAATGTGGGTTGTTGTTGTGACTGTGTCTACTTGCAGGAGGCTGCCTGTTCAGACAACTGCTTGTTTAGTTGTATTGTTTTTCCTTCTGACTTTCAGTGGAGCGGATACAGAAGCAACAAGTTATGGCCAAAACTACCTACATGTTACTCATCTCGAAGAGTATCCTGTATACGACTGTCATTACCATCTTAGTGCTGAAGATGAAGGGATGGGTTAAGTAGAGAATCAATGCCATCATCAGGTGAAATTTCAACTCCATTCCTTCCTCCCAGACTTCAACACTCAGCACACTTTGAGAAACATTGCGACATTTTCATCAGACGTTTCTGAATATATCACATACAATCCAGGTGACGCCAGCACGCAAATCCGCAGTGCAATTACATCACGGGGACGATTGGATATTTGAATAGAGATCCTACATAGAGACAGAGAGATAGAGAGGATAGGGTGTGTGTGTGTGGGGGCGGGGGGGGGGGGGCGGTGGAGGAAATGGAGATAGAAACAAAGAGAAGGAAGGGAAAGTGTACGAGAAGGACAGCAGAGGAAGAGAAGGACAGAAAGAGACAGATTTAGACAATTGGAACAGGAAGATAAAAAATAAAGTTAGAATGACAGATGGAACAAGTCAAAGGCAGAGAGAGAATGGCAGTGAGAGAATAAGAATGAAATAAACAGATAGCCATGTAAACAAAGATAAATGACCAGAAACAGGACGAGAGAAATCAAGTGACATGGAAAATCATATAGTCAGACACAGATAAGGAACTAGGGACAGAATTACAAGACGCAGGGTGAGAATAGAGCGATTAGGTGTTAGATGCTGCAACTGTAAGAGTTCGGGGCAGCGAGAGCCAGATTGAGGGGAGTCAAACAGTGATCGAACACATTAACAAAAGGAGGGACTGAGGGGTGAGGGAAATTAATGAAATGTGCGGGACACTGAGGGAACACGATGAGAGGTGGATAGAGGTTAACACGGAGGAATTAAAGTACGTGTGGAGAGAGAGTGAATGTGAGAAACAACAAACGGAAGAGATATAGATGAGGTGAGTGTGGCAGATCGAGGAAGACAATATAAGCTCGAGATATAGGGAAGAGTGTGGAGACGTGTAAGAATGGAGAATTAGGAAGAAAGCAGATTAATAAGACACAGATGGAAAGAGAGAGAAAAACAAATGGCTAGCACGCATATGATGGAATGGGACCTGGAGAAGAGATCAGACAGGTTTCGGAAGGCAAGGACTACTCATTCATATATCTGATCTTTATTTTATTTAACCGATCAAAAGTCCCCAAGCCCAGTTCTTTCTGATGGTGTTGCCGTCTTGAGTGCGGTAGGCCTCCATTGAGTCTGTGATTGGACGCTCCTCTATGATATGGTGCAAAGTTTTCTCTTTCCCTGAAACACATAGTGGGCTGGCACTAATGCCCTATCTGCCAAGCAGGCGCGATGGCCACTCTTGAAACTGTTGAGGCTGCACCACTCTTTCCAAGGAAGGTTGCAACCAGACAGCTGGGTTGGATTTGAAACCAGGTAATTGTTTGTCAAGTCCAAAGATTCCCATTCATTGGTCCAGGTTGTCATAGAGTCATAGAGGTTTACAGCATGGAAACAGACCCTTCGGCCCAACTTGTCCATGGCACCTCTTTTTTAAACCCCTAAGCTAGTCCCAATTGCCCGTATTTGGCCGATATCCCTCTATACCCAACTTACCTGTGTAACTGTCAAAATGCTTTTTAGAAGACTAAATTGTACCCGCCTTTACTAATACCTCTGGCAGCCTGTTCCAGACACTTAACACACTCTGTGTGGAAAACATCCCCCTCTGAACACCTTTGTATCTCTCCCCTCTCACCTTAAACCTATGCTCTCCAGTTTTACACTCCCCCACCTTTGGAAAAAGATATTGACGATCTAGCTGATCTGTACCCCTCATTATTTCATAGACCTCTGTAAGATCACCCCTCAGCCTTCTATGCTCCAGAGAAAAAAGTCCCAGTCGATCCAGCCTCTCCTTATAACTCAAACCATCAATTCCCGGTAGCATCCTAGTAAATCTTTTCTGCAGTCTTTCTAGTTTAATAATATCCTTTCAGTGACCAGAACTGTACACAGTACACAGTATTCCAAGTGTAGCCTTACCAATGTCTTGTACAACTTCAGCAAGACGTCCCAACTCCTGTATTCATGGTTCTGACCAACGAAACCAAGCATGTGATTGCCTTCTTCACCACTCTGTCCACCTGTGACTCCACTTTCAGGGAGCTATGAAAATGTACCCCGAGATCTCTTTGTTCTTTAACGATTCCCAACGCCCTATCATTAACTGAGTAAGTCCTGCCCTGGTTCAATCTACCAAGATGCATCACGTTGCATTCATCTAAATTAAACTCCATCTGCCATTCGTGAGTCCATTGGCGCAATTGATCAAGATCCCGTGGCAATCCGAGATAACCTTCTTCGCTGTCCACTCTGCCACCAATCCTGGTGTCATCTGCAAACTTACTAACCATGCCTCCTATATTCTCATCCATATCGTGAATATAAATGACAAATAACAGCGGACCCAGCACTGATCCCTGAGGCACACCGCTGGTCACAGGCGTCCAGTTTGAAAAGCATCCCTCTGCAACCACCCTCTGGCTTCTGTCAAGAACAGTAAGAAGTCTCACAACACCAGGTTATAGTCCAACAGGTTTATTTGGTAGCAAATACCATAACCTTTCGGAGCACAGCTCCTTCGTCAGATGGAGTGGATATCTGTTCTCCAACAGTGCACAGATTCTGTGTCAGAGCACTGTTGGAGAACAGATATCCACTCCATCTGACGAAGGAGCTGTGCTCCGAAAGCTTATGGTATTTGCTACCAAATAAACCTGTTGGACTTTAACCTGGTGTTGTGAGACTTCTTACTGTGCTTACCCCAGTCCAACGCTGGCATCTCCACATCATGACTTCTGTCAAGAAGCCAATTTTATATCCAGTTAGCTACCTCACCCTGGATCCCTTGAGATTCAACCTTATGCAACAACCTACCATTGGGTATCATGTCAAAAGCCTTGCTAAAGCCCATGTCGACAACATCAACTGCAGTGCCCTCATTTACCTTCTTGGTTACCCGTTGAAAAAACCCAATCAAATTTCAAAATAATTAAATTAGTTGGTGTTTGCGTTGATGTCCTGTGTGGAAGAGTTTTTCCAGATAGGTCTTGTTGGTGGGAGTCGTACCTTACGTGGGCTGAATAGATCAACATGACTTGGCAAGTGGGGGCCATTGCAAGCTTTTTCTCGGTTTGAATCTTCTGAACCGAGACACCAGGATTTGAAGTGCACCGTTCTGTATCGTCTGACCTTTGGCTTTCCCTCCTCCCCTGTTTGATTTTCTTGCAATATTTGCACTTGATGAGCTGCATGCATTCCCCTTTTCTACTTGACCTTTACCAGTCATTCTGCTGCCATCATTCTTTCAGGTAACAACTTCCATTTCACAATATGTTGGGACATAAAGAAACTCCCTCCTCATCACTCCTTGAGGGTGTGTTGCAAGCAATCATACATTTGTGCATATAAAGATCTATTTCTAATCTATATCGATAAATATTCATATCACAAGCATCTGTCTTTTGATTAGAAGCTCTTTGAAGAGCAAATATCAAAGCAATAATCCACAAGATACTCAATATTTGTCCCTCATTTTTTCTCTCACTTCCAGTTTTCGGGAAAATTGGCAAAGCACTTTGATTAGCAATGCTGGAACAGGGATCAAGCAGCAGGACATCCTCAACATCATGGTCACAAAAAAAAAGATCGGAAAGAAGGAGGAGAAGATTGAAATATATGTACAGTGTTGATATGTTGTCATTTTCCGTTTCTTCTGCATCGTTCTGCAACTTTGGATTCTTGGAAAGCACTTAACTTTGAAGAAAATAGATGTGTGGGACACCATTTATTAAATCGTTGAAACTTCTTTTTCACTTGAACCATTTAGTCATCTGTAGTTAGTTAGTTGAGTTGACTTTGTTTATTCAATTGTCCTCACCAGTTGAGGTGCTCCCTTCCTATCTTTGACATGTTTCACAAAATGTATTTTTTAAGTTTGAAGGATAAAGTAGTGGGAATCTCCTTCGATCTCTTGTGAATCATCATTTCAAATGTGAATTAAAATAATTATTTAAGTAATCAATTCTTGTAATTTGTAACTTCAGCAAATGGCTACCTTTAAGATTTAAGTCTCTGAACATTGCACTTCTCCAGCTTACACGAGAAAATGCACAACCGATCAAGGGATGTGACTGGAGATGCAGATAAAGTGGTCAATAAGACATGTGGTGTGGTTGCCTTAATAGATGGAACACAAATCAAAGAGGTGGGAGGATATGCTGGACTTGGACATGGACTGCAGCAATTCGAGAAGGCAGCCCACCTCTCAAGGACAACTCGGGATAGGAAATAAATGCTGGCCAGCCAGCAAGGCCCAGGTCCCACTATTAAATTTAAAAACTTTCTAATTTACTAAATATACCGTCATTGGATGTTTCTGTACATTTCTGATCATTACAACTGTCAGAACATATAATTACCACAGCGGGAAAAAATAGATTCAAGAATATGCTGCCTGAACTCGAGAATTCTACTGATGAAGAATAGTTTATTGGTCTAGAATTATTTACATTGGAACACAGGATGTTATGGAGAGAACTATCTGTGATATTTGAAATTATTTGAGACCAAGCATAATGAAGAGAAAGAACGTAATCCCCCCGGTTCAGCAGAGCAATGGATATGGATCCAGGCTAAGAAAAAAGATCTGCAGAGGACTTTCAAAGAGATTTACTTTTTGCACCCAGAGGGTGGTGAGGATCTGCAACTCACGGCATGAAACAGTGTTGGTAGATGAGCATAACATTTATAATACCAGCAGAGACACTTGAAGCGTTGTAACTCACACAGCTACAAACCAAGCGCCTACCGCCCAGAACATTTCCATGACTCTATTATTCTATTAGGTACAGTTTTTACAGGAGAATCTGCAATTATAGGAAATGTAGAGCATACATATGGAATGCCAACAAATATAAAAAGATTAAGTGATGTTTGTAAAACGAGAAATTGCACAACAGGTACACAGCTGAAAGAGACAGCAGGAATTGCAAGAATCGACAAAAAAATTAAGAGACGGCCTAAATTGAAGGAATTACGAAAACATTACTATTTTCTTCGAATTCAGGAGCACGGAGTGTTAGGAAATGTACAAATATTAATGAGGTGTCTGGCGTGGATATTGCCAGCACACACACCCAATTGGTCATATGCCAGTTGAATGGATGAGGTAGAGAACCCTGAGAGTAAAGTTTGCAACAGGTCAAACGATTACTAGAGAAGGCAAGGCTAATTTGAACAATGTTGAGGGAAGTTAAGAATCAGCAGCATTGCTGCGTGCCTGGACTGACATGTGGGCCAAACTGGATAAAAGTAACTGGTTCTACTCAAAACAGGACATCACTGATCCAGGGGGATTTTAAGGACAATTCAAAAGTTTCGTCAACACTATTATTGATGCATTTGTTTTCAAATTCGAATTTATTTCATAATTAAACATTACATGAGAATGCATCCAACATCCACGGTTTTATTTGTGGATTACAAGAGCCAGAAGGTTATATTGAACTTGTATAAGACAGTACTCAGACCTCAGCTGGAGTGTTACGCATGGTTATTTACAACACATTTTAGGAAGGATTTGAATATATTGGAGAACTTGTGGAAGATATTCTCTCGAATGATTGCAGGGTTGAGATGTTCAGTTCCGAAGAACGATTGGAGAAGTTGGGAATCATTTCCTTGGGGAAATCAAAAGAATTCAGAACCATGAGGCGTCTGAAATGGGTGCAAAGAGATGGACGGTGTTCATTGCTTTCTTTTTACACAGCGAGTGTTTCAGCATGTAATTCCCAGGAATGTGAGGAAACAGATTGAAAAAGGGCATTCAAGAGGGAATTAGGTGATCGTTTGAAAGTGAGCAGTGTGAAGGGTTACAAGTAGAGGGCAGGAGAATGACACGACGTGAAATGTTCATTCAGAGAGCCGCTGAGGTCACGTAGGCCCAAAGGCCTCCTTCTCCGCTTTCGTGGTTATCTGATTGTATGTTCTGACCTTGATGTAAACTAAAAGTACCGGCTCCAGATTAATAGAGCAGTATTTTGCTGAATTATCTCTTAACATAACAACTCTGCTAGTGTAGCACTTCACCTGCTTCCGTGCCTCAAATGCATCAGTGGAAAAATACGGTGTGGTTTTCTGCAAGTGCTGTGTGATGATCAGATTGGTTTGCTGTTAAGCCCACACATCCGGCTGTTGTTCTTTCTCGCTACATCTGTTGACCTATTTAAACGTTGGCAGCTGCACTCTCACAACTACGCACCAGAGATGTGTGTTCTGTGTCTCGGCAGCTTTCTGACATTTGATAATTCTTCTCCTTTCCTCGCTGTCGGGAGCTTTTCGGGATTGAGGTTGATTAGTTTAATTGACAGGTCAGATGAAAGGGGCATGCCTACCTAGATTAAATCTGGAGAGAGCATGGGAGCAGACAATGGAACAGTGCGACTGTTCTATGATTTAACTGTTCTTTTGTTTCTGTGACAGAGGGAAAAACATTTCAGCTGCTTGAGGTTTTCACATGTACTTTCTGAATGAATCAAGCATTGAGATATGATAACGCTCACGTTATTTCTATGACTGACTTTAATTTCCCAAAAACATGAAGCAAAATTGAGATGCTGGGGTCTTTGAATTAAATAGCCAGGTTAATAGGCCGGAAGAGGGCCAGCAAACAACTGGTGGCAGAGTAAGTCAGTGGAAACTTCAATTTAGAATAAAGGCCATCGAGATGTGATGTTCTTTGAACACTGGGAGGATTTTTTTTTGGAATGGACCAGATCATTTTTTTGTTCAGAACACAAGTTGTATTAATTTTCCACGATGTTGTATGAGAATGAATCATTCGGAACATCAACGCAGTTTATTTGATAATATGCATGCTAGTCAAGAGGAAGAACACGCTACATAAATTCATTGCCACTGCTATATTATCTTGTGATGTTCCTGTGTTCATAATCAGACTTGAGTCGGCATAAGATGGCTACACGGCTGGTTAAAACTGCAAAGCGCCCACAACGAATGTGCGTTGAATTCCCATTCCGCTGAGGTTATCCAGAGTTCTCCAGCATGTCACTCGGCTGAGGTGTGGCGTCCCTCAGGTTACCACCAGTCAGCTCCCCTCCACATTATACACCATATCTTTATTTTCTTTGCCGTCTGGAAGTCCATCTCTTCGTCTTTCTGTCATTTTATTTCATAGAATCATATAACCCCTGCAGTGTAGAAAGAGATCATTCGGCCCATCGACTCTGCACCGACAACAATCCCACCCGGCCCTATTCCCGTAACCCCTCATCTTTACTCTACTAATCCCCCTGGCACTAGGATTAATTTAGCATGGCGAATCTACCTAACCCGCATATTTTTTGGATTGTGGGATGAAACTGGAGCACCCGGAGGAAACCAACGCAGACATGGGGAGAATGCACAAACGCCACACAGACAATGGCCCAAGGCCTGAATTGAACCCAGGTCCCTGGCGCCGGGGTCAACACTGTGCCATCGTGACGCCGATTTGTCATAATCTCTGTCTATCTTCTGCATTCGATCTACCATTTCTCTCGATTCATATACCATCTATCATTTTGTCATCCATTATGCATATCCTTCTAACTATCTATTGATCTCTCTCTTTCTCTCTTTCCCCTCTCATTCCATAAGACCATAAGACATAGGAGCAGAATTAGGCCACTCGTCCCATTGAGTCTGCTCCGCCATTCAATCAGGGCTGATATTTTTCTCATTCCCATTCCCCTCCCTTTTTGCCAACAACCTCTGCCCCCCTTGTTAAT
Organism: Mustelus asterias; assembly: GCF_964213995.1. Classification (NCBI taxonomy): domain Eukaryota; kingdom Metazoa; phylum Chordata; class Chondrichthyes; order Carcharhiniformes; family Triakidae; genus Mustelus; species Mustelus asterias. The sequence goes on along the minus strand of NC_135828.1, from coordinate 30,589,544 downwards.
CAAGAACCTATCTATCTCTGTCTTAAAGACACTCAATGACCTGGCCTCCACAACCTTCTGCGGTAAAGAGATCCACAGATATATCACTTCTGGCTGAATAAATTCTTCCTCAGCGCTGTTTCAAAGCATCGTCCCTTTAGCCTGAAGTTGTGTCCTCTGGTTCTAGTTTTTCCTACTACTGGAAACATCGTCTCCACGTCTACTCTATCCAGGCCTCGCAGTACGCTGTAAGTTTCAATAAGATCCCCCCTCACCCTTCTAAACTCCAACGAGTTAAAACCCAGAGTCCTCAAACGTTCCACATACGACAAGCTCTTCATAGAACATAGAACATAGAAAAGCTACAGCACAAACAGGCCCTTCGGCCCACAAGTTGCGCCGAACATGTCCCGACCTACTAGGCTTACCTATAATCCTCTATCTTACCAACTTCCATGAACTTATCCAAAAGTCTCTGAAAAGACCCGATCGATTCCGCCTCCACCACCACTACCGGCAGCCGATTCCACGCACCCACCACCCTCTGAGTGAAAAACTTACCCGAACATCTCCTCTGTACCTACTCCCCAGCACCCTAAACCTGTGACCTCTTGTGGCAACCATTTCAGCCCTGGGTAAAAGCCTCTAAGAATCAACTCTATCAATACTCCTCAACATCTTATACACCTCTATCAGGTCACCTCTCATCCTTCGCCTCTCCAAGGAGAAAATACCTAGCTCTCTCAACCTATCCTCATAAGGCATGCCACCTAATCCAGGCCACATCCTTGTAAATCTCCTCTGCAACATTTCTTTGGCTTCCACATCCTTTCTGTAATGAGGCGACCAGAACTGGGCACAGTACTCCAGGTGGGGTCTGACCAGGGTCCTATACAGCTGCAGCATTATCTCCCGATTTCTAAACTCAATTCCTCTATTGATGAAGGCCCGTATTCCATATGCCTTCTTAACCACAGCCTCTACCTGCGAAGCTGCCTTGAGCGTCCTATGAACCGACCCGAAGATCCTTCTGATCTTCCACACTGCCAAGCGTCTTACCCTTAATATTATATTCTTCATCCTATTCGAACTGCCGAAATGAACGACCACACACTTATCTGGGTTGAAGCCCATCTGCCACTTCTCCGCCCAGTCTTGCATCTTATCTATGCCTCGTTGCAACTGCTGACATCCCTCTGCACTATCCACAACCCCACCAAACATTGTGTCATCAACAAACTTGCCAACCCATCCTTCCACTTCCTCATCCAGGTCATTTATAAAAATCACAAAGAGCAAGGGTCCCAGAACAGATCCTTGGGGCACTCCACTGGTGACCGATCTCCATGCTGAAGAAGACCCATCTACAACCACTCTTTACCTTCTGTGGGCAAGCCAGTTCTGAATCCACACAGCAATGTCCCCTTGTATCCCATGCCCCTTCACTTTCTCAATGAGCCTTGCATGGGGCACCTTATCAAACGCCTTGCTGAAATCCATATAAACTGCATCTTCCACTCTTCCCTCGTCTAAGGGTCTATTTACAGGGATCATTCTTTTCAACCTCCTCTGGACCCTTTCCAAAGGCAGCACTTCCTTAGATATGGGGCACCAAGCTGTTCACAATACTCCAAATGGGGTCAGACCAGAGGCTGATAGAGCCTCAGAAGTACATTCCTGCTCTTGTATTCTAGCCCTCTTGACATGAATGCCAACATTGCATTTGCCTTCCTAACTGCCGACTGAACATGCACGTTAACCTCAAGAGAATCTTGAACATTAACTCCCAAGTCCCTTTGTGTTTCTGATTTCCGAAGCATTTTCCCATTTCGAAAATATTCTATGCCTCCATTCCTCCTTCCAATGTTCATAACCTCACACTTTTACACATTGTATTCTATCTGCCACTTCTTTGCCCACTCTCCTTACTTGGTCAAGTCCTTCTGCAGCCCCCCTGCTTCCTCAATACTACCTGTCCATTTACACATCTTTATATCATCTGCAAACTTAGCAACAGTGCCTTCAGTTCCTTCCTCCACATCAATCATGTATATTGTGAAAAGTTGTCGTCCCAGCACTGACCCCTGAGCCACACCAATAGTCACCAGCTGTCATCCTCAAAAAGACCACTTCATCCCCACACTCTGCCTTCTGCCAGTCGGCCAATCCTCTATCCATGCCAGGATCTTATCCCTAACGCCATGGGCACTTAACTTATTTCACAGGCTATTATGTGGCACCTTGTCAAAGGCCTTCCAGAAATCTAAATAAATCACATCCACTGGTTCTCCTTTATCTAAATTCCTTGTTACCTCCTCAAACAACTCTAACAGATTTGTCAGGCATGACCTCCCCATGACAAAGCCGAGCTGGCTCAGTCCTACTTTCTCATGCTCTTCCAAGTACTCTGCGATCTCATTTTTAATAATGGACTCTAAAACCTTGCCAATGACCGAAATCAGGCTAACCGGCCTGTAATTTCCTGTCTGCTGCTTCACTCCCTTCTTAAACAGCGGTGTTACATTAGCTACTTTCCAGTCCTCTGGTACCCTCCCTCCTGCCTACAGTTATTCCTGAAAAATCACCACCAATGCCTCCACAATTTCCTCAGCTATCTCTTTTAAAACCCCGGGGTATAGTCCATCCGGTCCATGTGATTTATCCACCTTCAGGCTTTTCAGTTTCCCCAGAACCTTCTCCTTAGTGATGGCCACTACACTCACCTGTGCCCCCTGACTCTCCTGGAGTTCCGACATCCCACTGGTGCCTTCCACCATGAAGACTGATGCACCTCCCCCTCCCCCCACCCTCCCACCCCCACCCTCCCCCCCACGCCCTCCCCCCCCCCCCCCCCCCCCCCACCCCACACACACACCCAACTGCTTTTTTTGTTTTCCTCTGCTCACTTTTAAAGGCTTCCCAATCCTCTGGCTTCCCAATAATCCTCGCCACTTTGTATGCTTTTTCTTTTGCTTTTACGCTGTCCTTGACTTCCCTCGTCAGCCATGGATACCTCGTCCTCCCCTTCGCATGTTTCCTCCTGCTTCGGATGAATTTCTGTTGCGCCTCCCGAATAACTCTCAAAAACTCCTGCCATTTCTTTTCCACTGTCTTCCCTGCCCTACTAGGTTCCCTTTCCAATCAACTCTGGTCAGATCATCCATTATGCCGATGTACTTACCTTTATTTAATTGTAATACTGTTACATTTGATTCCAGATTCTCCCCCTCAAACTACAGGGTTATTTCTATCATATTGTGGTCACTGCTCCCTCACTTTGTCTCCAGCTCTGTTACTGTCTCTGTATATCAGTTTTGAGAGGACAGCAGGTAGCAGCAGATGTCAACATTCGCTCAAATTTATTCATCTTGAACTCCTGAAATACAGGAGGCATGACAGAACGATTTACAACTGGAAAAGAGATGAGATCTGTGGATAAACGTGGGAAGGTGGATTGCTGGGCACAAATGGGAATTCAATGGCAGAAATGGCTTGAGGAACAAACGGTTAAAAGAAAGCAAAGAATAATAGCTAAGAAATATAAAAGAGAGTTAAAGACAAGGATATGATGCAACGGAATAACCAGGAGAGAGACAGAGAGAGAGAGAGAGCTGCATTCTAATGTAAGAGAGAGATTCAAATAATCAAATGAATTAACCAAATGTCAACATTGTTAGAATCAAACCAATAAAGGAAATTCAAACCAAGTACTTCACGAAGGGCTGACTATACAAAAGCAGAGGAAAACTTACATCAAGAAAGTATTGAAGAAAAATAAAGATTGAAGAAAGGTATTCTGAATAAACAAATTAAGATTGAATTCAGATTTAATTAAATAAATAAAGCACCATTGATAAGAAGGGCGCTCAGCTGCAGAAGAATTTCGATCTGCGACTTTAAGAAATTCAACCAGCAACTACTTTAGTTTCCATTGGGGCAGCAGCTGCTGTACCAAGCATACAGAATATCAACGAGGAGGAAATCAGGCAGAAAGAACTGGCTTCCAAACAGACACCACAACAACAAGAGGCACTGCATTCCGTTCAACCACTGAGTGAAACGCCTGCTCAGTGACCCACTTTGGAAATCATGACTTTCTCATTTCAACTGAAGGCTGCAACATAACATTGAAAAGTTCACATCCCACCACTTCCGTTTGACTTATTTTTCTGCAGCTGAGCAACGCTGATTTATTCCAGTTCTAGTCTTCGTCTGATTCAATGTTTTCCAGAAATGATTGAGCAAGAAATATAAATGGCACAGGACGTTAATCTGAAAGTCAAAATCTGCATCGCTCGTCGCAGGTTTCGGCACCAACGGAGCCAATATGTTTAACCAATTAGATTACACGTTATGGTATTGCAGACAATCAGTAAATTCCACTCTGCCATTCCCCATTTCAGAGTTGGTTTTGCTCATAATCTCAAAATTGGGATGTTGCTTGAAATAAATATTCGGAGTAGAAGGCTATTTTTTTCCAAAAAGCACAGGAGTAGGCTACATATCAGATTGAGTTACTTGAAGCGAAATTAGTGGACAGAGAAAAAATATGTAGTGAGCAACAGGAAAGATAAAAAAGGAAAGACGGATAATAAGAGCTGAGAGAGAAAGACAAAAGAAATACAGACAAACAATGAGAGACAGAGAGGGACTGACGCCAGTAAGTTTGAGGGATTGGCGGGGTAAATTGGTGTGGTTATGGGGATAGGGCGGGGGAGGGGGTGGTCGTTCTGGGGAAAGGTACTTTGTTGGAAAGTCCATGAGACCATAAGACATGGGAGCAGAATTAGGCCACTTGGCCCATGGAATCTGCTCCACCATTCAATCACGGCTCATATATTTCTCATCCCCATTCTCCTCCCTTTCCCCCATTTTTAATCAAGAACCTTGTTAATCAAAAACCTATCTATCTCTGTCTTAAATACACTCAAAGACCTGGCCTCCACAGCCTTCTGCGGCACAGATTCGCCGCTTCTGGCTGAAGAAATTTCTCCTCTGCTCTGTTTAAATGGATCGTCCCTTTAGCCTGAGGTTGTGTCCTCTGGTTCTCGTTTTTCCTACTATTGGAAACATCCTTTCCACGTCACTCTATATAGGCCTCGCAGTATCCTGTAAGTTTCAATACAATCCCCGCTCATCAAAGAACAAAGAACAAAGAAAATTACAGCACAGGAACAGGCCCCCGAGCCCTCCAAGCCTGCACCGACCATGCTGCGTGACTTAACTAAAACCCCCTACCCTTCCTGGGACCACATCCCTCTATTCCCATCCTATTCATATGCTTGTTAAGAGGCCCCTTAAAAGTCACTACCGTCTGCTTCCATTATCTCCCCCGGCAACGATTTGCAGGCACTGACTATTCTCTGTGTAAAAGATCTGCCACGTACATCCCCTTTAAACCTTGCCCCTCGCACCTTAAACCTATGCCCCCCAGTAATTGACTCTTCCACCCTGGGAAAAAGCTTCTGACTATCCACTCTGTCCATGCCTCTCATAATCTTGCAGACTTCTATCAGGTCTCCCCTCAACCACCTCCAGTGAAAACAAACAAAGTTTCTCCAACCTCTCCTCATAGCTAATGCCCTCCATACCAGGCAACATCCTGGTAAATATTTTCCGTACCCTCTCCAAAGCCTCCACATCCTTCTGGTAGTGTGGCGACCAGAATTGAAAACTATATTCCAAGTGCGGCCGAACTAAGGTTCTATAAAGCGTCAACATGACTTGCCAATTTTTAAACTCAATACGCCGGCTGATGAAGACAAACATGCCATATGTCTTCTTGACTACCTTCTCCACCTGCATTGCCACTTTCAGTGACCTGTGTACCTGTACACCCAGATCCCTTGGCCTGTCAATACTCTTAAGGGTTCTGCCATTTACTGTATATTTGCTATCTGTATTAAACCTTGCAAAATGCATTACTTCACATTTGTCCGGATTAAACTCCATCTGCCATCTCTCCACCCAAGTCTCCAACTGATCTATATCCTGCTGTATCCTCTAATGGCCATCATCGCTATCCACAAATCTGCCAACCTTTGTGTCGTCCGCAAACTTACCAATCAATCCAGTTAAATTTTCATCCAAATCATTTATATATATTACAAACAGCAAACACTGAGGAACACCACTTGTCACAGCCCTCCATTCAGAAACTCACCCTTCCACTGCTACCCTCTGTCTTCTTTGACCATCCTTCACAACTCCAACGAATACAAAACTAGAGTCCTCAACCGTTCCTCATACGACAAGCTCTTCGTTCCAAGGATCATTCTTGAGAACCTCCTATGGACCATTTCCAAAGCCGCACATCCTTCCTTAGATATGGGGCCCAAAACTGCTCACAATACTCCAAAAGGGGTCTGTCCAGAGGCGTATAAGTCCTCAGAAGTACAGTCTTGCTCTTGTATTCTAGCCGTCTCAAAATGAATGCTAACAGTGCATTTGCCTTCCTAACTGCCGACTGGACCTACACGTTAACCCTCAGAGAATCTTGAACAATGACTCCCAAGTCCCTTTGTGTTTCTGATTTTCTAAGCATATTCCCATTTCGAAAATAGTCTATGCCTCCATTCCTGCATCCAAAGTGCATAACCTCACACTTTTCCACATTGTATTCCATCTGCCACTTCTTTGCCCACTCTCCAAACCTATCCAAGTCCTTCTGCAGCCCCCTGCTTCCTCAATACTACTGGTCCCTCTACATATCCTTGCACCATCTCCAAACTTTGCAGCAGTGCCTTCAGTTCCTTCTTTCAAATCATTAATGCATATTGTGAAAAGTTCTGGTCCCAGCACTGACCCTGAGGCACACCACTGGTCACCGGCTACCATCCTGAAAAATACCCCTTTATCCCCACTCTCTGCCTTCTGCCAGTCAGTCAATCCTCTATCCATGCCAGCATCTTACCCTTAACATTATGGGCACTTAACATCTTTAAAAGTCTCCCATGCGACATGTTGTCAAAGCCCTTCTGGAAATCTAAATAAATCACGTCCACTTGTTCTCCATTATCTAACTGCATTGTCACCTCCTGAAGGAACTCTAACAGATTTATCAGACCTGACTCAATCGGCCGAATGGCCTCCTTCAGAACTGTAGGGGTTCTATGATTCCAGGACACACACAAGAGCACACGGCAGGAAGGGGGCAGAGGCAATAAACTGTATGGGCATTGGAAGAATTTAGACTGTAAAATAAGTGACAAACCGAAAAATAGAAATTAATGAGGTGGAATGAGGTAGAAAACTAAACTGTGGCAGTGGATGAAAGAAGTTGGTTGAGAGGCAGAGGGGGGAATCCAATTAGGCATGGCGATGGATAGACACACAAGAGATGCAAAGAAAAATAACCAAATGATGGGGCAGCGAGAATTAGATATAAGAGAGACAGAAGAAGGTCGGAAGTGAAGAGAGAGAAGCAAATGACAGATGAAGATAATGGCGGCAGCAGTACGAGGGTGAAAAGCCTGCCTCAGAATAACAGAGAGACAGGGAACATATGGAGACAGAGAAAAAGTGGAAGGAGTTACAACAGAGAGTTGATACATTTGATATAGCTAAACAAATTGATAATACGGCGAATAGAGAAAGGGTAAGAGAGACGACCTCTGACAAAAATGTCTGACTTACTGAAATACGTAGTAAATGCATGCAACTTTCTAAATATGGCTAAATGAGGGAATTGAATACATGTGCACTGATATCTATGACAATAACATTCTCATGTACTCTTTACATTCAATGAAATGTAATTTTTCAGTTTTGAGCAGACCTTTGCCAGTTTTCATTCTGAGCCAATAGGCTAAAGCTCGTCTGGTGGAACCATTAAATTGGAAAGAAACGGCTGCCCGATGGTTTGGTAAAGGTATTTACACTTCAAAAGGAGCTTTTAGCGGGGTATGCATCGATAAGATGTTCCCAGTTTTGCGGGAAAACAGAACTGTTAGTGGCAGCAAAAATATAAACAGTAATTGACAAATCAAATCAGATGTTGAGGAGAAACCTGCTCCCCCACAGCGGATGAGAAACTGGATCTCGTAACCACAGGGATTGGGCGAGGAGATTACTGTGAAAGTGATATTGGCGGAGAGCCTGATTGAATTGGTGAATCTTCTGAAGGGGTGCTTCGGTTAGGGGGAAAGTCAATGTTTCCGCTTGCATTGTCAAGCAAATTAGGAGGTATCATTATTTGGTAATCGCAAGTCAATCCAATAGAGAATCCAGGAAAACATTATTTTCTCCAGAGAATGGTGGGAATCTGGACCTGGCTGACACAGCTGAGGTGAATCTTTCTTATGTATTTAAGCGGGACACTGAATACAGATAAGAAAGAGGAAGGAATAAAAGGATATCTTGGGAAGAGAGGTGGATGAAAACGAGGATTGGAAGGAGACACGTGAGGAATCTTTTGAAAAAGAGTCATCATCCAGCCGGGATATTAAGCTGGGTCATTACTGAAAAGATCGAATAATCCTAAGAGTTAACGAGCAGATCTGCCATTATTTAATGAATTGGTGGAACAGAGAGCCTGTCTGCTCTTCCTCCTCATAAATTCCTATTTTGTGCAGATTGTCTCAAGTGCTGTTAAAGGCCGAGGTGAGTGGGCCTACGTGTGCAATGATGCTGCTCATTCTCTTACAGATAAAACAGAAACATTCCAATCGGGTAGCATTATTGATGTTCTACGTGTACCATTTAGGTTAGAGAAAATCATTTGCAAAGAATGTTTGTTGTGCCCTGTTCGCGATAGCCAGAGAATAACATTTACCAAGTTCATAACCAATAGGAAGGTTGTGTGAAGGAAATTGCAGCAAAAGGAGCGAAGGAGCATGCTGTTAACAGAGGCCTAAGCAAATCGCCCAGGTACAAAGTGCAGGGGGTAGGAGGGATGGACTCGTTTGTATTTTGCATTTCTGGTGGTTCAGAGGTCCAGACTAATGTTCTGGGGACACGAGTTCCGCTCTCACCATGAAAACGTGTGGAAATTAGATTTCGTTGGTATGTCTAACCTGAGGCTAGTTTCCCAATAATAATGTGAAAGCTAGCCTCAGTAACAATGATCATGAACTCACTATTTATTGCAGTTGAAACTAAAAACAGTAAAACATCTAGTTCTATAATATCCCTCCGAGAAGGAACTTTGCTCTCCTGACTTTTATCTCCTACATGTGCCTCCAGATCCAAAGCATTGTGGTCGACCTAGAAAGCAATTTAGTTGTGGCAATCTGCTACCAAGTTAAAAAGGAATCAAATTGAATGTAGAACCCATCATCGACATGGGAAATGGCACACCAGGCATTGTAAAGGTGGAAAAGTTATCTGGGAGCCTGTTCCAAAATTGGGAGTGTCGTTCAGAAGATTAGTCGAGCAAATGCCTGACAGGGAAACACACCATATAGACAATGTCTGATTTGTCACCATCTCCAACCCTTGGTATGCCCCACTGACAGGACAAGTGCACCAGAGGTTGTCATTGTATAATTGCGCTGCGAGACAACAACAATGACTACAGAGCTCATGAATTCATATCCATCAAGTATGAAACTCAGAAGAAACTCCACCAACAGCTGATGAATAATAAATCCTTGATGCAGAACACCAATTGGAAGATTTGCTGTCAAGGGCACCGAATGCACTGTTGGTGAGAACGTCGGTCAGCAAGATTGCTTTGGAAACATCAGTTCTGACCGTTTTATCCAAGTCCTGAACAATATAGCTGCTAGATTCCCTGCACGGATTGTGATGAGGGAATGAGCGGAGGAGAAATAAACTTATTGACCTCGTCCTCGCACCAGTTATGCCACACATGTCTCTCTCCAAGATGGCATTGTTAAGATTGATAACCGCACGGTTCTTGTGGAGCCATGGTCCTGTCTTCACATTGAAAATATCCTCTGTGTATTGTGCGGCGTTAAGGGATTGATTTGGAAAATGTCGTCAACTGCAAACTTGACACCCATGTGGCACTCTGTGACATAATTAGCAGTTGAATGAGATGCTACTCCCCGCGAAAGCATTGCCTAGAATATACCAGTCTGGGCAAGTGATCAACCTCGGTGGCACGGTGACACACTGGTTAGCACTGCTACCTTACTGTGCCAGCGGACGGGTTCAATTCCTCCCTTGGGTAAATCTGTGGAGTTTGCACGTTCTCCCCTTTTCTGTGTGGGATCCCTCTGGGTGTTCCGGTTTACCCCCACACTCCAAGGATGTGCGTGTTAGTTCGGTAAGGTCGATGGGCAGAAGAGTCTCCTACACTAGGGATTCTATGCTTCAATGAACCATTGCTCAAAGAACGGTGCAGAACAGGAGCATCAGGCAAACCAAATTTAGGTGTCAACCTGATGAAGCTGAAACATTGGACTACTTCAATGTGAAATAGCGGTGGCAGCACGCAATGGATGGCGAAAGTGATACCAAAGTCAGCAGAATAAAATTAAACTCGGCAATCCAGGCACATACAATCATGAATGATACTAGACCGTTAAAAAAGATAACAGGAAAGGTATGACCACATTAATGGGCTTGTATTATAGACCACCCAATAGTCAGCGAGAATTGGAGGAGCAAATCAGCGGAGAGATAGCTGACAACTGCAAGAAACACAAAGTTGTGATAGTAGGGGATTTTAATTTTCCACATATAGATTGGGACTCGCATACTGTTAAAGGTTTAGACGGGGTAGAGTTTGTAAAATGTGTTCAGGAGAATTTTCTACATCAGTATATAGAGGTGCCAACTAGAGAGTATGCGATATTGGATCTCCTATTGGGAAATTAGTTAGGGCAGGTGATGGATGTGAGTGTGAGGGAACACTTTGGATCCAGTGATCATAATGCCATTAGTTTCAACCTGATCGTGGGTAAGGATAGATCTGGTCCTCGGGTTGAAGTTCTGAACTGGAAAAAGCCCAAATTTGATGAAATGAGAAGGGATCTGGGAAGTGTGGATTGGCACAGGCTGTTCTCTGGTAAGGATGTAAATGGAAACCACGAGGCCTTCAAAGGAGAAATTTTGAGAGTGCAGAGTTTGTATGTTCCTGTCAGGATTAAAGGCAAAGTAAATAGGAATAAGGAACCTTGGTTCTCGAGGGAGATTGTAACGCTGATTAAGAGGAAGAGAGAGTTGTATGAAATGTACAGGCAGCAAGGAACACATCAGATGCTCGAGGAGTATAAAAAGTGCAAGAAGCTACTTAAGAGGGAAATCAGGAGGGCTAAAAGAAGACATGAGGTTGCTTTGGCAGACAGAGAGAAGGAAAATCCAAAGAGCTTCTATAGGTCTGTTAGGAGCAAAAGGATAGTGAGGGATAAAATTGGTCCTCTTGAAGACCAGAGTGGTACACTGTGTATGGAACCAAAAGAGATGGGGGAGATACTAAATGGTTTTTTTGCATCCGTATTTACTGAGGAAACGGGCATGGAGTCTACGGAAATAGGGCAAACTGGTAGGGAGGCCATGGAACCTTTACAGATTAAAGGGGAGGAGGTGCTCGCTGTCTTGAGGCAAATCAGAGTGGATACATCCTCAGGACCGGATAGGGTATTCCCACGGACCTTGAGGGAAGCTAGTGTTGAACTTGCAGGGACTCTGGCAGACATATTTAAAATGTCAGTATTCACGGGGGAGGTGCCGGATGATTGGAGGGTGGCTCATGTTGTTCCGTTGTTTAAAAAAGGTTCCAAAAGAAATCCGGGAAATTATCGGCCAGTAAGCTTGACGTCAGTGGTGGGCAAGTGTTTGGAAGGTGTGATAAGGGATAGGATCTACAAATATTTGGATAGACAGGGACTTATTAGGGAGAGTCAACATGACTTTGTGCGTGGTCGGTCATGTTTGACCAATCTATTAGAGTTTTTCGAGGAGGTTACCAGGAAAGTGGATGAAGGGAAGGCGGTGGATGTTGTCTACCTGGATTTCAGCAAGGCCTTTGACAAGGTCCCTCATGGGAGGTTAGTTAGGAAGGTTCAGTCGCTAGGTATACATGGGGAGGTAGTAACTTGGATTAGACACTGGCTCAATGGAAGAACAGTAAGAAGTCTCACAACACCAGGTTAAAGTCCAACAGGTTTATTTGGTAGCAAATACCATAAGCTTTCGGAGCACAGCTCCTTCGTCAGCTGGAGTGGATATCTGTTCTCAAACAGTGCAAACTGTTTGCACTGTTTGAGAACAGATATCCACTCCATCTGAAGAAGGAGCTGTGCTCCGAAAGCTTATGGTATTTGCTACCAAATAATCCTGTTGGACTTTAACCTGGTGTTGTGAGACTTCTTACTGTGCTTACCCCAGTCCAACGCCGGCATCTCCACATCAATGGAAGAAGCCAGAGAGTGGTTGTGGAGGATTGCTTCTCTGAGTGGAGGCCTGTGACTAGTGGTGTGCCGCAGGGATCGGTGTTGGGTCCATTGTTGTTTGTCATCTATATCAATGATCTGGATGATAATGTGGTAAATTGCATCAGCAAGTTTGCTGATGATACAAAGATTGGAGGTGTAGTGGACAGTGAGGAAGGTTTTCAAAGCTTGCAGAGGGATTTGGACCAACTAGAAAAATGGGCTGAAAAATGGCAAATGGAATTTAACGCAGACAAGTGTGAGATATTGCACTTTGGAAGGACAAACCAAAGAAGAACGTACAGGGTAAGTGGTAGGACTCTGAAGAGTGCAGTTGAACAGAGGGATCTGCGAATACAGGTACAGAATTCCCTAAAAGTGACGTCACAGGTGGATAGGGTCGTAAAGACTGCCTTTGGTACATTGGCCTTTGTAAATCGGAGTATCGAGTATAAAAGTTGGAGTGTTATGGTAAGGTTATATAAGGCATTGGTGAGGCCGAATTTGGAGTATTGTGTACAGTTTTGGTCACCTAGTTACAGGAAGGATGTAAATAAGATTGAAAGAGTGCAGAGAAAGTTCACAAGGATGTTGCCGGGACTTGAGAAGCTGAGTTACAGAGGGAGATTGAATAGGTTGGGACTTTATTCCCTGGAGCGTAGAAGATTGAGGGGAGATTTGATAGAGGTGTATAAGATTTTGATGGGTATAGATAGAGTGAATACAAGCAGGCTTTTTCCACTGAGGCTAGGGGAGAAAAAAACCAGAGGGCATGGGTTAAGGGTGAAAGGAGAAAAGTTTAAAGGGAATATTAGGGGGGGCTTCTTCACGCAGAGAGTGGTGGGACTGTGGAATGAGCTGTCGGATAAAGTGGTAATTGCCGGATAATGCCGGATAAAGTGGTAAACAACTTTTAACATTTAAGAAAAACTTGGATGGTTTCATGGATGAGAGGGGTGTGGAGGGATGTGCTCCAAGTGCAGGTCAGTGGGACTAGGCATAAAGTGGTTTGGCACAGACAAGAAGGGCAAAAAGGCCTGTTTCTGAGCTGTAATTTTCTATGTTTCTATGGTTAAAGGGAAGACGCTCCACAAACATCTGTATCAACGATGTTGAAGGTACGAGCACCCGAGTGCAAAAGAAAAGGGGGGAGTACTTCATCAATGGGGAGATGCGAATTGGATGACCCATCTTGGCCTCCTCCTGAACGAGTTGGAGGGTCACAGATGCCAGGTATGTCGATTCAGTCCACATAATATCGAGAAACAGCTGAAGACACTCAATACTGTAAAACACTATGGACTTTGACAATATTTTTGCAAAGTTGTGCTCCAGAACTCATTACTCCCCTGGGCAAGTTGTTCTTGTTTATCTCCAATAGGAGCATCTAACTGGCAATGTTGTGAATTGGACAGTTATGACTGGTCCACAGAATGCAAGACTAATTACATTAGACACAAAGCCATACCATACATCCTCTCACTGTCATTAGCAAAGTGATAGAAGTTGTCAAAAGCAACAATGTCACATGGCACATGGCCAGCAGTAAACTGCTCAGGAAAACTCAGCTTGGATTATATAATGTCCACTCAGCTCCTGACCACAATGTAGCTTGGTCCAAACGTGGGAAATAAATCAGCTGATCTCAAGAGTTGAGGTGAAAATTGCTCACTTGATATCTCGGCATTAAGCAACGCCAGGAAAACCAGAATGAATGGGAATTAAGGGAAACACGCCTTTAGTTGGAGTCATGCACATCTGAAACTTAGATGATCGTCGATGTTTGATGCCAGGGCCTCAGTCACATTAGATCGTTGCAGAAGTTTCTCAGAGTTGTGTCGAGGCACAAATACCTTCAGCAGTTCCATAAATGACCTCCGCTTCATCATCAAGGACAGACTGACGATTTTGCAATGCGCATTACAATTCGCCTCTCCAATACCGAAAATAAAGTTTACATTCTACAGGGAATGAGTCAGTAGTGCAGTGGAACAGTCTCTACTTTGCTGGCTGAGTGAAGCCCCAACAAGGCTCAAGATGCTAAAAACCCTCCAAGCCTCTGCCACCCATTTGATTGGCACCCCATCACATTCTTAACTATTCACTCCCTTCACCACTGACGTAGAGTGAGAGCCCACTGACAAAATACACTGCATTAACGTACCAATTCTCCTTCCATAGCATCTTCCATATCTGTGCACCCAGCCACCTAGGAAAGCAGACGCATGGACATTTCATCACATTCATATTCCGCATCAAGCCACATACCATCCTGACATGGATGGGTTACTTCCTGTCACTGTGTCAAATACCTGGAACTCCCTTCTCAACAGTATACCTACACTAAGTGGACTGCAAAGATTCCAGAAAAACCTCACTACCACCTTATGGATTGCACTTAATCAAGCACAATATATGCTGGCCGAGTAATTTATGCCCACATCCTCCCATCATAACAAAATTATAATTTAAAATCAATAAATTAAAAGAAAACTTGGACTCAAAAATTAACACAATAAATAATGGCCATAAATCTAGTAAATAAATCCAGTTTCCTCGTTTATTTTAGGGAAGTGAAATGCCCGTCATTTATCCGTCCAGCTCTTTGAGATTGCAGAACCGTACAATGCTCTTCAACATTAAGTCCTCTCTGAGATGTTCTGCTAAGCTGCTTTGCTGCATCACATACGGTGGCCGTTCTGTACATTTCTAGGGGAATTGAAATGGACAATACATTCTGCCCTCTCCAGCGACGTTGATTTCCACTGATAAAGTACAATGTTATTCATTCCCAGACGTATTAGCCCAATATATGGCACACACAAACATGTAGGGCAACGTTTGTGATATAAATACTGAAGATCATTCAACTCCAGGAAGCTCAGAAGCCTTTATGCATCCTGTGAAGCACATGCTAAAATCTTTTTCTGCCGCTTTCATTTTTTCCTGTAACAGATCTGAAGTAAGAGTTTGTGGGGTGCAGCCTTTTAACAAGTATGGCCGTCAGATTTTTACCCCCTGCCATAGGTGTACACAAATGATTTGTAGGTTAATGATCAAGCATGTTGGACCTGGTTAGAAATACACCTTACTTGGCCATCGTATTCTGGAATGGGATTCGAACATAGCAGTAGATGTTTGACCCATTGCACTCAAAGACCCCTTCATTATGAACTGCTCCCAGAGCAATAGGAAACTGTCCAGCTCATGGAGACCTACTGCATGGAACCGAGTGATTTCATTCAGCTCCAAGAGATTAAAATTAATGTAGAATGCATCCCTGGATCCTGCATTTGGCGTTCAAATAATTGCTGTGCTGCAACTAAAGGAAATCTTCCCTCCTTTGCTCAATACATTTTTGTTCTTTTCCCCAAGAAACACCTATCAAACATCTATTTGAATATTTTGTTACTGCTCAGAATTCTGTGCTCGGGACCCAGGAAGACATTGAAATAACGTTACCAAAGAAACAGTTCTCTTTGCAAAAATAGTATCTTTATTTCTTAAGCAATGAGGAAAGAAACGATGCTACAACAGCCAAACGGCCTGATGTTATTCAACCCATTTGAAACTCTATGACAAACAATGGACCATTCTGATCGAGATTTCTTCTACAAATTATGAAGAGGAATCTGAACCGAGCAATAACATTATTGCTTTACTGGAGACGAGAGGATACAAGGTTATTGGTGAACTAAGCAACAATAAATTCATTCTATCTCCCTACGTTTTAATAATATGCACATAATTTAGAAAGAAATCTATAGTAAGAGATTCAGAAAATAAGCTAAAAGCACAAAATACAAGCTGTTGTTATTTTTTGCCATATATTAATTGTACTTAACAGTTGGCAATATCATGACCTAACGGGTTATAAAACCATGGTCTAATTAGTCATAAAACCTACAAGGTTGTATGATTATATTAAAATATTCAAAGAACCATGACAACAAATTGGGAATCAATGAAATAGCCAAAGAATCGTTGCACAATCCTGAGAGTTTAACCGATTTAATCAAGAACATAAAGAATTGTGACTTAAATGAAATGGTGCAATCAACCTGGAAAAACACATTAGAGTGTAAACACTTTTTCTGCTGTTCCCTGTGGTGTCGGTGGAACGTAAGAGCTATCTGCTTATCTTTCACTGGTGGAAGTTATCATGGCAAAAATCGCTCCCATGGTTTTCATCCTTTCCCATATGTTGCACTGTTTGTCGGTTCTTTAATTCCTTCTTTTATGTGCTATTCAGTCGAACCTCTTGCTGTACGAGGTCTAAAGCAACGTATATTTAAAAAATCTTGTTAGTGTCAGCGCAGAATCATAGAATGATACAGCACGGGGAAAAGTATTTATGTCTATCTTGCAGACACAGGAACTGTGAAAAACCAACCCAATCGCTCCCATTTCCCGACTCCTCATAGACGGCCCTACTGTCACACCGGCAAACATTTTTACAAATCACTATTGAAAGATATGAGAGATCTGATTCCATCACCCTCAAAGGCAGTGCAACCGTGACCCCAAAGAATCACTGGAAATAATGGTCCATAAAATGATCCACTGTTTCTTTTAACAATCAGCAATCTGGGCTTGCCGATGCTTTTGACACTGGATTGGGTTAACAAACTTAGTGTCAGCAAAGCCCTTCACGATTTGTACCTTTCTATCCAATCTCTCCTGAACCTATTTTGTTGCAGGAAGAATAAACCAAGATCCTCATGCCCTGGACAGAACTGAAGCAATTTATTTCCTCTTGTGCACTCTTCGAGGCCTCAGCAATTCATTTTGACTCACCGAATTATTTATATGATATTGTGTCTATTCACAATTACTTGACCTCAATTGCTTCGACATTTGTTTTGCTTGTGCGGCTGTTTGAGGGAGGATAATCTTGCGGGGGGAAGGGGCATTTCTGAAATCTTCTTTTTTTTTCATGAATCAATTCAAGTTTTCCCATTACTTTCTCCAACTCATTGTCATTAATGAACTGATAAAATCATGAGGTTGTGCAACAAGCATGGCAAGTCATAAAACATGCAAATTCCTGGTCATGACTGGCTTGTCTGAAATGAATAGTCATTAAAAGTTCAAAGGAAATAAATGTGTATTTCGCCTCAGTGCAGAAAAAGCACGATGTAAATGTATTCATTTGGAGCAAATGACTGCAGTAGTGTCAATACAGAGATTAGAAATGAGCAATTCTCCTGGGTTGGAAGCTTGTAACTCGCAGGCTAAAGCCTCAATTCTTTAGGTTTCAGTTAATTACAAGTGATGCTTGTGACTTACATAAAGAGACAAACAAAAGAACAAAGAACAGTACAGCACAGGAAACAGGCCCTTCGGCCCTCCAAGCCTGTGCCGCCCCTTGGTCCAACTAGACCAATCGTTTGTATCCCTCCATTCCCAGGCTGCTCATGTGACTATCCAGGTAAGTCTTAAACGATGTCAGCGTGCCTGCCTCCACCACCCTACTTGGCAGCGCATTCCAGGCCCCCACCACCCTCTGTGTAAAAAACATCCCTCTAATATCTGAGTTATACTTCGCCCCTCTCACCTTGAGCCCGTGACCCCTCGTGAACGTCACTTCTGATCTGGGAAAAAGCTTCCCACCGTTCACCCTATCTATCCCCTTCATAATCTTGGACACCTCTTTTAGATCTCCCCTAATTCTCCGTCTTTCCAGGGAGAACAACCCCAGTTTACCCAATCTCTCCTCATAGCTAAGACTCTCCATACCAGGCAACATCCTGGTAAACCTTCTCTGCACTCTCTCTAACGCCTCCACGTCCTTCTGGTAGTGCGGCGACCAGAACTGGATGCAGTACTCCAAATGTGGCCTAACCAGCGTTCTATACAGCTGCATCATCAGACTCCAGCTTTTATACTCTATACCCCATCCTATAAGGGCACGCATACCATATGCCTTCTTCACCACCCTCTCCACCTGTGTTGCCACCTTCAAGGATTTGTGGACTTGCACACCGAGGTCCCTCTGTGTTTCTATACTCCTGATGACTCTGCCATTTATTGCATAACTCCTCCCAACATTATTTCTTCCAAAATGCATCACTTCACATTTATCCGGATTAAACTCCATCTGCCACCTCTCCGCCCAATTTTCCAGCCTATCTATATCCTGCTGTATTGCCCGACAATGCTCTTCACTATCCGCAAGTCCAGCCATCTTCATGTCATCCGCAAACTCGCTGATTACACCAGTTACACCTTCGTCCAAATCATTTATATATATCACAAATAGCAGAGGTCCCAGTACAGAGCCCTGCGGAAAACCACTAGTCATAGACCTCCAGCCAGAAAAAGACCCTTCGACCACTACCCTCTGTCTCCTGTGGCCAAGCCAGTTCTCTACCCATCTAGCCACTTCTCCTTGTATCCCATGAGCCTTAACCTTCTTAACTAACCTGCCATGTGGGACCTTGTCAAATGCCTTACTGAAATCCATATAGACGACATCCACGGCCCTTCCTTCATCAACCGTTTTTGTCACTTCCTCAAAGAACTCCACCAAATTTGTAAGGCACGACCTCCCTCTTACAAAACCATGCTGTCTGTCACTAATGAGATTGTTCCGTTCTAAATGCACATACACCCTGTCTCTAAGATTCCCTTCCAACAACTTCCCTACCACGGACGTCTAGCTCACCGGCCTATAATTTCCTGGTTGATCCCTACTACCCTTTTTAAACAACGGGACCACATTTGCTATCCTCCAATCCTCAGGGACCTTACCCGTGTCCAAAGAAGCGACAAAGATTTCCGTCAGAGGCCCAGCAATTTCATCTCTCGTCTCCCTGAGCAGTCGAGGATAGATGCCATCAGGCCCTGGGGCTTTGTCAGTTTTACTGTTCCCTAAAAAACCTAACACTTCCTCTCTTGTAATAGAGATTTCCTCTAACGGGTCAACACCTCCCTCCGAGACACTCCCGGTTAACACGCCCCTCTCCTTCGTGAATACCGATGCAATGTATTCATTTAGGATCTCCCCTATTCCCTTGAGCTCTAAGCATAATTCCCCTCGTTTGTCCCTGAGAGGTCCGATTTTCTCCCTGACAACTCTTTTGTTCCTAACGTATGAATAGAATGCCTTAGGATTCTCCTTAATCCTGCCTGCCAAGAACATCTCGTGACCTCTTGTTGCCCTCCTAACTCCCCGTTTGAGTTCTTTCCTACTCTCTCTGTATTCCTCCAGAGCTCCATCTGTTTTCTGTAGCCTGGACTTAACGTACGCCTCCCTTTTCATTTTAATCAGATCCTCAATTTCCCTGGTTATCTACGGCTCTCGAATCCTACCTTTCCTATCTTTCCTTTCTACAGGCACATGCCTATCCTGCAGCCTTATCAATAGTTCCTTAAAAGACTCCCACATGCTAGACGCGGAGTTACCCTCGAACATCCTCTCCCAATCAACATCCACCAATTCCTGCCTCATCCGGCTATAGTTAGCCTTCACCCAATTTAGCACCCTGCCCGTAGGACAGCACTCATCCTTGTCCATTACTATTCTAAAGTTAACAGAGTTGTGGTGACTATTTGCCACATGTTCCCCTACCGAAACTTTGACGACCTGACCGGGCTCATTTCCCAGAACTAGGTCCAGTATAGCCCCCTCTCTAGTCGGGCTATCTAATACTGTTCCAAAGAACCTTCCAGTACGCATTTTACAAATTCCTCCCGGTCCGGACCCCCAGCTCTAAGCACTTTCCAGTCTGTGCCAGGGAAATTAAAGTCCCCCACTACAACAACCCTATTTTTTCTGCACCTATCCAGAATCTCCTGACATATCCTTTCCTCCACTTCCCGTGGGTTGTTGGGTGGTCTGTAGTACACCCCCAGCATAGTGACTGCACCCTTCCTGTTTCTGAGTTCCACCCACAGCGACTCAGTATATGACCCCTCTAAGTTGTCTACCCTCTGCACCGCGGTAATATGCTCCTTAACTAATATCGCTACTCCCCCATCTTTTTTAGCCCCTCCTCTGTCTCGCCTAAAACACTTATACCCCGGAATATTCAGCTGCCAGTCCTGTCCTTCGTTTAACCAAGTTTCCGTCACCGCAATCATATCCAAATTCCGCATAAGCATTAAGGCCCTAAGTTCGTCTGTTTTACCCGTTACGCTCCTCGCATTGAAGCAGATGCACTCCAGACCTCCAGGCCCACTCAGGTCATCCTCCTCCAGAGTGCTCCTCTTCTTAGCTAGCCTTGCCCTGGCCCCCAGCTCAACCCCAGCCTCAGTATTTACTGACCTACTGTTTTGTTCCCCACCCCCCTGCCACACTAGTTTAAATCCTGCCGAAACAATCTAGCAAAACTCCCAGCCAGGATATTTGCCCCCTTCCAGTTAAGGTGTAACCCATCCTTTCTGTACAGTTGCCATCCTGACTTGAAGATTTCCTAGTTATCTATGAATTTTAAACCCTCCCTCTTGCACCAGTCCTTTAGCCACGCGTTCAACTGTAGAATCACCCTGTTCCGAGCCTCACTTGGACTACACACCGGGAGCAGTCCAGAGATTGCTACCCTGGAGGCCTTACTTTTTAGCCTAGCACCCAACTCCCTGAATTTCTCTCGTATGACCCCCCCTGCTCTTCCTACCTACATCATTTTCACCAATGTGTATAATCACATCCGTTTGACTACCTTCCTTTTTAAATATGCTTCCTACCCTCTCGGAGACAACCAGTACCCCGGCACCAGGGAGGCAGACTGCCATCCTGGATTCTTGTTCACTCCCACAGAACCGCCTGTCCGTGCCTCTAACCATTGTGTCCCCCACAACTATCGCTCTCCTAAACCCCTTCTTTCCCTTCCGGACCCCTGAGCCTGTCTCCGTGGAAGCGATCTTGTCCTCGTGGCTTACCCCTGAAGGGTCATCCCCCTCCACAGAATCCAAAACAATATACCTATTTTGGAGGGGGACAACCACAGGGGATCCCACCACAGACTGCTCACTCCCTTCCCTTCTCCCATCTGTTGCCCATCCCTTTCTTTTATGGGAGACTGCCACTGGTGTACTTTCTGGCACATCACCTTCCGACTATTACCCCTCCTAACTGTCACCCACGTGTCTTCCTTCCGAGACCCTGAATATAACTTTTATCTATTAATCTCTCATTTTCCCTAACTAAACTGAGTTCATCGAGCCTCAGCTCCAGCTCCTTTACACGTTCCTTCAGGAGTTGCAGTTCCACGCATCTGGCACAGATATGGACTTCCGGGAGGCAAGTTGTCTGCAGGAACTCCCACATCCCACACCGAATGCAGTATACTGGCCTCCCCCTCATACCAGCCATGTCCTGTTTAGTTTTTGGGAGATAAAACAAAAAAGGGGGTGTAACAGAAGAAAAACAAACAACCTTCCTCGCCTTCGCCTAAGCCCTGTGAGCCAAAGCCCTTACAGCTCACACTCTGCTCCCTGCTCACTCCACTGCCCGCTCCAGACGCTGCCCGCTCAAAAGTGCGGCCTGCATTTAAACCCTCCAAAAAACCTCCCCAGGCTGCTCCTGGGCCTACTTCCTGTTTTGAAAAAAAACCTCCGATTATTAAGCCAAATTTAACTGAAAAATAAATAAATAAAATGCAGACCTAATATGGTGGGCTCACTTTTCTTGGTGATGAAAAGCAAAGTGGGGAATATTGACCTGAGAGGGACCTAGAGCGAAGGCAAATTAATTGGACCAACCAAAACCTTTGGCAAGACTTAACATACCATGATGAAGCCTGAAACCATCCATCTTGCTGGCAGAATAGAAATACACAATGCATTTCCAAATATGATTAGGGACTCAGACAAATTCTTAGTCAAAGGCAGTTGGGTTTCATTTTGTATTTATCACAGAAATGTATCCTGTTGTTTGCTTTTGCTTTTGGTATTCTGTAATGTCGGCGTGTCCAGAAAGGATGTTGTCCATGTCAAGTTGTCCTAGAGCATGCCTTGGTGGTACAACTGAATGGCTTGCTAGGTTATTTCAGAGGTCAATTAGTAGTCAACGCCTGGGCGAGGGCCTGGTGTCAAATATGCCACAGACCAGGTAAGCATCTATCTTTAGACTAGAATAGAATACCTGCAATGCAGAAGTAGTTTACTCGGTCCATTGACCCTGCAATGACAACAATTCCACCCAGGCCCTATCCCCGCAACCACATGCATTTATTGTGGATGAGGTGGATGGCTGTTGTAGGCTGCCAAGAGATATAGATAGGATACAGAGCTGGGCTGAAAAATGGCAAATGGAGTTTAACCCTGACAAATGCGAGGTGATTCATTTTGGTAGGACAAATTTAAATGTGGATTACAGGGTCAAAGGTAGTGTTCTGAAGAATGTGGAGGAACAGAGAGATCTTGGGGTTCATATCCACAGATCTCTGAAGGTTGCCACTCAAGTGGATAGAGCCGTGAAGAAGGCCTATAGTGTGTTGGCGTTCATTAACAGGTGCTTTGAGTTTAAGAGCCGTGGGGTTATGCTGCAACTGTACAGGACCTTGGT
Organism: Mustelus asterias; assembly: GCF_964213995.1. Lineage (NCBI taxonomy): Eukaryota > Metazoa > Chordata > Chondrichthyes > Carcharhiniformes > Triakidae > Mustelus > Mustelus asterias. Next base: position 30,566,714 of record NC_135828.1, on the reverse strand, counting down.
GAGACCACATTTGGAATATTGTGTGCAGTTCTGGTCACCTCACTATAAGAAGGATGTGGAGACACTGGAAAGGGTGCAAAGGAGATTTACCAGGATGCTGCCTGGTTTGGAGGGTAGGTCTTATGTGGAAAGGTTGAGGGAACTTGAGCTTTTCTCTTTGGATCGGAGGAGGTTGAGAGGTGACTTGATAGAGGTTTATAAGATGATGAGGGGAATAGATAGAGTGAATGTTCAAAGACTATTTCCTCGGGTGAATGGAGTGGTAACTAGGGCGCATAACTATAGGGTTCATGGTGGGAGATATAGGAAGGATGTCCGAGGTAGGTTTTTTACTCAGAGAGTGTTTGGGGTGTGGAATTGACTGCCTGCAGTGATAGTGGAGTCAGAAACTTTAGGAACATTTAAGAAGCTATTGGATAGGCACATGGAGTACTTCGAGATGATAGGGAGGAAATAGCTTGATCTGGGTTTCAGACAAAGCTCGGCACAACAATGTGGGCCGAAGGGCCTGTTCTGTGCTGTACTGTTCTATGTTCTGCCACTTTAATCCCCCAGACACTATGGGGCAATTTAGCATGGCCAATCCACCTCACGTGCACATCTTTCTTCTTGAAACGGATGTCCACTTTTAATGGCAATTTTACATGTTTCATGACACAATTACTGATGCAATATTTTGATACCAGATTTCTTCATGGCCTAAGTCAATTGCATCTTGGAAAGTGCTTTGAATGGCGATGGAACTTAAGCTGAGTGAATTGATTAGGTGCCGCGCGAAATTACGACTGTGCCATCATCTCCCCCATGAACCAAGCAATTGCCATTGGCAGCTGACATTCCAGAGGGCATTGGACTGTAAGAGTAACTACAGATTGCAGCAAGTACTCAGGGTATTTTTGAGGCCAGACCCGCAGTACTGTGAAGAGTTGTTCTGCCTCTTAACCTCACCAAGGATTAAAGTGAATTCTGGGGTTGGCAAAGAATTTATCCTGGATAATGACATATGACGACAGAATATCATCAGGATTAAATACAATTCGCACATATTCCCAGGAGTTCAGATAACTGAGAGGTGATTTAAAAAAAAGTTATTCAGCGGTAGCTCACTGAACTGTGGTTGAATTGGCTGGGAAGTGCTTAACTCGAGTTTACAGTCATGGTGTCGGAATCATAGAAAACCTATCCCCGGAACTGCACACATTTACATTGCTAATCCCCGTCACACTAAGGGACAGTTCAGCATAGCCTTTCAAAATAACCTGCACATCGTCAGATAGTGGGAAGAAACTGGAACACCCGGAGACACGGGGACATTGTGCAGTCTCCCAAAGCCTGTATTGAACCCAGGTCCCTGGCACTGTGCAGCAGCCGTGCCAATCACTGTACCACCATGCCAACCAAGGGTCAGCTAATTAGGACAGATCTAAGTTAAATATATTCACTCAAATGTCTCTGTATATCTGAAATGTTCTCCTCCTGCAGATATTTGATGTCCAGACTTTGAGCATATTCCACACAAAATCAATTCATTTTTGGATACGAAGTGGATCAGTGAAAGGTGGTCACTGCGGGAAGCATTATTTGGAGGGAAAGCGGAGACCACAATGTTGAAATGGGATTTAGAACAGCTGGCTATTTTTTCTCAAGTTCTTATGCTTCCATGTAGAGATGTTGTTGAGGCAAGTAGCAGTTATCAATTGGATACATAAATGCAGAAGTAAGAAATCGAAAGAACAGCGGAAACATGAGTTTAGCATAGTGAGCCGTCCGTTTTAGGACTAAACTTCTGGTTCATAAATTTATTATGTTTTGCAAGTGTAGCTTTCAATAAACGTTGACTGAAATGCGTCTTGCAATCTATTATTCAGTCTGCCAGGAAGAAAGCCTCGGTGATTGGTAGAGTTCAATAGAAAACTCCAATTCTTTAAGACGTAAAAAGTCTTCTGGACCATCGCAGAAGTCCGTGAGCAATGAGTGAACCGTGAGTCTCCCAAAGTCTCAGAAATATGTTCATAGAATCATAGAATTCCTGCAGTGCAGAACGAGGCCATTCTGCCCATCGAGTCGGCAGCGACCACAATCACCTCACGCCCTATTCCCATAACCCCACATATTTACCCTGTTAATTCCCTGACACTCGGGTCAATTTAGCATGTCCAATCAACCTAAACCGCACATCTTTGGACTGTGGGAGGAAACCAGAGCACAGGGAGGAAATCCACGCAGACATGGGCAGAATGTGTAATTTCTGCATAGACAGTGAACTGAGGCCGGAAATGAACCCCAGTCGCTGGCGCTGTGAGGCACAATGCTAACTACTGTGCCGTCCGCCGCCCACTGTGCCACCGTGCCGCCCATTATGTTTATGACTCGTTATATGTATCGCGTTGTAAACAGCGATTCTATAAACTTTTCATGCATTGCTAAGATGAAAGCGATTTGCAATGAATGAATATTAAAAGAAATTTGCACGTATATTCATAACTCATATGTTTCACGGTGCCACGCAATAGGCGGAAGAGGAACATATTTCTTGAGATCAACTTTCATGTTTCCATGAAAATTCCATGAGAATCACAGGCTCTATGCAATTGTATTTGCCTGTGTTGTCTAAAGTTATGACAAAAACAGACACAAAGAGTTCGAGGAAGCCAGCTTTGCTCCTGTGCTTCATGAAATGTTGAGTCTTGTTCAGTCAACAAAAATGCTGGAGGAAACGCTTTAACAGATTGAAGTCCGAGGTACAGTGGATTTAACTAATGCGATCGTCTTTCCTACATGGAATGCATACCCAGAATAATAGTCACCAGGAAAGATAGTTCTGGGATGAAAACATATCTGGATCAAAACTTAAATGTTGGTAACATATTGGAAGATGTCAACAACTGTGAACTTTCTGCTTTCAGAAATCTGTCTCAGTGGAGATGGGGATTTGGTAACAGATTGTCAAACATTCGTTTATATTTGCAGCTGAAAGTTTAAGTTTACTGCAAAACATTTATTTTAAGCTGTAGGGTTTTATTAGTAATTGTTCAGTGTAAAGACTTTAAAACGTGGGGTATTATGGGTCATTTTTTCTGCTAAGGGTTGTTCTAATCCTTGTTCCAAACATTATTGGTCTCCATGGAGTTGGTCAGTCTAAAGTTATTGGAATGATGATATTGATTTTGATGCAGGGTGGAATGTTCAATGTTATCATTTCTGAGTAATTCTTTGAGTGAACAGATGTTAGTTCCCAAAGGAATGTACCACACTGGCAACAGTGGCACTTATCGTGGTATGTATATTTGCTTGAGCAAACCTATCACATGGGGTTACATATATAGGTATTGATTCAACCATTTAAAACAACGTTTATCGACAGGTTCACTTGAAGGGTCTGATTGATTTTATACAATGTTTATATTTAAGAATTTAAAACAGTTCAGGCTTACCTTAGCTTTCCAAGCAAAAATTGAGACGAATATTGCATACAGGATGCTTTTGCAGAACACAATAAGATATGTCAATTTTGCTGTCGCCATGCTTCGCATTTTCTCTTCTATGGAGTGGATATAATGAATTAAAAAATGATATTTTAGTTCTCTGAATGTAAGAAATTCCAATATTTACCAATGGAAAACATTTCCACGTCAGATGCTTAGATTTAGGTTCGAAGTGGGAAAACAGATAATTCGCCCCTTGACGCAAGGAATTAATTTTGGCGATATTCACTGGAGCACATTTTATCCAACAACGTATGATTAGCGGTGCTGCATACGGCTGTTCCTATGGGCTCTGTGAGAGATAATGAGAGTTTCATCGAAACATAGACTCCCAAAAGTTCAGAAGGAGGCTATTTGGCTCATCGCTTCTGCACTGACTCTCTGAAAAACCATCTAACCCCGACTGCCTTCCCCACCGCACTACCCCCGTGAATCCGCGTTCAAGTCTTGTACACCTCCATCACACCTCAACTCAAGTCCCTATGATCCCAGGAGCGACCAAACCTCTGAGCTAAAATTACATCCCTGGAACCGTTCTTGTGAATAGCCTCTGCTGTCTATGAAGAACTGGACAGTCCTGCTCAAATGTGGCGACTGGAAGCAGACAGAAGGAGTATGAGACTCACCTTTACTAGCACCGCAGATTTCTGAAACAAATGAGAAAAAAAATCAAACTTTTGGCAGCTGAATATCTTACGAAATTGCGTTGTAAATGCAGATCATAATAGCTGTAATTCGCAATGCATTATTAGATGTTGTGAAAGTCTTCTTGCGTGCTTTCGATAAGGCAGCTCTCTAGTAAGTGTCTATGTAATCATATATATTTGTACAATAATTAGGTTGCATGATTTGTTAATGAATGATAAAGTTACCGATGAATTTACTCTGCTATTCATTGCTAGATCACAGGCACGATTTGGAAGCAAGTTCTTGCTTTCATTGAAGTTACATTAAAATTGTATATTCGTCCTGCGTGGACGTACCAGCATTTATGGCTAAAGTTGAACTGTATTGAGTGGGATCGGATCCATTCGCATAGTGTTCCACTTTGCACTCGACGTTCTTAGACTGGGCCCATTCTTGGTCCTCAAATCTTAGCCGAGTGGTAATGCTAAAGGATTTGTTCTCGTGTCCGGCGATGGAAGTGAGGTCTGTCTGAACCCTTGTGTCGTTGTCTGGCTTCGGCCTGCCATCGACAAACCAAAAGATCCTGATGTTGTCCGGGTAGAAGTCAGTGATTGTGCAAACCACTGTTGCTTTCCTTTTATCTCTAATCTCTTCGGGTGAAGGCGCAAATAGAGCAATTGTTGGAGATAAAATCTCATGTTCTGTGTGAGAATTAACCAAAAGAATAATTGAAATGACATGGGTGAAAATGAACATCGAATGATACATAAAGCAGCATATGTTTTATACATATTCCTCAATCCTCGCCAGAAACATTAAAACTACGGAAATTGGAAAATAGGCCTCACTGTTGTTTGGTCCTCATGAAATAAGTTACTAATGTCAGGTCGAATCAATGTGCAAATTGTGAATGCTTTGGACGCATCAGTAAAAAAAAATATTGAGAGTTCCCAATCAGAATATTTTCTTTCTCACTGAATGAAGTGTACTTTGTCTCCTGCACTAGAATTTCCCCAGGCTTTTAGAAATATTTTATCTGAATTCCCAGCCGAAGTATCCATTAATAGTCTGAAGCACAGATCACACTGTTAGATATTTCAGTGCCCTTTGTAATAAGGAATTTATTGTGAAACTTTACAAAACTGGAGTGAGGCAATATATTGATTTTGGCACTTGGTTTTGATGAGCTCAATTTAGAAAGGATATGAGGGATCTTAAGATTCTGCAGGGGACCAGGAATGAGGAATTGCACCAGCAACTGTGCACTGGAGAACTTACAATTATTATCCCTGGAGGAAAGACGGTTCAGGGATATTTTATAGATGATTACAAGGAAAATGGGCAGTTGACTAAGGCAGGCCAAGGAATACTACTCCTGTGGGCAATTGACACAAGTTAGGCGACACAGTTTTAAGACGTTCACAAGGATTACAGACAAGATATGAGGAATAGCTTTTTTCATATTGGGTGTGTTAATTATTCAGTAGTTGCTGCTCGCAGGTGTGTTGGAAGTACAATTGATCAATATGTTTTACAGGTCATTGGATAAACAACAGTAATTTAACTTGGAGAGCTAAGGGAGCAGTGCTGGCAAATTGACTGCTCAGGTTTACTGTAGAGAGTGTGCATGTCCTGTCGGGGTCAAATGACGTGTTTCTGTACTATACTGATTCTATTGCTCATTGACTCAGATCTTACCTTGTTCATGAAAGAGAGTCCAAATTGTAATAAAATAATGATGGACTAATTCAGTTTATGGGCAGCATATTCGATTCATCATGCCAATGTCGTTTTGGTTTGGTATATTTGTGGAGTTAAACACGTGTAACTTCATCACTGATGAAGTTACACGTGTTTGATGATTTGCGGACTCGCAAATACCTTCAGATATGTAGGGAAATTAGGGATGGACAGCAATTGGTAGTGGACCCTAATGGAAGGAATTTGTGGAACATCTACGAAATACCTATTTTGAGCAGATTGCGGGATTACCCACTAGGGAACAGGCAGTTCTGGATTTGATGATGTATAATGAGGTGGGCATGATTAGGCAACATCAGGTGAAGGATCTCTTAGGAGGGAGTGACCATAATATGATACAATTCGCCCTGCAGTTTGAGAGTGAGAAACTTAAATCAGATTTAATAGGATTAAAGTTAAGTAAAGTTAGCTGCAGAGGCATGAGGGATGGGCTGGCCGCAGTTGATTGAGAGAGGAGCCTAACAGGTACGATGGTGGAGCAGCAATGGCAGGAGTTTCTTGGAGTAATTCGGGAGACACAGAAAAATTTCATCCCAAGGAAGAAGAAGCATACTAAGGCAACCATGGCTGACGAGGGAAGTTAGGGACAGCATAAATTTAAGCGAGAAAACAAACAATGTGGCGTAGATTAGTGGGAAACGACGGGATTGGGAAGCCTTTAAAATGCAATAGAGACAACTAAAAAAAACAAATAAGGGGAAAGAAGATGAAATATAAGGGTAAGGTAGCCAATAATATAAAATAATATTGCACAAGTAGCTTTCTTAAATATAAATGGTAAGAGAGAGGCAAGAGTGGACATTGAACTGCTGAAAAATGATTATGGAAAAGTAATAATGGAGAACAACTTAATGGCCGAGGAACTGAATAGCTAACTATCATCAGTCCTAACGATGGAAGACACCAGTAACACACAAAAAAATAAAGAGAGTCATGGGGCTGAAGTGGGTATGTTAGCCAATACTAAGGGGAAGTTGTTAAAGAAGCTGAAAGGTCTGAAGGTGGATAAAAAACCCGGACCAGATGGGCCACACACCAGAGTTCTGAAGGAGATAGATGAAGAGATAGTGGAGGCATTGGTGTGATCTTTCAGGAATCACAGCAGTCAGGTATGGTTCCAGAGAGCTGGAAAATCATTGATATAACACCCTTATTAATGAAGGGAGGGAGACAAAAGACGGGAAATTACAGACCGGTTAGTATGACCTTGGTCATTGCTACGATTTTGGAGTCCGATATTAAGGATGAGATTTCAAAACACTTGGAAGTGCGAGGTAAGATAAAGCAAAGTCAGCATGGTTTCATCAAGGCGAGGACATGCCCGGCAAATCTTTCAGAATATTTGAGGAGTTAACGAGCAGTTTTGACAAAAGAGAGCCAGTGGAAGTTACGCCTTTCGATTTCTGAAGATATTTGGCAAAGGTGCCCACAGGAAGCTGCTTAGCAAGATAAGAGCACATGATACTAGCATGAGTTGATGATTGGCTTCCTAGTAGAAGGCAGAGGATGGAGATGAAAATGTCCAGTTCAAAATTGCAGCTGGTGATTAGTGGAGTTTCGCAGGGGTCAGTTTTGGGACCACAAACTTTCACTCTCTACATCAATGATCTAGATGAACGAATTGATGGCAGTCCGGCGATATTTTCAGATGACACAAAGATATGTGAAGGGACAGTTGTATTGAGAAGGCGGGGAGGCTGCAGAAGGACTGGGACAGGTTAGAAGAATGGGCAAAGAAGTAGGAACAAAAAGAACAAAGAACAAAGAACAATACAGCACAGGAACAGGCCCTTCGGCCCTCCAAGCCCGCGCCGCTCCCCGGTCCAGGATTGAATCCTGAATCCAGGATCCCCGCCCAATTTTCCAGCCCATCTACATACCAATATCCTATCCACCGAGCTGTCCCTCACAGCTACGATGCTTTGTTCATTACAACCTATTAACTCACCCCCACCCCCCTATTCCAGACCATGTGATCCCCAGGGAGAGGCGAAAACCCAGAGTGAAAAACCCCAGGGCCAATATGGGGAAAAAAAAAATCTGGGAAATTCCTCTCCGACCCCCTGAGGCGATCGAAACGAGTCCAGGAGATCACAATGTCCCTGATCGGAAAATGCTTCCCAACCCTAGTCATTTCCACTTCCATGAACACCATATGAATTCCCTGCCCCCGAGACAGGTTCCCAACTATCCGCAGTCTCGCTCTGTACTGGCACCAGCAAGATGATCATAGAATGAAGCCTTGAAACGAGAAACAAGGAACAATTAGCCCGCGCCGCTCCCTGGTCCAAACTAGACCACTCTTTTGTATCCCTCCATTCCCACTCCGGTCATATAGCTGTCTAGATAAGTCTTAAACGTTCCCAGTGTGTCCGCCTCCACCACCTTGCCCGGCAACACATTCCAGGCCCCCACGACCCTCTGTGTGAAATATGTCCTTCTAATATCTGTGTTAAACCTCCCCCCCTTCAAAGAACAAAGAACAAAGAACAGTACAGCACAGGAAACAGGCCTTCGGCCCTCCAAGCCTGTGCCGCTCCTTGGTCCAACTAGATCAATCGTTTGTATCCCTCCATTCCCAGGCTGCTCATGTGACTATCCAGGTAAGTCTTAAACGATGTCAGCGTGCCTGCCTCCACCACCCTACTTGGCAGCGCATTCCAGGCCCCCAACACCCTCTGTGTAAAAAACGTCCCTCTGATGTCTGAGTTATACTTCGCCCCTCTCAGCTTGAGCCCGTGACCCCTCGTGATCGTCACCTCCGACCTGGGAAAAAGCTTCCCACTGTTCACCCTATCTATACCCTTCATAATCTTGTATACCTCTATTAGATCTCCCCTCATTCTCCGTCTTTCCAAGGAGAACAACCCCAGTCTACCCAATCTCTCCTCATAGCTAAGACCCTCCATACCAGGCAACATCCTGGTAAACCTTCTCTGCACTCTCTCCAATGCCTCCATGTCCTTCTGGTAGTGCGGCGACCAGAACTGGATGCAGTACTCCAAATGCGGCCTAACCAGCGTTCTATACAGCTGCATCATCAGACTCCAGCTTTTATACTCTATACCCCGTCCTATAAAGGCAAGCATACCATATGCCTTCTTCACCACCTTCTCCACCTGTGTTGCCACCTTCAAGGATTTGTGGACTTGCACACCTAGGTCCCTCTGTGTTTCTATACTCCTGATGACTCTGCCATTTATTGCATAACTCCTCCCAACATTATTTCTTCCAAAATGCATCACTTCGCATTTATCCGGATTAAATTCCATCTGCCACCTCTCCGCCCAATTTTCCAGCCTATCTATATCCTGCTGTATTGCCCGACAATGCTCTTCGCTATCCGCAATTCCAGCCATCTTTGTGTCATCCGCAAACTTGCTGATTACACCAGTTACACCTTCTTCCAAATCATTTATATATATCACAAATAGCAGAGGTCCCAGTACAGAGCCCTGCGGAACACCACTGGTCACAGACCTCCAGCCGGAAAAAGACCCTTCGACCACTACCCTCTGTCTCCTATGGCCAAGCCAGTTCTCCACCCATCGAGCCACTTCTCCTTGTATCCCATGAGCCTTAACCTTCTTAACCAACCTGCCATGTGGGACTTTGTCAAATGCCTTACTGAAATCCATATAGACGACATCCACGGCCCTTCCTTCATCAACCGTTTTTGTCACTTCCTCAAAAAACTCCACCAAATTTGTAAGGCACGACCTCCCTCTTACAAAACCATGCTGTCTGTCACTAATGAAATTGTTCCGTTCTAAATGCACATACATCCTGTCTCTAAGAATCCTCTCCAACAACTTCCCTACCACGGACGTCAAGCTCACCGGCCTATAATTTCCTGGGTTATCCAGAGTTGGAATAATGCTTGGAAAAGTGTGAGGTTATTTTGGAGGTGTAGACTATTTTCAAAATAGGGAGTGAATTCAGAAATCGGAAGTGCAACGGTATTGGGAGCCCGAGTTCAGGATTCTCTTAAGGTTACTTTGCAGAATGAGTTGTCAAATGCAATGTTAGCATTCATTTGGAGAGGACTAGAAGACAAAAACAACGATGTGCTGCTGAAGCTTCAAAAGGCTTTGGTCAGACCACATTTGCAATACTTTAAGCAATTTTGGTCCCCATATCTAAGGAAGGATTATTTGAACCCGGAGAGTTTCGAGAGGAGGTTCACGAGAATGATCCCAGGAATTAAAAGCTTGACATGTGGGGCGCTTTTGAGGACTCTGGATCTGAACTCGATAGAGTTCAGCAGGATGAGGAGAGTTTCATTTAAACTTACAGAAAACTGAAAGGCCTGGATAGAGTGGACGTGCCAAAGATGTTTCCATTAGTAGGCGAAACTGGGATCCGAGGGCACAGCCTCAGAATAAAGGGATGAAAATTTGGAACCGAGTTTAGGACGAATTTCTACACGCAGATGATGGTAATTCTATGGCATTCCTTCCCACAGAAGACTGTGCAGGCCAGGTCATTAAGTGTATTTAAGACAGAGATAGATAGGTTCTTGATTGGTAAGGGGATCAAAAGCTACGGAAAAGAGGCGAGTCAATGGGACTGAGAGACATATTAGCCATGATTGAATGGAAGAGCAGACTTGAATGACCTAATTATGCCCCTACATACTATGTTATGAAAAATTATGGTCCAGCCAGGCGGCACCCACATCTCATCAATGAATATTAGATTTTGAATTACTATGAACTGGAATGCAATGCCTGAGAGTATGATGCAAGTAAACATGTCGAAGATTTTTTACATCGTTTTTGGACATGCAAGTGAAGGGAAAGGACTGTTGAATTATTAAGAAAGGACAAAGGCCTGGGATAATTGAACATATCTTTCAATGAGCCAAGACAGGCACAATAGTCTTATGGCTTTGCCAGTACGTAAGATTCTGTGATTCTAGATTGTTTGTTACACTTTGAGCATAAATGTCAAAATTGTTCTCTGTGAGTTTGCTTTCGAAATTATGTTTAAGGCTTTGATTTGGTTTTTAGCCATCTTGGGAAATTACAGATTCAGATTGAATTTAGCGCTATAATGCAATACGAACTCATAGCTCCCTGCAACTTCAACATTCATTTCTATCCATTCCAATGCACAAAATAATGGACACTACAGTTGACTAATAAAAGAAAAGTATACAAAGCAATCAGAACATATAAATCTTCCTTGGCATATTAGTTATATCGCACTTTGTTAGAGTTGGTGGTGAAATGGTCGAGTCACTGGATTTGTAATCCAGAGGCCTAGTTACATATTACGGGGACAGTGGTTAGAATCATCCGATGAGAGCCGGTGCAATTCAAACCCAATTATTCACACTGAAAATTAAAAAAATATGTTTCAGTACTGGTCACCAAGAAAGCAATATCGATTGTTAAGAAGGTAACAATTAGTAGCAGGAGTAGGAAAGTCATCCATCGATCATGCTGCACAAATGAATACGATCATGGTTGATCTTATCTCGGCCTCACACCCACTTTTCTGCCCGTTCCCCATACCCTCCAACCCACTACGAATTTAAAACACCTGTCCATCTGTTCCTTAGATTTGCTCAAAGTCTCGGCATCTACTGCACTCTGGGGTAATGAAATCCACAGGCACACTACTTTTTGAGAGAAAAAAGAATCTCATAATATTTGTTTTAAATCTGCTACTCCTAATCCAGAACTATGGCCTCTCATTCCAGATCGCCGTACAAGAGGAAGTATTCTCTCTACGTCGAATGTATCAATCCAATTTAGAATCTTTTGTACCTCAAGTATGTCAAACCTCAAGCGAACATAGTCCTAAACTGCTCAATCGCTCTGTAATCAAACTCTGAAATCAGTCTATTGTTAAAACCAATCAGGTTGATGATTCCTGTTGTGAGTAGAAAATCAACCATCCTGAGCTTGTCTGGCATGCTTGTGATTCCAGAGTCAAGAAGTACTCTCTAAAATGATGTCACAAACTAAGAATTTTAAGGGCAATTAGGGATTGCAATGAGGGAAACCATCATTATCACGAAAGAGGTAGTGTTGGACAAGTTAATGGGGCTACAGGTAGACAAGTCTCCTAGCCCTGATGGAATGCATCCCAGGGTACTAAAAGATATGGCGGGGGAAATAACAATGCACTAGTGGTAATTTAACAAAATTCGCTGGTCTCTGGGGTGGTTCCTGCAGATTGGAAAATAGAAGATGTGACGCCACTGTTTAAAAACGAAGGCAGACAAAAGGCGGGTAACTATAGGCCAGTTAGGTTAACTTCCACAGTAGGGAAAAAGTTTGAATCTATCATCAAGGAAGCAATAGCGAGACATCTGGATAAAAATTGTCCCATTGGTAAGACGCAGCATGGATTCATGAAGGGCAGATCCTGTTTGACTAATTTGGTGGAATTCTTTGAGAACATTACATGTGCAGAGTTCAAAGGGGAACCTGTGGATATGGTGTATCTACATTTCCAGAAGGCATTTGACAAGGTGCCGCACCAAAGACTGCAGCATAAGATAAAGGTGCATGGTGTTACGGGTAATGTATTAGCATGGATAGAGGATTGGTGAACTAACTGCAAATAAAGAGTGGGGGTAAATGGGAGTTTTTCTGGTTGGCAATCAGTGGCTAGTGGTGTGCCTCAGGAATCAGTGATGGGACTGCAATTGTTTACGATTTACATAGATGATTTGGAGTTGGGGACCAAGTGTAGTGTGTCAAAATTTGCAGATAACACTAAGATGAGTAGCAGAGCAAAATGTGCAGAGGACGCTGAAAGTCTGCAAAGGGGTATAGTGTAAGTGAGTGTGTGTCGTAGGAATAACAGCAAAATGGACTATTATTTAAATGGTAAAAAAATGCAGCATGCTGTTGTGCAGAGGGACTTGGGTGTCCTTGTTCAAGAATCATAAGGAGTTGGTTTGCAGGTGCAGCAAGTAATTAAAAAGGCAAATTGAATGTTGTGCTTCATTGCAAGAGGGATGGAGTTTAAAAACAGCGAGGTTATGTTGCAGCTATATCAGGTGCTGGTGAGGCCACACCTGGAGAGCTGTGCACAGTTTTGGTGTCCTTACTTGAGAAAGGATATACTGGCACTGGAACGGGTGCAGAGGAGATTCACGAAGTTGATTCCTGAGTTGAGAGGGTTGGCTGATGAGGAGAGACTGAGTAGACTGGGGCTATACTCATTGGAATTCAGAAGAATGAGGGGGGATCTTATAGAAACATATAATATTTCTAAGGGAATAGATAAGATAGAAGCAGCGAAGTTGTTTCCACTGGCGTGTGAAACTAGAACTATGGGGCATGACCTCAAAATAAGGGGGAGCAGATTTAGGACTGAGTTGAGGAGGAACTTCTTCACACAAAGGGTTGTGAATCTGTGGAACTCCCTGCCCAGTGAAGCAGTTCAAGCAACCTCATTGAATGTTTTTAAGGCAAGGATAGATAACTTTTTGAACAGTAAAGTTATTAAGGGTTATGTTGAGCGGGTGGGTAAGTGGAGCAGAGTCCACGAAAAGATCAGCCATGATCTTCATGAATGGCGGAGCAGGCTCGAGTTGCCAGATGGCCTACTCCTGCTCCTAGTTCTTATGTTCTTATGTTCTTATGGATGGGCAACAAATACTGTCTTTGCCAGCGACGCCCACGTACCATGAAATAATAAAGACATATCGAGGATGTTGTGAAGTTCGGCTTTGACCAGAATATGAAAGAAGTTTTACAGAAAGTGGAACAGTGTGCTAAAACATTTGCATACCAAATAGGGGGTTATTAAAAGAGGGGGGATGCGACAGGCTAGACATATTTTCTCGAATAAGGAGTACCTTGAGGAGTCAGCTGACAGAGCTCTTAGCCGTGCAAAGTTGTCCAATAAAGAAGCTGGGCCGTTTTTTAAAAATTGTTTGGGCGTTGTATTTTGCGACGTTTAGTAGACTCAAAAAAACTTATAATGTTCATGAGAAGTCAACTTATTCCCTCGAGCCTGCTCAAGTATGTAATACGACCATAGCCGATCTAATCTCGGCCTCAACTTCACTTTCTTTCCCGTTCACCATGACCCTTTAAACGTTTACTAATTAAAAATCTGTCCATCTCATCCTTAAAACAACTCAAATCCCGGCATCTACCACACGAGGGTAGTGTATTCAAAAGACTCACAACACACTGAGGGAAGTAATTTCTCCTAATCTCTGTTTTAATCTAGTAGCCCTTAGCCTGAGGGGATGCCTTCTTCTTCTAGAATGCCCCACGTGAGGACACATACTCTCCAGTCTATTTTGTCAATTCTCCTTATCATCTTGTACAACTTTCTAAGTGCAGTCTCACTAATGCTTTGTACAGTCGTAGCAACTATTCACGAATTTTATATTCTATTCCTTAAACAATAAATGCGAAGAATCCACTTTCCGCACTGACTAACTGCTGTAGGTGCATAATAACATTCTGTGATATATGCACGAGGCCGCCCAGATCCCACTGCACCGAAGCACTCCAAAGTTTATCTCAATTTGGATGACAATTTGCTCTTTTATTATTTCGACCGAAATGGGTAATCTTACACTTATCTACGCTGACCTCCATCTGCTAATGTTTGCCCCATTCACTTCATCTATCCATATCAATTTGAAATTCCTTATTTCATAATCATAAATTACTAGCCCGCATATTATAGTGTCATCTGTGAATGTGGCTAAGGTCCCTACTATCCCTGCATCCAAGTCATTAAAATAGATTGTCAATAGTTGCTACCTAGGGACTGAACACTGTGGGGCTCCAATCGTTACATCTTGCCAACGTGAAAAAGATGTATTATCCCAACTCTCTGATTTCTGTTGGTTAGCCAACCCTCTATCCGAGTGAATAAATTATCAGTACTCCAACGTGAACTAACCACGGTGGCACAGTTGTTACCACTGCTGCTTCAAAGCACAAGGGTCCTGTGTTTGATTCCAGCCTTAGATGTCAGTCTGTGGATTTTGCACAAACTACAATGTTGGAAAAACTCAAAGGGTTAATGGCAGCCAAGTTGCCACGACCCAATGAGCTGCATATCTGGAATTATCGTGGAAGCAGATACAGAGTTAGTGGACGCATGAATATGAATTTTGCATGACTTGCTAATTACCAGAAGGGTACCAGAATATTGGAAAACAGACAAAGTGACGCCATTGTTACAAAAGGGAGTAAGGCAGAATGCAGGGAAACCTCAGTCAGTTATTTTAACATCTATTATTGTCAAAATATTGGAGTCAATAATCAAAGAAGAAATCGCTAATCAGTTTGGTAAGCTGAATATCATCAAATCTGGTCAACATTGTTTCATAAAAGGTAAATCATGCTTGACAAATTTGCTCGGATTTTTGATTACCTCACTGAGAAAATAGATAGAAGCGAACCTGTAAAGGCAGTGTACATAGGTTTCCAAAAGGCATTGACCAGATGCCGCATAGGAGGCTGGTGCATGAAGTAAAACCCATGGAATTGGAGCAAGTGTGTCAGCATGATTGAAAACTGGTTGTCAGATAGAAAACAGAGTTGGAATAAATGTGTTGTATTCAGGAGGGAATATAAGTGGATCAGTTCTTGGCCCACAATTGTTCACTATTTACAGTAGTGGCCTGGAGGAAGGAACAGAATGTAAACTTTTAAAAATTGTCAATGATACGATGATAGGAACTACAAAAGATTATGGATGTAGCCCAGTCCGTCATGCAAACCAGCCTCCCATCCACTGACTCTGTCTACAATTCTCACTTCCTCGGCAAAGCACCCAGCATAACTAAGGACCCCACGCACCCCGGACATTCTCTCTTCCACCTTCTTCCTTCGGGAAAAAGATACAAAAGTCTGAGGTCATGGACCAACCGACTCAAGAACAGCTTCTTCCCTGCTGCTGTCAGACTATTGAATGGACTTACCTCGCATTAAGTTGATCTTTTTCTACACCCTAACTATGACTGTAGCACTACATTCTGCACTTTCTTGGTTCCTTTTCTATGAACGCCACGTTTTATCTGTATAGCGCACAAGAAACAATACTTTTCACTGTCTGTTAATGCATGTGATAATAATAAATCAAATGAAATCAAATCAAAGGTGGAAGTGAAGGTTGTAATGAAGATATTGCGATTCTGCAATGGGATATAGATTGATTGGATATCTGGGCGGAAACCTGGCGAATGGAGTTTAATGTGGGCAAATGTGAGATCATGAAATTTGGCAGGAGGAATCAAAAGGCTTGTTATTATCTAACTGGAGAGAGACTGCTGGTGCGTGAAGTAGAGAGGGATCTAAGTGACCTGTTGCATGAATCACATAAAGCTAGCAGGCAGTTCCAACAAGTAGTTAAGAAGGCAAACTGCATTGTGGCATTAATTACAAAGCAGAGGTTTTGCTGTAATTGTACAGAATAAGGCCTCAACTGGAACACTGAATACAGTGTAAGTCCCTTAGTTAAAACAGAATATAACAACATTAGAGACAGTCCAGGGGAGATTCACGGGGCTAATTTCTGGGATGAGAGGGTTGTCCGATCACGAGACACTAAACTCTGCATTCCTTGGAATTGAGAAGTGTGAAGGGTGACTTTTTTTCAAACATTTAAGATACTAATCAAATTGACAGGATCGATGGTGAGAATTTTTCACTGGTGGGAGAAGTTCGAACAAGGGAATATAGCTACAAGATAGAAGGCCGGACATTAAATACTAAGGTTTGTTGATTTTTTGTTCATCTTGCGGGGGGTCGTGCATCTCTAGAATTCTCTAACCGAAAGGATGGTGAAGGCTGGATAATTAGAAGTATTTAATGTGGAATTATATAACTATTTTATAGTTTGAGGAATAGAGGGCGGTGGGGGAATTGCACAGAAAAGGAACTGAGGCTGGCATATAGCAGCCATGATTGCATTGAATGGCTGGTCTGGATTGAAGAGCCGAATGGCCTACCCCTACCTCTGCTTCCTGCGTTCTTGTGTTGTTGATTCTCTTTGGGTCTGCGTTGGGTTCATTCTGCGGCTCTAGTTTCCTCCACAGTCAAGTTAGATCGATTGGCAATGATAAGGTGTCCCTCAGTGTTCTAAGATGTATAGGTTTGGTTGATAAGCGGGATAAATACTTGGGTTATGGGGATAGGGCGACAGATGGAGCTGGGTAAGGTGCTCTGCTGGAGAGACAGTGCAAACTCGATGGGCTGAATGGCTTCCTTCTGCATTGCAGGTATTCTGTCAACAATAATGCTGTGGATTTTGAGTCACATGTTGAGCAGACCAGGTGACGGTGGCAGATTTTCTTCCCAAATTACTTAGTTGAAGTCTTGTTCTTTTTGTCATAATCGCCAATCACTTTATGGCCATCAGTTTATAATTTATTGAATTCAAATGTCATCATCTGCCTTAGTGCAATTTGAATGCGGGTCCCTATATTTTCCCCTGGTGTCTTGAATCATATCTTGCCTCGGGTATCTGGAGGTCTTCTATCAGGCAGTGTTTAAATATCTTTGCTTTAACGAAATAAATAATGATTTCTATCATACTGATTAAATATTTTCTTCTCTTTTTAAAGTAGTCGTATGTTCATCCTCTCCATTTCCCCGTCCAACTGAATTCATTCGTCAATGGCACTATTTTGATCAATTTCCCGTTTACATTCATCATATTTTGTTTTTATTTCTCAGACACTAATCAGAAGTTTTGCGAAATAAACATAAACGTTATCATTAAAATAATTTGATTGTAAGTGAAAACGTAGAAAGCCTAGGGAGACAGGTCAAACATATTGCCTTGTGTTGTCTGTTGGAGTGCAATGCCATTGATAAAATATGCAACAAACGATGTACGTTTTATTTGCCTCATAAGCTTACACGGGGGACTTTTTCTTGTTTTACTTAGCGAACACTGTTAATTTTGAGTTAGATTCAGAATGACAATTAATATCTGCAATCGCAATGCCACAGACCCACCAGGAAACTATAACAATTTCAAAAGCCCAATTTGTCGTACAGTAACAATGACATTGTTTACGCCCCTTATTTATTGGTGTGTAAGGTAAGCATAGAGTAAAACAGGCACCACGGTTCCCGTATCATACCAACACCTCCCTGTCTCATCGGAACGTTGTCATGCAGAACTCCAGACAAACATTCCTTGAAAATCTGCCACCTTACTTCAGGACTTTTCCTCGAGAATGCCTCCTTCAAATATGGCTTCATATTCCCCCTTAATCCAGATAAACACTTTCCTAGCTTGCTTGATCCTATCTCTTTCCAATGCTAGCGTAAAGGAGATAGAGTTATGAACACTATCCCCAAGATGATCCCCCACTGAGAGATCCGACACCTGACCAGGCTCATTAGCCAGTACCAGATCGAGCCTCTCCTCTTGTCGGCTTATGAACATGCTGTGTCAGGAAACCCTCCTGAACACACCTAACCAACTCCTCCCCATCCAAACCTCTTACCCTAGGGATATTCCAATCGATGTTTGGGAAATTAAAGACTCTCATCACGACAACACTGTTATTCCTACATCTCTCCAGGATCTGTTTCCCTATCTGCTCCTCAACATCCATGTTACTATTGGGCGGCCTGTAGAAAATACCCAGCAAAGTTATCGACCCCTTCCCGCTCCGAACTTCCACCCACAGGGACTCCGTAGACAATCCCTCCACAGCTTCCACCTTCTCTACAGCTGTGACACTATCTCTGATCAGCAGTGCCACTCCCCCCCCCCCCTTTTGCCTCCCTCTCTGTCCTTTCTGAGACATCTGAAAGATAACCTTTGAACCCCTTAGTAATTAAACATCTGTCTAACTCCTCCTTAAATTTCCTCACTGTCCCAACATCCACCGCACTTTGGGGTAGCGAATTCCACAGATTAACTTCCTTTTGGGAGAAGTAGATTCTCCTCAACTCTGTTTTAAATTTGCTACCCTATATCCTAAGACTATGGCCTCTCGTCCTAGAATGTCCCACAAGAGGAAGCATCTGCTCCACGTCTACTTTAACCATACCTTTTATCATATTGCATACCTCAATTTGATCACCCCTCATTTTTCTAAATTCCAGAGTGTATAGGCCTAAACTGTTCAATCTTTCTTCATACGACAAACCCCTCATCTCTGGAATCAATCGAGTGAATCTCCTCTGAACTGCCTCCAATGCCATTACATACAGGGCGGCACGGTAGCACAGTGGTTCGCACTGCTGCTTCACAGCTCCAGGGACCTGGGTTCGGTTCCTGGATTGGGTCACTGTCTGTGTGGAGTTTGCACATTCTCCTCGTGTCTGCGTAGGTTTTCTCCGGGTGCTCCAGTTTCCTCCCACAGTCCAAAGATGTGCGGGTTAGGTTGATTGGCCATGCTAAAATTGCCCCTTAGTGTCCAGAGATGCGTGGGTTAGCGGGTAACTATGGGGGTAGGACCTGGGTGGGATTGTGGTCGGTGCAGACTCGATGGGCCAAGTGGCCTCTTTCTGCACTGTCGGGATTCTATGATATTTCCGCAAATAAGGGGACCTAAACTGTCACAATACTCCAGGTGCGGCCTCACCAATGCCTTGTATAGTTGCTATATTACTTCCTAACATTTATATTCTATTTCTTTAGCTAAAAATGCCAACATTCCATTCGCGTTCTTTATTGTCTGCTTAATCTGGATTCTAGTTTTCTGTGACTCATGAACGAGGATACCCAGATCCCTCTGCCCCGGAGCACCCCGAAGTCTCTTCCCATTTAGAATAAGTCACTTTCCCATTTTGCCACCCAAAATGCATGACCTCACACTTACCCACTTTAAGCTCCATCTGCCACATTCTGGCCCACTCTCCTAAACTATATTTATCCATTTGCAAGGTTTGTATTTCCTCATTACTGTCCCAACTTACTTTGTCTACCGTCTGCCAATTTGGCTCTAGAGACCTCTATCCCTGTATCCAACTCATTAATGTAGATTGCAAATATCTGGGGCCCAAAGACCGAAACCTGTGGCATCCCACTAATTACTCCTTGACGTCCAGAACGAAAAAAAATATCCCGACTCTCTGTCTTCTGTCCATCAGCCAGTCAATGATCAAAGCCAATAAATTACCTCTAATCCCATGTGATCTAACCTTGTGCGGCCATTAGTTTCATGATACTTACCACGTATGCCATTTACGAGTTATGATCATTATTTATTACATTCAATCACTTTGTTGGGTTGTTGTATTTAAGAATTATGGAACTGAAGACGGCATGATGTGAGAAGGGTCAGATCAACAATGATATAACTAAATTCTGAGGTAGTCTCATCATGTCACGTGGCAGTTCCTAATCCTATGTTTCCTCTTATGCTTTGCTGGGTCAGGTTGTCCTGAAGAGCCGGCTCCTTTCATTTGTTTTACAACAATCTGCATCTGTTATCAAGTCTACTATGATCCTTTCTTCCAAAGTCATTTTAATCATAAACAAAGAACAGTAATTCACAGGAACAGGCACTTTGGCCCACCATGATTGCACTGACATATGACGCCTTCCTAAAGTAAATATATTTTGCCTCTACATGGTCTATATCCCTCTATTCTCTCCCTCATCACGGTAGCACAGTGGTTAGCACTGCTGCTTCACAGCTCCAGGATCCCGGGTTCGATTCCCGGCTCGGGTCACTGTCTGTGTGGAGTTTGCACATTCTCCTCGTGTCTGCGTGGGTTTCCTCCGGGTGCTCCGGTTTCCTCCCACAGTCCAAAGGTGTGCGGGTTAGGTTGATTGGCCAGGTTAAAAATTGTCCCTTAGAGTCGTGGGATGCGTAGGTTACAGGGATTAGCGGGTAAAATATGTGGGGGGAGGGCCTGGGTGGGATTGTGGTCGGTGCAGACTCGATGGGCCGAATGGCCTCCTTCTGCACTGTAGGGTTTCTATGTTTCTATGTATCTGTTAAGAAGCCTCGTAAAAGTTGCTTCTACCACCTCCTTTGGTAGCACACTTACCACACTCCAAAAAAAATGCCTCTCGCATCTCCTTTAAATGATTCCTCTTTTACCATAAACCTATGTCACCTGGTAATTGGCATTTTTACACTGGGAAAAATACTCGGACTATCGATTCGACCCGTGTGTCTCATAATTTTCTAAACTTCAATCAGGCCGCCACTCAGCCTCCCATGTTCACATTAAAAGACAGAAAACAAATATTTGCTGAACTTTGCCTATTGGAATTTACTTTGGCAGAGGTACATTTTTTTTATTTTTCAGATCAACAATTGGGATACTAAATTGCATTATTTTGCATATCTATCATTGTTAATGTTTTATCATCCCCGAAGCTGAGGAGGAAACCTGATCAGGAGCACAGTTTTAGAAAACACTATCAATATTGATGGGTCTAACGATTGCAATATTAAGAATCTCTGATTCGGTAGGATTGTCCACATTGTTTCGCTTTGATTCGAAAGTGCTACTTTTTATATTGAGCTACTTGAAAACAGATAACGTATGGCTAATATAAAATCTTTACTGGGACACTTAGAACACTATGAACTATTAAATTTTCCATAAACAACAGTTAGATTGCAACTGTGTCACTGTGGCATTTGCTGAGTTTAGGATAAATGGAATTAAATACTGTGCAAATAAAATGAAAGTAACTGTATTTCAAATTAATTTGAGTGAACAATCTTAAGTGGCATCAGCTTCTTCCTTTGTTGCTCAGATGCCGTATTATTAGTTTAAAGTGTGCTAATTTCTTGCAGCCTGCTGTATTGTGGATTTAATTCCATCCCCTTTTCTCCCCATGATAAATGTATGGAAAGACCCCAGATACTGAAAAACAAACATATAAACCAAACACTAAATATGTTTTATCATCGAAGCACATGGCGTTAGATAACTCTTTGCATTCTCTGCATGTTTAAAATAATCAAATATCCTCCAAGTATCTTACAAAGTACAAGCTGCATCACAGCATTCACATTACAATGGCAATAGAGTGCCACAAATAAGGGCCAACTTTTGAATGAAGCAACAGAACATTCAACAGTCTAAAGCATCACGTTTTGAGGGGAAGTATTATTATTGTGAAATGTCACAGGATTAGTGATCCACAAGAACGAGAAAACGCTCTTGCGAGACGTCATCTAGTACAATTTACATTTAATTAAGTTAATTCAAAAACGTTTTCTGGGAAATATAGAACTGAACTCAATATCATCAGTAATTGTTGTAAAACAGAAATTATCTGGTGTACTATTGTCCCTTAGGAAAGGAAATCTTCCATTCTTGTCTGGCCTAGCCTGAACCTGATCTGACTTCAGAGCCACAACAATATGACTGCCTCTCAACAGTTCTCAGTTGCATTTGGCACGAAAATCAAAGTTGACCATGCCGTAGATACACCTCCCTCACTTTCCCCGCCATTTAATCACATAACCAAAGGTGGCGATAAACAACTATCTCCATTCCATTTACTAACCCAAAACCGTGGGCTTAGTCGCTTAACCTAAATATAATGGATTATTGATTCCCTAAAAGAGACTTACTCCCATTGCAAAATTGGAAATTTAATTTGGTCCTGCAATCAATTTAATATTTGCACACTTGATATGAATTTTGCTATTGGTGTGGCTGACAACCAACATCAATCAAGATTTGCTGTCATTACATCCTTCCCTAGGTAACACAGTCTTGTTTTTATTGTCATGTCGAAACTTTTACATGTCAAATGACATATTAAGTTGTCTTGTTGCCGAAGAACTGAAATACTGAAGTGCATTTGCCAGTTGGAGAACACAAATAATAGATTATCAAATGTTTTATCCAAAACACTAAAGTTCATCGGCCACAATGGTTTCAGTCTTGACAATTAACAATACACAATTCATTTGAAAAGACGTGAAGATTTTTAATGCAACATCCTTCAACAACGTTGGCCCATAAATTGAACAATTGTAAGTCGGATACATTAAATTGAGTAGGAGGAAAATTGTTCTGGAATACTTTTAGAATGTTATTCTTTACTTATTTGCAGTTGACCATATTTTTGTTTTTGTCTCTTTTATTTTTTCTGCCTCACCCTCTTCTGTATTTGCTCCCACCCGAATATTTCGGCTTCTTGGCCATCACTAAGTTAACACCAATCCTGCTTTGCTGAAGGACTTTAGACCTTATTGTTCACTGAGGTCTCAGATTTCGCAGTTTATCTTGATACACCGTTTTCAACTCAGAATTTTAGAAATTTCGAGCGCAATTTCGTGACAATATAGGGGAACTGTGAATCTCAACATAGCCGGATTTACGGAATTCCATAAAGTGAGTGGTTCGAGGTTATTCCGATTAGTGTATGTGTGTTAACCAGGGACAGGGAGAGACTTCACAATAATATTGTTAAGTACGTTGATTGGGAAGACGTCTCGCAATGCGGTTAAGAAATAATAAATCTGCAGCTTCAGGCTATTCAAGCGAATATTATTGAAATGTTTTAACAGTAGTCATGTTGCTCTGAGCTGGAAACACATGAATCGTTTTTCGGGATAGGCTGGCATTAAGCCAATCCGTTAATTAAACACGCCAACTTCCATTGGAAGTTACACGCTGCAACTTGAATGCAATTATTTGACTTGTAAACGACAACGGACACTTTGGTCCCGTCACCGAACGTAACGTCGTAGTTATTTTACCCCAATGGTACAGGTCAGCGTTAAAACAACCAATACGCTAAAAATGACAAGCTTTCCGTCTTCATAGAGATGTGTTCAAACAGTGGACTGGCATCCTCTTCATTTCTATTTTGAAAAGGGGGGCAACCAAATGCATTTAGACGGCGTTTCCAACATCCCTCAATGTGAAAGTGCTCAGATTGGATGACAGGTTAAATAAGAAAGTGTATATCAGAATAGATAGGGAAACACCGATTTAAATAATTCATAAACAGGTTCAAGACAATGGAGATGAGGGAATAATAGCAATTTAAGGAGAGAATGTGAAGCGTTTCTCGGCAATACCGTCAAGGCTGGCCTGATGGAAACTGGAGAGTTCTGAAGTGATAAAAAACAGGGATGACGGAGGTTTGCAGAGGTTGCGAAGATTGCAAGGATAGGTACATGGAAAGGGGTCGATCACTTTGCTGGGAGTTTTCTATAGGCCGCCCAATAGTGACAGGGAGGTGGAGGAGCAGATAGAGAAACAGATCCTGGAGAGTTGCAATAATAGCAAGAGTTGTTGTAATGAGAGATTTTAATTTCCCAAACATAGATTGGAATATCCAGAGGGTAAGGGGATTGGATGGAGAGGAGTTCGTTAGGTGTGTTCAGGAGGGTTTCCTGACACAGCATGTGGACAAGCCTACCAGAGGAGAGGCTGAACTTGATCTGATACTGACCAATGAGCCTGGACGGGGTTCAGATCTCTCAGTGGGAGAGCATCTTGGGGAGAGCGATCATAACTCTATCTCCTTTATGCTTGCATTGGAAAAAGAGAGGATCAGGGAAGCTAGGAAAGCGTTTATATGGAGAAAGGGGAAATATGAAGGCATAAGGCAGCAAATTAGAGGAGTAAATTGGAAGGAGGTATTCTCGGGGAAATCTACTGAAGAGAGGTGGCAGTTTTTCAAGGAATGTCTGTCTAGGGTTCTACAGGACAATGTTCCGAGCGGACAGGGAGGAGTTGGTATGTTAAAGGAACCGTGGTGCACGAAATCTGTGCGGGACCTCGTCGAGAAGAAAAGGAAAGCGTACAAAATGTTCAGAGAGCTTGGCGAAGATAGGGATCTAGATGAGTATACGGCTTGTAGGAAGGGACTAAAGAAGGAAATTAGGAGAGCCAGAAGGGACCACGAGAAGGCCTTGGCAAGTAGAATTAAGGAAAACCCTAAGGCGTTGTATAAACATGTGAAGAGTAAAAGGATGAGACGTGAAGGAATAGGGCCTATAAAAGGTGAAGGCGGGAAAATCAGTACGGAACCAGTAGAAATGGCAGAGGTGCTTAATGAACATTTTGCCTCGATTTTCACAGAGGGGAAGGACATGGGTGGATGTACTGTGGGCTTGCGGTGGACTGAAAAGATTGAGTATGTGGACTTTAACAAAGAGGTTGTGCTGGAATCTTTGAATGGCATCAAGATAGATAAGTGGCCGGGTCCGGATGGGATCTACCCCAGGTTACTGTGGGAGGCGAGGGAAGAGATTGCAGAGCCTCTGGCGATGATCTTTGGGTCATCGATGGAGACGGGAGAGGTGCTGGAGGATTGGAGGATTGCGGATGTGGTTCCTATTTTCAAGAAGGGGAATAGGGATAGCGCAGGAAATTAACGACCGGTGAGTCTAACCTCAGTGGTTGGTCAGCTGATGGAGAAGATCCTGAGGGACAAGAGTTATGAGCATTTAGAGAGGTTTAGTATGCTCAAGAATTCTCAGCATGGCTTTGTCAAAGGCAGATTGTGCCTTACGAGCCTGGTGGAGTTCTTCGAATATGTGACTTAAACACATTGACGAAGGGAAAGCGGTAGATGTGGATTTTAGCAAGGCGTTCGATAAGGTCCCCCATGCAAGGCTTCTAGAAAAAGCGAGAGGGCATGGGATCCAAGGGGCTGCTGCCCTGTGGATCCAGAACTGGCTTGCCCAAAGGAGGCAGAGAGTGTGTATAGATGGGTCTTTTTCTAATTGGAGGTCGGTCACCAGTGGTGTGCCCCAGGGATCTGTTCTGGGACCCTTGTTGTTTGTCATTTTCATAAATGACCTGGATGAGGAAGTGGAGGGATGGGTTGGTAAATTTGCCGATGACCCGAAGGTTGGTGGGGTTGTGGATAGACTAGAGGGATGTGAGAAGTTACAGAGGGACATAGATAGGATGCAAGACTGGGCGGAGAAGTGGCAGATGGACTTCAACCCAGCTAAATGCGTAGTGGTCCATTTTGGCAGGTCAAATGGGATGAAGGTGTACAATATAAAGGGAAAGACTCTTCGTACTGTAGAGGATCAGAAGGACCTTGGGGTCCGGGTCCATAGGACTCTAAAATCGGCCCCGCAGGTGGAGGAGGTGGTTAAGAAGGCGTATGGTGTGCTGGCCTTTATCAATCGAGGGATTGTGTTTAGGAGTCCGGGGATAATGATGCACCTATATAGGACCCTCGTCAGACCCCACTTGGAGTACTATGCTCAGTTCTGGTCGCCTCATTACAGGAAGGATGTGGAAAACTTTGAAAGGGTGCAGAGGAGATTTACAAGGATGTTGCCTGGATTGAGTGGCATGCCTTATGAGGATCGGCTGAGGGAGCTCGGTCTTTTCTCCTTGGAGAGACGTGGGATGAGAGGAACCCTAATAGAGGTAGATAAGATGTTGAGAGGCATAGATCGGGTGGACTCTCAGTGGCTTTTTCCCAGGGTGGAAATGGCTGCTACGAGAGGACACAGGTTTAAGGTGTTGGGGGGTAGGTAGGTACAGGGGAAATGTTAGGGGGACGTTTTTTCACACAGAGGGTGGTGGGCGAGTGGAATCGGCTGCCGTCAGTGGTGGTGGAGGCAAACTCAATAGGGTATTTTAAGAGACTCCTGGATGAGTACATGGGACTTAATAGGATGGAGTGTTATAGGTCGGCCTAAAAGGTAGGGATGTGTTCGGCACAACTTGGGGGGCCGAAGGGCTTGTTTTGTGCTATAGTTTTCTATGTTTCTATGTTTCTACATGAGGAGGACAGTAGGATGATAAAACAAGGTGGGCATAGTTTAAACTTAGCTGTAACAGCTAATGAGAATCAATGAGGAGATTCTAAAGACGCAGCTCCCTAACAGCCACTCCTCAAGTGCAATTGTGGATGGGCAATGAATACCGGCGTCGCGGCTTGTAAAATCTCGCAAACAAATTACAGACAGACAAAAAACATTGTGTTTCACAGTAATGTCACGTTGAAATATTTTCAAAGAAGTCTGACTTTAGGATTGCGTACTGGAAATGTTTACTTGAAAAATAAAAGATGATTAATTTTCTAACGCGTTCTTTTCATTTGCGAACGCAAACGACGGAGGGAGCATTAAGTGAATGGATTTTTAAAAATCCACTCACCCAACAGAGTTAGTTTGGTCCCGTCTCCAATGAAATATTCATAGCTTCCAGAGCACAGTATTTCAAACGACTGCCAAAACTACTGGGGTCTCTAAAGCGTTCTCGGATATTTAGATGAGTGCAAAAGTTCAGTTCGGGTCCATGGCATGCGAAATGAGCTTTCATCACGTTTTCTATCCACGCGTTGCCTTAGACCTACTGAAATAATGAGTCTTAAACTCATACACCTTTGTCTGTCTTCTCACGTCCAGATAAAATACGCATTGTGTAAAGGCACAAAGCTCTTTCCACAACTTATCAAAAAACGTTAACGTGCTTCACAAAATTCATGACGAGAGATTGCATAACATTTCTGGGACTCACCTAGAACAATCAGCTTGGTACCGCTGCCGAAGTAGTACTCATACCCCGAACACAGTGTGAGACGCTTGTAAGGAAACCTCATAAGACGGATTGAAGTCCTGTTGCAACTAGCATTATCAATTTGGCCCCAGCACTTTCAACCCTCAACAATACTGTATTTAAAATTTCGTGATTAAAAAAAAAACGTTCTACCTCCAATCCTGCTAATAAGCCGAAGATGAAACGTCACAGAAACATCAGCAAATGGACTAGGCTATTCAGCCTCCTATACCCTAGTCGGTTAATATTAGTCCATTTAGGCATAAGGTATGTGGTTATAATTTTGTTTGAGAAACTGATGTATCTCTATATAATTCCAGAGAACTGAAGAGGGGATGTGACCGAGATGTCGCCTATATGGATTTCAGTAAGGGATTTGACAAAGTCCCTCATGGCAGGTTGGTTAAGAAGGTTAAGGCTCATGGGATACAAGGAGAGGTGGCTAGATGGGTAGAGAACTGGCTTGGCCACAGGAAGAAGTTTCACAACACCAGGTTAAAGTCCAACAAGTTAATTAGGTAGCAAAAGCCACACAAGCTTTCGGAGCTCCAAGCCCCTTCTTCAGGTGAGTGGGAATTCTGTTCACAAACAGGGCATATAAAGACACAGACTCAATTTACATGAATAATGGTTGGAATGCGAATACTTATAGCTAATCAAGTCTTTAAGATACAAACAACATGAGTGGAGAGAGCATCAAGACAGGCTAAAAAGATGTGTATTGTCTCCAGACAGGACAGCCAGTGAAACTCTGCAGGCCCAGGCAGGCTGTGGGTATTACAAATAGTGTGACATGAACCCATTATCCCGGTTGAGGCCGTCCTCATGTGTGCGGAACTTGGCTCTCAGTTCCTGCTCAGCGACTCTGCGCCGTCGACTGTCGTGAAGGCCGCCTTGGAGAACTCTTACCCGAGTATCAGAGTCCGAATGCCCGTGAATGCTGAAGTGCTCCCCAACTTCCTGTTCGGGTGCACTTCAGCGGTCACGGGCATTCCATAGAACCATAGAACCATAGAAAATTACAGCTCAGAAACAGGCCTTTTGGCCCTTCTTGTCTGTGCCGAACCATTTTATGCCTAGTCCCACTGACCTGCACTTGGAACATATCCCTCCACACCCCTCTCATCCATGAACCCGTCCAAGTTTTTCTTAAATGTTAAAAGTGACCCCGCATTTACCACTTTATCCGGCAGCTCATTCCACACTCCCACCACTCTCTGCGTGAAGAAGCCCCCCCTAATATTCCCTTTAAACTTTTCTCCTTTCACCCTTAACCCATGCCCTCTGGTTTTTTTTCTCCCCTAGCCTCAGCGGAAAAAGCCTGCTTGCATTCACTCTATCTATACCCATCAAAATCTTATACACCTCTATCAAATCTCCCCTCAATCTTCTACGCTCCAGGGAATAAAGTCCCAACCTATTCAATCTCTTTCTGTCACTCAGCTTCTCAAGTCCCGGCAACATCCTTGTGAACTTTCTCTGCACTCTTTCAATCTTATTTACATCCTTCCTGTAACTAGGTGACCAAAACTGTACACAATACACCAAATTCGGCCTCACCAATGCCTTATGTAACCTTACCATAACACTCCAACTTTTATACTCGATACTCCGATTTATAAAGGCCAATGTACCAAAGGCACTCTTTACGACCCTATCCACCTGTGACGTCACTTTTAGGGAATTCTGCACCTGTATTCGCAGATCCCTCTGTTCAACTGCACTCTTCAGAGTCCTACCATTTACCCTGTACGTTCTTCTTTGGTTTGTCCTTCCAAAGTGCAATATCTCACACTTGTCTGCGTTAAATTCCATTTGCCATTTTACAGCCCATTTTTCTAGTTGGTCCAAATCCCTCTGCAAGCTTTGAAAACCTTCCTCACTGTCCACTACACCTCCAATCTTTGTATCATCAGCAAACTTGCAGATCCAATTTACCACATTATCATCCAGATCATTGATACAGATGACAAACAACAATGGACCCAACACCAATCCCTGCGGCACACCACTAGTCACAGGCCTCCACTCAGAGAAGCCTCTGAGTGGAGGCCTCTGATATTCGGGCAAGCATTCTCCAAGCGGCCTTCACGCCACACGATGGCGCACAGTCGCTGAGCAGAAACTGATAGCTAAGTTCCGCACACACGAGGACGGCCTCAACCGGGATATTGGGTTCATGTCACACTATTTGTAATCCCCACAGCCTGCCTGAACCTGCAGAGTCTCACTGGCTGTCCTGTCTGGAGACAATACACATCTTTTTAGCCTGTCTTGATGCTCTCTCCACTCATGTTGTTTGTATCTTAAAGACTTGATTAGCTACACGTATTCGCATTCCAACCATTATGCATGTAAATTGAGTCTGTGTCTTTATATGTCCTGTTTGTGAACAGAATTCCCACTCACCTGAAGAAGGGGCTTGGAGCTCCGAAAGCTTGTGTGGCTTTTGCTACCAAATAAACCTGTTGGACTTTAACCTGGTGTTGTTAAACTTCTTACTGTGTTTACCCCAGTCCAACGCCGGCATCTCCACATCTTGGCCACAGGAGACAGACGGCAGCAGTCGAAGGGTCTTTTTCCGGCTGGAGGTCTGTGACCAGCGATGTTCCACAGGGCTCTGTACTGGGACCTCTGCTATTTGTGATATATATAAATGATTTGGAAGAAGGTGTAACTGGTGTTATCGGCAAGTTTGCGGATGACACGAAGATGGCTGGACTTGCGGATAGCGATGAACATTGTCGGACAATACAGCAGGATATAGATAGTCTGGAAAATTGGGCGGAGAAATGGCAGATGGAATTTACTCCGGACTCTAAAATCGGCCTTGCAGGTGGAGGAGGTGGTTAAGAAGGCGTATGGTGTGCTGGCCTTTATCAATCGAGGGATTGAGTTTCGGAGTCCGGGGATAATGATGCAGCTATATAAGACCCTCGTCAGACCCCACTTGGAGTATTGTGCTCAGTTCTGGTCGCCCCATTAAAGGAAGGATGTGGAAATGATTGAAAGGGTGCAGAGGAGATTTACAAGGATGTTGCCTGGATTGAGTGGCATGCCTTATGAGGATCGGCTGAGGGAGCTCGGTCTTTTCTCCTTGGAGAAACGTAGGATGAGAGGAGACATAATAGAGGTATATAAGATGTTGAGAGGCATAGATCGGGTGGACTCTCAGAGGCTTTTTCCCGGGGTTGAAATGACTGCTACGAGAGGACAAGGTTTAAGGTGCTATGGGGCAGGTACAGGGGAAATGTTAGGGGGAAGTTTTTCACACAGAGGGTGGTGGGCGAGTGGAATCGGCTGCCGTCAGTGGTGGTGGAGGCAAACTCAATAGGGACTTTTAAGAGACTCCTGGATGAGTACATGGGACTTAATAGGATGGAGGGTTATAGGTAGGCCTCGAAGGTAGGGATATGTTCGGCACAACTTGTGGGGCCGAAGGGCCTGTTTGTGCTGTAGTTTTTCTATGTTCTATGTTCTAAATGTGAAGTGATGCATTTTGGAATAACTAATGCTGGGAGGAGTTATACAATTAATGGCAGAGCCATCAAGAGAAACACAGAGGGACTTAGGTGTGCAAGCCCACAAATCCTTGAAGATGGCAGCACAGGTGGAGAAGGTGGTGAAGAAGGCATATGGTATGCTTGCCTTTATAGGATGGGGTATAGAGTATAAAAGCTGGAGTCTGATGTTGCAGCTGTATAGAACGCTGGTTGGACTACATTTGGAGTACTGCGTCCAGTTCTGGTCGCCACACTACCAGAAGGACATGGAGGCTTTAGAGAGAGTACAGAGAAGGTTTACCAGGATGTTGCCTGGTCTTAGCTATGAGGAGAGATTGGGTAAACTGGGGTTGTTCTCCCTGGAAAGACGGAGAATGAGGGGAGATCTAATAGAGGTGTACAAGATTATGAAGGGTATAGATAGGGTGAACAGTGGGAAGCTTTTTCCCCGGTCGGAAGTGACGATCACGAGGGGTCACGGGCTCAAGGTGAGTGGGGCGAGGTATAACTCAAATATCAGAGGGACGTTTTTTACACAGAGAGTGGTGGGGGCTTGGAATGACCTGCCAAGTAGGGTAGTGGAGGCAGACACGCTGGCATCGTTTAAGACTTACCTGGATAGTCACATGAGCAGTCTGGGCATGTGGGAGGGATACAAACGAATGGTCTCTTTGGACCAATGAGCGGCACAGACTTGGAGGGCCGAAGGGCCTCTTTCCTGTGCTGTACTGTTAGAACATAGAACATAGAACAGTACAGCACAGAACAGGCCCTTCGGCCCACGATGTTGTGCCGAGCTTTGTCTGAAACCCAGATCAAGCTATTTCCTCCCTATCATCCCGAAGTACTCCATGTGCCTATCCAATAGCTTCGTAAATGTTCAGAAAGTTTCTGACTCCACTATCACTGCAGGCAGTCCATTCCACACCCCGACCACTCTCTCAGTAAAAAAACCTACCTCGGACACTCTTCCTATATCTGCCACCATGAACCCTATAGTTATGCCCCCTAGTTACCACTCCATTCACCCGAGGAAACAGTCTTTGAACGTTCACTCTATCTATCCCCCTCATCATGTTGCAAACCTCTATCAAGTCTCCTCTCAACCTCCTCCGCTCCAAAGAGAAAAGCCCAAGTTCCCTCAACCTTTCCTCATAAGGCCTACCCTCCAAACCAGGCAGCATCCTGGTAAATCTCCTTTGCACTCTTTCCAGTGTCTCCACATCCTTCCTATAGTGAGGTGACCAGAACTGCACATAATATACCAAATGTGGTCTCACCAAGGTCCTGTACAGTTGCAGCATAACCCCACGGCTCTTAAACTCAAACCCCCTGTTCGTGAACGCTAACACACTATAGGCCTTCTTCACGGCTCTATCCACTTGAGTGGCAACCTTCAGAGATCTATGGATATGAAGCCCAAGATCTCTCTGTTCCTCCACATTCTTCAGAACCCTACCTTTGACCCTGTAATCCACATTTAAATTTGTCCTACCAAAATGAATCACCTCGCATTTGTCAGGGTTAAACTCCATTTGCCATTTTTCAGCCCAGCTCTGCATCCTATCTATATCTCTTTGCAGCCTACAACAGCCCTCCACCTCATCCACTACTCCACAAATCTTGGTGTCATCAGCAAATTTACTGATCCACCCTTCAGCCCCCTCATCCAAGTCATTTATAAAAATTACAAATAATAGAGGACCAAGCACTGATCCCTGTGGCACTCCGGTGGTAACCGGTTTCCAGTCCGAAAATTTTCCATCCACCACCACCCTCTGTCTTCTGTTAGATATGATGTGGAGATGCCGGCGTTGGACTGGGGTAAACACAGTAAGAAGTTTAACAACACCAGGTTAAAGTCCAACAGGTTTATTTGGTAGCAAAAGCCACACAAGCTTTCGAGGCTCTGAGCCCCTTCTTCAGGTGAGTGGGAATTCCCACTCACCTGAAGAAGGGGCTCAGAGCCTCGAAAGCTTGTGTGGCTTTTGCTACCAAATAAACCTGTTGGACCTTAACCTGGTGTTGTTAAACTTCTTATTCTGTTAGATAGCCAGTTACCTATCCAATCGGCCAAACTTCCCTCTATCCCACACATCCTTACTTTCTTCATAAGCCGACCATGGGGGACTTTATCAAACGCCTTACTAAAATCCATATATATGACATCAACTGCACTACCTTCATCTACATACTGAGTTACCTCCTCAAAAAATTCTATCAAATTTGTGAGGCAAGACTTGCCCTTCACGAATCCGTGCTGACTATCTCGGAATAAGCTGCATCTTTCTAAATGGTCGTAAATCCTATCCCTGAGGACCTTTTCCATCAACTTACCGACCACCGAAGTAAGACTAACCGGCCTATGATTACCAGGGTCATTTCTATTCCCTTTCCTAAACAGAGGAACCACATTCGCCACTCTCCAGTCCTCTGGCACCACCCCCGTGGACAGTGAGGACGCAAAGATCAATGCCAAAGGCTCTGCTATCTCATTCCTTGCCTCCCAAACACTCCTGGGATATATTACATCAGGCCCAGGGGACTTATCAACTTTTAGTTGATTCAAAATTGCTAGTACATCTTCCCTCCGAACATCTACTTCCTCCAGCCTATCAGCCTGTGACACCCTCACTTCCTCAAAAACATGGCCCCTCTCCTTGGTGAACACCGAAGAAAAGTATTCATTCATCACCTCTCCGATCTCTTCTGACTCCATGCACAAATTCCCACTGCCATCCTTGACCAGCCCCAACCTCACCCTGGTCATTCTTTTATTCCTCACATAAGAGTAAAAAGCCTTGGGGTTTTCCTTGATTCGACCCGCCAAGGACTTCTCATGCCCCGTCCTAGCCCTCCTGAACCCCTTTTTCAGCTCATTTCTTGATAACTTGTAACCCTCCATCGAGCCAACTGAACCTCGTTTACTCAACTTTACATACGCTTCCTTCTTCCTCTTGATAAGACATTCCACCTCTTTTGTGAACCATGGTTCCCTCACTCGGCCACTTCCGCTCTGCCTGGCAGGGACATACCTATCAAGGACACGCAGTATTTGTTCCTTGAAAAAGTTCCACTTTTCATTAGTGCCTTTCCCTGACAATTTTTGTTCCCATCCTATGCTTCCTAATACCCGCCTGATTGCATCATAATTACCTCTCCCCCAATTGTAACCTATGCCCTGCCGCATGGCCCTCTCCCTCTCCATTGCAATAACAAAAGACACCGAATTTGGTCACTATCTCCAAAGTGCTCTCCCACAATGAAATCCAACACTTGGCCCGGTTAATTTCCCATTACCAAATCCAATGTGGCCCCACCTCTTGTCGGCTTATCCACATATTGTGTCAGGAACCCCTCCTGCACACACTGCACATAAACTGCCCCGTCCGACCTATTCGACCTATAAAGGCTTCAATCAATATTTGGAAAGTTAAAGTCCCCCATGACAACTACCCTGTGACCTCCACACCTATCCATAATCTGCTTAGCAATTTCTTGCTCCACATCTCTATTACTATTTGGGGGCCTATAGTAAACTCCTAACAACGTGACCGCTCCTTTCCTATTCCTAACCTCAGCCCATATTACCTCTGTTGGCAGATCCCCTTCGAAATACCTTTCTGCAGCCGTTACACTCTCCTTGATTAACAGTGCCACTCCTCCACCTCTTTTACCAGCTACCCTACACTTACTGAAACATCTATACCCCGGAACTTTCAACAACCATTCCTGTCCTTGTTCTACCCATGTCTCCGTAATGGCCACAACATCGTAGTCCCAAGTGCCAATTCACGCCCCAAGTTCACCTACCTTATTTTGGATGCTCCTTGCATTGAAGTAGATACACTTCAACCCACCTTCTTGCCTGCTGGTACCCACCTTTGACCATGATACCCTTCCCAGTACCTCACTACACTCACTGACCTCCGGACTACAACTCATTTTCCCATCCCCCTGACAAATTAGTTTAACCCCCCCCGCCCCCCCCCCGAAGAGCTGTAGCAAATTTCCCTCCCAGGATATTGGTGCCCCTCTGGTTCAGGTGCACCCTATCCTGTTGGTACAGGTGCCACCTTCCCCAGAAAGTGTTCCAATTATCCAAATTATTGTTCTTTGTTCTCTTTGTTCTTTGACCTATCGGAAGACATCGGCATTCCAGTTCTGCAACTTTCAATTCCCATATTATCTGATCGGCCATCAGGAAAAACGTATTGTTCAAACTATGTTCGTTACTAAACTAAATCCACGAATTTCGAACAATTGGGTTTTTTTTTACTGATTTCCTCGCAGTTTCTCACAGCATTGAGATAAAATGCATGTTCTACACAAATGTTAATCCGTGCAGTCGAATCAATGTGCGCTGTGTTTGGCTCATTATCCCACCGCACCTCCCCTCTAATTTTTGTTTTATCCTGAACGTTGCTACAACTCCGTTAATAATTTTACATGCATTTTTGTGTTATTTTGGTTCTATCTCTGTCCGTCTACATCTGTTTTTCTCTCTACTCTTCCGTATGCTCCACTGAGCTTTGTTCCTCAGTTATGTTTCGGTATGTTAATTTATATTTCTTTACTGCTCTCATAGATTTCGTGGTCTCCCTTCCCCATGAATAAAAATGTCACTCACTCAAAACATTTAGTCTAGACCCTTCTGCAAAATGCAACAGTTGGTTGAGCCCTGCCGCGCCTCACCAAACAGCAGTACCAGGACACAACATTGGCAAGCAACCACCTATTTACATAGGTACATGAACAGACAGATAAGTCAATCAATAAGTAGATAGATGGGCAAAATAATATCGATAAGTCCAAAGGTTTACATTCTCATGGATCTCCATAAGCAAACTTACCGACAACAGTCAACTCAGTCCCAGACCCGAAGTAGTAAGCATTAGCAGAGCACATAGGTAGAGGCCTGCATTAAAATCTCCGATCCCCAGTGACACACATTATTTTACATCAAGGGAGAAAATGCAAGCAAAGGATTATTGTGACTAAAGGGAACATCAAAACACGGCAACAGGACCAGACCATTCAGGTTTTTGAGATTGCTGCAACAGTTAATCAATTAATCGCACATTTGCATCGTAGCACCATGAACTTGCGTTTTCACCATATCCTTGCACAGCCTCGCCTAACAATGTCAATCAATCTCAGAATATGGAATTACAATAGACCCGATTCTCACCAAAATCTTGGGGGATGCAACAGTTGAGGGACCATCGGTTGCACCAAAATTTACAAAGAGCCTCACTGTGTTGTTAATACAAATTCTCACCCGCCCTCGCCACCCTTGTTTGGGACTTCAGAACCAGTCAACATACCTTTTTTTTCCCCTGTCGATCGAGCATTACGTTGGTAGTTCTAACCTCTCATTTCTGGTCTGGTATCAATCTTTTGTTTTCTAAAACCTGTAACAATGCTTCTACGTTGTTTTCCATAACATAAAGTATGGTAAAGCATGTAGAGAACAAGCGCTGACTGTTCTTCCCTTTTACACCAGTTACATTTTGTTCTGCTCTCACAGAATAGTTGGTCAGTCTCTCAGGAGTGGCATTGTTGCTTGTTCTGCCTCTCTGAAATTCCCTCCATGTTGCTCCCACACAAGCACAGTGAAATTAATACGGCAGTGGTGAGCTTGTAGCATCATGTGAAGTGCCGGAGGAAACTTACAGAATTCCTACATTTTAATTCCAATATCCTAGTCCGCATGGTTTCATGACTTGGGCAAACTTTCCCCAGTGTTAGAAATGCATACACTTACCTACAACGGCCAGTTTGGTCCCAGCTCCGAAGTATGCTTGGCTGTTGGTACACAGCGTTACGAGGCTATCACAAAATTGCCCTCTTATCTGAAAATTATGTCTGTTCTCTAGCACTATCTGCTACTGTAATAACCAGTAAATATGTGTGGACATGCGATCAGGAGGTGACCAAATAGTCACTGGAAGCACTAAATCGTTCTTGTTCCGCATCCTGACTTCATCCGCTCGCCTTGGCTCTGTAACACTTGATGGCATTACTAAGAAATGAGTTATTTATATAGAGTTCGAAGTTTCCAATGACCATCCCTACATTAGCGCATTTTTAGCGGGGAAGGGAGAGCAGAGAAAGCGAGACAGTGAGAGAGAAAGAGAGAGAGTTGCTGATGTCCACTCTCACTTGGACGAAGTGTTTAGTTCTGATGTTACTCCTTCGCGGCCTTTGCTCGAATGCAAATTGTTCTGTCATACCTCCAAACGTGGAAATATTTTACATCTATCTATCTTCTCTACTACTTTATCTCAAAACATTGGCTGTAACAATTTGTAATGTTATTTTTAAAATCAGACAACGTATAACAGGGCTATAACATTTAGTTGCATTACATTATTAACTTTTTCCAATATTAGGAATGGTTTCACTTACCCAATACGACCAGTTTCGTCCCACTTCCGAAGTATGCTTCTCTGTTGTTACACAGCCATAAAAGGCTGTCATTAAATTTAACTGCAAATCAGGAAGGCGGCATCTATTCTACCAAAGAACCGAATAGCTTTGTGACCTGGAAACTTCTCTGAACATGGAGAACTCAGTGGCCAAACCGCCGTTTGACCGTTTGATGTCGCCCATCTCAACTTAATTCACTCGCCTTGGCTTTTCAGCCGTTCACCGCACTACCTGGTAAAGTTTTATCTAGATCGAGTGGGACACTCTAATTTGACCATCCTAGAGATTCGTTTTTTATTGGAGAGAGGGGAGGTGTGGGTGGGGAGCTATGGGAGGCGGTGGTTGGGAACGAGGGGGGTGGGGGGTGCAGGGAGAGATGTTTTAATTTCTTCACACTATTACACGAGGTGTTAGTTTCTGTCATTGGGTATGAATATCCTAGCTTCAATGTAAATTATCCTGTCATATCCCCAGAAGAGGAATTAGTTTACCTATATCTACCTTCTCTGTCCCATTATTTGCCTTAGACCATTGATGTTATTATTCGTTCGTGTTCTATATGCTGGGCAATATGAACCCAGTCCATCGATCCCTCATCAGCTTTTTATACTTAATATAATGGCAAATATCCCTCCACAACTTTAACCGTCTATGTTAAGAGATTTTGATTAACACACGGTCGATATATAGAGAGTTGCCTTATGAAAAAAAACTGCTATCTTTCACTCCATGCCAAAGTTTGATTCAACTATGTTCGCTCCTAAGCCATGACCATGCCCAGAACTCTCCTTTGCCACTGGAAGTGTTTAAGGCAATTACTGATAAAACATTACAAACCATGTCAAGTATTGGAAAATAAGTTTTAAAAAGCATCTTATTCATCAGTTTGCTGTGCGACACAATATTTGAGAAGATGAGGGAACAGATTGGCTCACCCAGAATTGTTAATTTGGTGCCTTGACCAAAGTAGTTCACGTCTGCAGCACGGTGACACTGCACCGTCTCAAAATAAGTCAGGATTTTCGTCCGAAACACTGTCACCCAATCTGAATGAGGCTGTTATGGACAACACGGGCCTTTGTCTAAACTTCTTGCTAGCATGCTAATCTATGGACGCTGCATGGGTCAATCTCAATCTGTGAATCTATGGATTGCATTATTACCTGAATAGTGCAATGGCAACATCTGTGAATCACATTGTAAACTTTGAATGCTAAACAATCTTGCGTGAGCGTGATTATAAACTGATCACACGTTGCACCTTCCGAGCACAGTACCTTGTCCATTTCTGAAATTAAGTAACCAGAAAAGGGCCTCCAAATAGGCTAAATTTACATGCCATAAATTAGTGTCGCTTGATGAGGAAACACGGGTCGCCCTTTCGTTCACCAGAAACAATGGTCAGCGTGGCCAAAAATTCGATAAATGCACCAAGGTCACAAGGGCACGCAGTATGACAAACAGTTATTTCCACGATATTGATGCACATCTAACAGACGGCCTGAGTTTCGAAGCAGTTCAGGTCGACAGTCAGATTGGAAAACTGATAGTGGGACATATGTTCACAGGTAAAGCCTCATTTTTCTTACCTAATACGGTGAGTTTGGTGCCAGTCCCGAAGAAGGCTGTTGTTGCAGCACGTCAACAGGTCATTTTACATCAACCCCGTCGGAAAGTGTTGCAAAATATTCGACTGTCCAAGAAGTATGTGGCAGAGGCCCGGGCAGCAGGATGTCCAAGAACATTTTCTCCAGTGGCCTTTTTAATAACAAAGTGGTCACTACAAAAAGGAAGAAATAGTCAAATTTCGTCATGGTATATCTCACTGAAAATGGCCGAGAAATTTCTTATGCTGTTGATTGAGAGTATGCCCCAGGATGAGTTGCGGTTGGGAAATAACCAGTATTCAGGTAAAGATTATACAAAGAATGACTATTTTGTTAAGGAAAGAAATCATTGCTTGTAAGGGCAAACGGTTCCAGTAGAAAATTAAGTTGAAAATAACACAGATCACTCAACAGTCCATCTGTGATGTTGACGCCGTTAGTTCCTTTGCCACTGATATGCAGCACATCTCCTGAGAGGTTTTTGTACAGCGGCTGCTTTGGATTATATCACAGTGTCCCCCCTGTCCCACGGTGATATCATCTCATACAAAAAGAACACAAAGTTTTCGAGGCTCCGCCTCACAACTCTGCTCTGAGGGACTCTGTTTGTAATACCAAAAAAGATGAATGGGTGGAGGTTGGTTGTACCACAGTGAGTGGACAATCATATTCTGTCTTGAAAGACAATGAAAAAAGCTTCTTTAGCCTGGAGCGCAAGGATGGGTAATGGCCATTGAACCAAGCAGAGCGAGTGAAGTAGGAATAGGAAGAGGTCATTTAGCGACTTCCAGCTTCCAATCAGGTCCGCTCGAGGCCGTTGCACTGGAAAACTAGGAGAACCGTACAACCCACTCAATTCTGGTACAGAAGAATAGGAGTACAATTACATCGTTCGACACTTCCACAATTCACAACGTCCTTATCTTTATATGCCTTCCTTCCTTCGTTGCTTCCTCCCTTCCTTCCTCCTTCCTACATTCCTCCCTTCATTCCTTCCTTCCTGCCTCCCTCCCTTCCTTCCTCCCTCCCTTCCTCCCTTCCTTCCTTCCATTCTTCCTCCCTTCCTTCCTCCCTCCCTCCCTCTCTTCCTTTCTTCCTTCCTCCCTTCCACCCTTCCTGCCTTGCTGACCTCCCTTCCTTCCTGCCTTCCATCCTTCCGCCCTCACTTCTTTCCTTCTTTCCTCCCTCCCTCCCCTTCTTCCTTCCTTCCTTCCTTCCTTCCTTCCTTCCTTCCTTCCTTCCTTCCTTCCTTCCTTCCTCCCTCCCTTCCTCACTCCTTCCTTCCTTCCTCCTCCCTCTTCTTTCTCCCTTCCTTCCTCCTTCATTCCCTTCCTTCCTTCCTCCCTTCCTTCCCTTCCCTTCCTTCCTTCCTTGCTTCCTTCCTTCCTTCCTTCCTTCCTTTCCTCCTTCCTTCCTTCCTTCCTTCTTCCTCCCTTCCTCCCTTCCCCCTTCCTCCTTCTGTCCTTCCTTCCTCCCTTCCTTCCTTTCCCTTCCTCCTTCCTTCCTTCCTTCCTTCCTTCCTTCCTTCCTTCCTT
Source organism: Mustelus asterias (assembly GCF_964213995.1). Taxonomy (NCBI): domain Eukaryota; kingdom Metazoa; phylum Chordata; class Chondrichthyes; order Carcharhiniformes; family Triakidae; genus Mustelus; species Mustelus asterias. Next base: position 30,526,342 of record NC_135828.1, on the reverse strand, counting down.
CCTTCCTTCCTTCCTTCTTCCTTCCTTCCGTTCTTCCTTCCTTCCTTCCTGCCATCCTTCCTTCCTCCCTTCCTCCTCCCTTCCTTCTTTCCTTCCTTCCTCCCTTCTCCTCCCTTCCTCCCTCCCTCCCTCCCTCCCTTCCCTCCCTTCCTTCCTTCCTTCCTTCCTTCCTTCCTTCCCTCCTCCCTCCCTTCCTCCCTTCCTTCCTTCCTTCCTTCCTTCCTTCCTTCCTTCCTTCCTTCCTTCCTCCCTTCCATCCTTCCTTCTTTCCTCCCTCCCGGCCGCCCTTCCTCCCTCCCGGCCGCCCCTTCCTCCCTCCCGCCCTTCCTCCCTCCCGCCCTTCCTCCCTCCCTTCATTTCCTTCCTTCCTTCATCCCTTCCTCCCTCCGTCCCTCCCTCCGTCCCTCCCTCCCTCCCTCCTTCCTTCCCTCCTTCCTTCCTTCCCTTCTTCCTTCCTTCTTTCCTCCCTTCCTCCCTACCTCCCGCCCTCCCTCCCCCTCTTACTCCCTCTCTCCCTTCTTCCCTCCTTCCCTTCCTCCCTCCCTCCCTTTCTCCCTCTCTCCCTTCCTCCGTCCCTCCCTTCCGCCCCCTCCCTTCCTCCGTCCCTCCCTTCCTCCCCCCTCCCTTCCTCCCTCTCTCCCTTCCTCCCTCCCTCTCTCCCTCCCTCCCTCCCTCCCTGCCTCCCTCCCTCCCTCACTGCCTCCGTTCCTCTCTCCCTCCTTCCTTCCCTCCTTCCCTCCTTCCTTCCTTCCCTCCTTCCTTCCTTCCCTCCTTCCTTCCTTCCTTCCCTCCTTCCTTCCTTCTTTCCCTGCTTCCTTCCTCCCTCCCTCCCTTCTATCCTTCCTTCTTTTCTTCCTTCCTTCCTTCCTTCCTAACTTCCTTCCTTCCTTCCTTCTTTTCTCTCAGTCTCACTTTTTCTTTGTTGCTAACTTATTTCCTTTTATTCTTTTTTTTGTTCTCCAGCTTTCTTCTTGACATTTTTCTGCCATTCTTTCTTTATTTTGTTCCATCTTCCCCACCTTCTCCTCTCCCCGTTGCTCTTTCTCACATTCTGTATCGTTCCTTTCTCACCGTAGTATCGCCCACTGCCCCCCAGCGCATCGACGTATAGCCTCTTGATTACTTGAATTCTCCTTTTGGCAAGGCCCGTGGGGTGAAAGGCATCAGCTGTTACTTCTGAAATACAACGCACCCAGTAGGTTGTGCCATCCTACACCTTTCACCATCTTGAGTTATCACTCAGATTATTGTATTCTTGCAAAGCAAAGGGTGTACAGGTTGTCCAGATGCCATGGTGACATGCGTAAGCTCTTATATATTTAACTGATCTTTCTTCAAACGAGCCCGAATGGTGAACACCTGTTAGAGCAGTGTTTCATTGCGAGCTCTATCAGTTTCTTCTCATTTACCGTGGTTGGCTTTCAACTGAATTAAACGTGCGACTGTGCGAGCTGAGGAGCTTTAAAGACGAGTTTATCAATAAAGCCAGACGGCGATTTAAGGATTAGGACTGGGGCGTCAAGGTATTTTCCAAAGACACCGATTTGAAAGTCATGATGTAAGTGCAATGTCTTTTTTTTCCCCCTGTGCAATGACGTTATAAAATATGAATGCAACGCACTTTATAATAGATCACGAACGCAATGGAACTATGGGAGATTTTATATATATATAAATATATGATTATATTATATATATAAGTTTTGCGATTCCACTTGCAGGGTACTGTGCATAGTTCTAACAATTTTTACAAAGTAATTGCAAAAATACTTCAGACAGGTGGAACAATGATAATATAAAGACAGGGAAAGGTTTTACTTATCGGCAGTGATTGAACAACCTGGCATTCTTTTCTATGTGAAGGGGGAGGCTAATTTTGACTTGACAGAGCTATGTAAAATTGTAACGTTTATAGGTAGCGAAGTGGTGAGGGAGTCTATAATTAGCAGTCACTAATATCTGAAAGTAACCATTAATTTATTTAAGCAATTAGCAGAAAGGTTTTTCATAGAATCCCTACAGTGCAGAAGGAGGCCATTCGGCCCATCGAGTCTGCACCGACCACAATCCCACCCAGGCCCTCCCCGCACATATTTACCCGCTAAGCCCTCTAACCTACGCATCTCAGGATTCTAAGGGGCAATTGTTTTTTTTTAACCTGGCCAATCAACCGAACCCGCACATGTTTGGACTGTGGGAGGAAACCGGAGCAACCGGAGGAAACCCACGCAGACACGAGGAGAATGTGAAAACTCCACACAGACAGTGACCCGAGCCGGGAATCGAACCCGGGACTCTGGAGCTGTGAAGCAGCAGTGCTAACCACTGCGCTACCGTGCCACCCTCCGTTTTTAGTTATGATCTGGGAAGAAATTGGAACTCATGACCGCAAGGGATGATGTGAGGCGCAAATAATGAGTCCGTCTCCAGGGAGGTTGGTTAGAGAAGTAAAGGAGAAAATAATACTTGGATCTGTTGTTTATAATGTTATTATGAGGGACGTGAGCGTTGATAGAAGCACGAACATTTTTGAGGGTTGAGATACAGTCGAAATATGCGAGGCTAGTGTAGACCTCAAAAACCAATATGCACCTAAGGTAAAGCACGGAAGAGGGATGCTTCTATACCATTCAATAGAAGAGATCGAGAGTAATTATTTTAACAGTTTAAATAGAATGAATGATTCGGTATTTGAAGCACGTAAACGCAGACACGAGTGTTACACTATTGGAGGAGAAGAATTGACAGAAAGCCATGTTTCGCGATCGTTCAGCACTGAGGGAGTTTCACACAATAGTTCGGTCAGCGACGATGCCCTGCTGCATTGTCAGAGGGCTAGCATTTTACGAATGCTGTATTGTGAAAGGAGTAGCATCGAAGGCGGTCGGCAATGATGGAAACTTCGGACTGAACTAGTGCTACACTGTGTAAGTTAAGTGTGACGACATACTAGACTGTCAAAAGATTTGCAATGAGTGAACACTGCCCCTTCTTCCAGATGCACTGAATAGATCCCATAATCAACAGTTGAAAGAGGCGAGTGAGAATTCTCACACTATCCTGCGGCATAACCTAATTCTCTCGAGCAGGTCAGCTGAGCTTTTTTTACATTGTTGTTCGTGGTAGCTGGCTATGCACAAGCTGACTGATATGTTCTCTGAACGGCAACGCACAATAACTCCAAAAGTATATTCCATTTTATGTAGAGCTACAATATCGACCCGAGGTCAAAGTAGAATTGGCTTCAAGCTGATGATATGTTTGAAATAAACGGACGTTTTTTCACGCAAGCCTTCAAAAACCCGTAAAAGTTGGTCAATCTGATTCAATGAAAAAATGTTCAAGCAGCTTTTGTGACACCCCTCCCCCCACCAAACTCCTCCCTCCCCCCCCCCGCCCCCTCAACCTTCCTCCACCCCCCCCCCACCCCACCCACCCCCACCCATTGGTGGGCAAAGGAACTACAATGTATTCATGCTCATGACTGCGAGCCTGCACTTCCAACTCGTGCAACAAAGCCTTTTTTAAAATTAATCATTCATAGGATGTTGGCATCGCTGGCGTCAAGAGTAAATCTCATTTCCGTGTGTCTGACCAAGGAAAGATCCGGGATTTCCTTACCTAAAGGACATTAGTGGATTACATGTTTCTTAATCACAATCGGCAATAGTTTCATGGTAATCGGTAGACTGTTAGTTCCCGATTTCTATTGAATTCAAATTTCACCATGAGCCATGGTGAGATTTTAAACTAGATCTCCAGAGAATTACCCTGGGTCTCTGGATTACTAGTTACAATACCACTGCACCAATGCCTTAGACATGACTAAGTCAGTGCTATTAATTGTCTGTAAGCTGTGCGTATGATTTGTCGTCTCGTATAAAGACGGCCATACTATGTCAGCAAAGGCAACCTCCATGCACCTCCACTTGTCCTGGATCTAAGATGCATAGACCTCAGCAGGACTGAATTTAACAGTGCACCTGAAAGTATGCAAAAGCAAGTTATTGCAACATCATTGTTCAGGAAGTGTTTCATCACAGATATATTGACATCGAAATGCAAATGTCGCAGTCCAAAGGCAAATTGCAGCGGGTGGAGGAAATATGAAAAAAGGAAATAAATCAGAAGGACTGGAAATGGTGAATAGGTGTTGCAGCGTCCGTGCCGTACAAAGAGAATTAATTACCGATTGGAGTCGAATATTATTCTTGAAAGGAAGGCTTTATGTCGTTGAAAAGGGGAAAGCGGAGGAAGGTACCGGAAAAAGGGGAAGAGCTGAAGGAAGGTACCGTGACACTAAATAACGAATGAGTTGGGACGTCTCATCTGTAGCATGTTTCGGTGGCTTCAGTGATTCAAAGATCCAGCGATCTTTGCTGTTCGGCACGTCGCTCGTCCCAAGCTTGTATTGCGCTCAAAATGACAGCTTTACTTTTAAACATTACTTAATGGAATGTGGAAGTCGCTGGCTGGTCCAGCATTTGTTGCCCATCCCTAAATGCCCTTGGATTGAGTGGCTTGCTCGGCCATTTCAGAACGAGAGCAGCTAGGGGTGAACCATATGGTGGCTACATGTAAATTTCTGTCAGATTTCGTTTTCGAAAGGACATTAGTGAAGAAGTTTTTTTTGTGAATGGCAACCCATATTTAAAAAATAATAATAATTTACAGCTGCTGTAATGGGATTCGACCCCAGCTCCCCGGAACATTGCCCTGGATCTCTGGATTACCAATAACACTATGCAAATATCTCCCTGACATTTTACTTCATTCATTCAATTGGCATGGGCGTGATTCATAAGTCCAGTATTGAATGCGCATTTCCGGTTCCATTGGAGGGTGGGACCCGGCTACTAAAGAGAACAGTTATGTCTCAACGAGTTCGCTGCAGCTGTGAATCCAATGGTATTTCGGACCAGATAACGACGTCGGATTACGTACCCGACAGGACAATGATGTCAATTTTTTTTTTCCAGCCGAAATCTGGACGCCATTGCTAAAATTGGCTATTCTCTTGGATTTATTGAATGTGCAGAATTTAAGTTCCCAACTTGCCCTGTTAGGATTTCAAATGTTATCAAATCACCGCAGCTAGATTTCATATTAGTAACCTACTAACATGATCTAACATTAGAACATAGATGCCATTTTCAATTGAAAGTTTCCATGTGCCTGAAACTTTAATATAATTAATTTGAGGAGGTAATATGTCGTGCAGATAGAGAGGGAACGGTGGAAGCAATGTACTTCAATTTCACAAAGACGTATGATATAACGCAGTACAAAATATTATTGCTTCAAACAAGGTGTATAGGTTTGTGTTAATGCATTAGTACGCGTAACAGACATAAAGCAGCAGTATGTTTGAGCATGGTGATATTTGTGGTTGACAAATATTGGCATTGTGAGCTCATAACTTAATTGCTAATATTCCGAGAAATTTGAATAATAGGCCAATCTTTCCGTACTTCGCTTTCCTTTTCAAACCAGAGTTTCAACTATTTGCACGTTTTCGCATTGGTTCCAAGTCATTGTAACGGCATGGAATCTGAACTTTTCGGAGCAGAAATAAGCCTCTCTTCCTCCGCAAGACTGTGCCGCTATTCAGTAAGACAATGTTGCTCTCATAGTGGCCTTCAGCCCAAGTGTCTGCCGCCCTTATAGATGAAAAATCTATCCATCTCAACCTTGAAACTATTCCATGACCTAACCTGCACTTCTCTCTTGGGTAGAGAGTTTCAAAACTAACGACGATCTGAGAAAATATACCCCCTTTCTGTTCGACCTCAGCCTAAGATCCCTTACTTTAAACTGTTTTTCCTCGTTAAAGTTCTCCCAGAACTCCCAAGATCCCCCCCCCCCACCCCCAGTAGGCCTCAGCAACTATTGTGCTCAGCTGCCTCTGATTCGCTTTCATTTCAATAAGGTAATCGCCAATTATTCTAAAATCCTGAGTAGAGACTGAAACTACTTAACCTTCGTTCATAAATCTAACTCTTCATCCCTGTGATCAGCCTGATGAACATTCTCTAAACTGATTCCAATTTATGTGTACCAATCCTCAAATGAGGAGATTGGTGCTATACATAGTACTCCAAGCACAGTTTCACCAATGTTCTGTACTATGGTAACAAACCCTGCTTATTTTTATACTCCACCCCTCACAATAAGGATGAACATTATATTTGAATTCCTAATTATTTCCTGTAACTGCATGCTAATTCTTCTGATTATGTATTCGACCGCAAAAGCCACTGTTCTGCCGCGTTTTGAAGTATACCTCTATTTAAAGAATATAGTTCCCTTCTATTCATCCAAATTGCGAAACCACATACTATTCCTCCTCATAGTAAATCTGGCAAATATTATCCACGTGCTTATTTGGTCAAAAAGCATTTGAAGATTATTTATGTCATCCGCAAATAGGTTTACCTTCCTATCCTTGCGTCACCAACCAATGTGCTTGCCAAGCACTCGGTTTCGTCATCCGATTCATTGATGTAGATAGGGACCAGTTCCACATTTATTCTGTTCAGGAGCGCAATAGTGATCTGGATGATACTAAAAACATTACTGTGCGTCATCTAACCTTCCTGTCCTATCTGTGTAGAATTGAATACCTAGGCTTTTCGAAGATGTCCCAAAACCGTGAAAGGATTGTTTTTCAGCCTCTCACACATCTTCTGCGATTAATCCGGATTTTTATATGATTTGTGATTTACATTTATTGCAGCACATTGGTCGCATTACATTTAGTATCGTGAAGTTCAGTTCTCTCGTGCCACCATCAATTCTGCTGCAATGCATGCAGTTCCCCCATCGAGCTAATTAATATCGATATTAAATTGGTGCGTTCCCGACACTTATTTTGTCTTCTAACATGTATCTAATAGGTCGGTGTGATACGTGGAGCGTTATGCTGAAGACAGTAGATGTATTTTGGCTTGTTTGGCTAATAGTGGAATTGGTCTTCGGTAATGATATCAACAGGTACTTATTCAGCAATGACGTGCTCATTGAGCTGGGTTTGTTTCCCTCCAAGGCCACTTCAAACATGAACTCTTTACAGCCTTGGCTAAAAAACAGATAAATGAGCTAAACTCAAGAGGCACCGCAAGACTGGCAACCCGTTATATCAAGGCAGCTTTTGACACAATGTGACATCAATTGCCCCAGCAAAACTGGATTAAATGGGAATCTGGGGGAAATTCCCCATTCGTCTAAAGAATAGCGAGCACCATGGAAACATATTGGTCTCTGGGCAACATTTTGGAGTTCTAGTCGATAGTGTCCACGGCAAAACGTTTTCAGCTGCTTCATCAGTTACATTTCCGTTATCAGAAAGTCAGAATTGGGAGCGCTAGCTGATGATTTCATAATGTTCAGCACAATTCGCCATTCCTCAGATATGAAGTATTCCATGCCCAGATGTAGCAAGCCCTGGGAAACATTCAGTCTTCTGCAAATAAGCGGCAGGTGATATTCGTGCCATACAAGTACCAGGCAATGGCCATCTGCAACACAGTGCATTCATCCATTTCCCGGCGACATTCAAAGGCATTGCGATCGTTGAATCTTCCACTATCAATATCTTGTGAACAATAACTGTGGTTACAAATGGGCGTGAACTGAACAGTATCAATCACCTAAATAATGGTGCAGATAATAGCACGTCCGAGACTTTGCATTCTGCAAAATGTAGCAGACTACTTGGTTCCACATAGCCTGTCCAAAATCTGAAAGGCACAAGTCAGGAGTCTGATGGAGCACCCCCCACTTCTCTGGGTGAGTGACGATGTAACAGAACGTAAGAAGTGTTGCACCATCCCGAACAAAATAGCCCACTTGATTGACAAGACAACCATGCCCTTAAATATTCCCTCCCCACAACAATGACGCGCAGTGTGAGCAGCGTGAACAGTCTACAAGTCTTATTCCTCAGCACATTCAAATACTCGTGTTTTACATTTGAAGAACAACTGCAGCATAAACATAGGTGTATCACCATCTGCAAAGTCCTCACTAAAACAGACAAATGCTGATTTAGAACCACGTGACTGCTCCTTCATTATTTCTGTTTGAATATCGTGGAACTTCCACCCGAACAGTACTGTGGGTGCACCACTTGGACTGACGTCCAACAACAATCCTGGAGTTCCTTCCCTTACATCACTGCGTCTGTACGTACACCACAGGGAGAACATCAGCACCAACGACAGCGCACTACTATCTTCTCAATGATAACTAAAGATTAACAATGAAGACTGGCCGAGAGAGCAACATCCAGATCCCTTGAGAGAAGCATAATAAAGTTGTTTTTTTTTCTATTTTCACCCCAAGCCCCGGTCGAACAGCAATGTGCACATGAACATCAGGCGCTTCACTCACCTCCTTTCACTTCACGGACGTTCCATCCATTACTCGCTTGGTGTGCCGTTGGATGCAACTGGGTCCATCGGGACCATTATGCCCCACTGGTCAGTCTAATCTTTCGCTGTCTCCGCGTAGACTCCGCACTGTGTGGGCGACGTGCACCTGTCTCATCGATGCAATCAGATGATAAAATGCACCTGACAAAAATAAATAAGATGTTGAGATGTTCTATTGGAAAATGCAATGGCAGGGTTATGTTCAAGCGACTGACGATCAAACGCCAACCGTAAACGTCATGGACCTTGCGAGACTTAACGTTCATATAGCATCCATAGAAAAAACTAGGCTCACCGCGAGTGGATCAATGAAAGAAAAATATTAAGACAAAGGCAAAATACTGCCGATGCTGGAATCAAAAACAATAACAAATGCTGGAAAAACTCAGTAGGTCTGACAAAATCGATGGAGAGGGAATAGAGCAAACGTTTCTTCTCATTGTTCGTCTGGAGCAAGGCTGAGAGGAGCGAATTGTGGCAGGAGTACTGTGAGTAAGAGATATCATTTTTTTTCCTTACTTTTTGAGGGGTTTCTCTGTTAATTAATTATTTTTTTTAATTCCCGAGTTTAACCTTTAACCCGGAAGTAGGCCGCGCGGTGGCCTGGGAAGGGCTGAGAGTTTCTTTTTAAACGCGCGGGAGTTTTAAAAGGTTGTAGAGCGGGCAGCGTCGGGTGCGGGCAGCATAGTGAGTGGGAAGCAGAGTGTGAGCTGTAAGGGCTTTGGCTCACAGGGCTTCGGGGGAAAGGGCGAGCAGGGGTGAGTTTTTAATTCATTGTTTTTAATTCTTATTTACATTTCTCTGGGTACCTTGGTAAAAAGGTTCAAATACGAGTGTGAAGTCAGTGTGTTGTTCCCAGTGTAGGATGTGGGAGGTCGTGGAGACACCTGGCCTCCCAGACATCCACATCTGTGAGGGGTGTGTCGAGCTGCGGTTCCTGAGGGACCATGTTAGGGAGCTGGAACAACAGCTCGAGGATCTTAGGCTGGTAAGGGAGAATGAGGAGGTGATAGACAAGAGCTATCATCAGGTGGTCACACCAGGGCCACGGGAGGAGGCCAAGTGGGTGACGGTCAGGAAGGGTAATGCTCGGGGATTGCGAGCACCCCAGTGGATGTGCCCCTACACAACAAGTACTCCTGCCTGAGTACTGCTGGGGGGGACAGCCCACCTGGGGGAAGCAGCAGTGGCCGTGTCTCCGGAGTGGAGTCCAGCCCTGTAACTCACAGGGCTAAGGAAAAGTGGAGGAAGGCAGTGTTCATCGGGGACTCGACAGTAACGGGGTCGGACAGGCGTTTTTGCGGAGGCAGACGGGAGTCTCGGATGGTGGTCTGCCTCCCTTGTGCCGGGATCCAGGATGTAGCTGGTCGACTCCCAGGGATCCTGAGCTGGGAGGGAGAGGAGCCAGAGGTAGCGGTACATATTGGTACCGCTGATGTGGGTAGGAAGGGGGAAGGGGTCATGAAAAGAGAGTATGGGGAATTAGGGAGACAGCTGAGAAGGAGGAAAGCAAAGGTAGTAATCTCAGGATTGCTGCCTGTGCCACGGGAAGGTGAGAGCCGGAATTGTGTGAGGTGGAGGATGAATGTGTGGCTGAGGGACTGGTGCAAGGGGCAGGGATTCAGGTTCCTGGACCATTGGGACCTCTTTAGGTGCAGGTCTGACCTGTACACAAAAAACGGGTGGCACTTGAATCCCAGGGGGACTAATATCCTGGCGGGAAGGTTGGCTAAGGCTACTGGGGAGAGTTTAAAGGAGGGGATCGAGATGAGCAGACAGGGAGTGAGGAAGTTAGCTCGCAAACAGAGAAGGGTTATAGACAATGCATGAGGGAGGATGGACGGGGGATAGAGAAGGGGAGAGCTCAGACCAAAGGATTGAGATGTGTTTACTTTAATGCCAGGAGTATAGTGAATAAAGGGGATGAGCTCAGAGCATGGAGCGATGCCTGGAAGTGTGATGTAGTGGCCATTACGGAGGCTTGGATGTCTCAGGGTTAGGACTGTATACTCCAGGTGCCGGGATTCAGATGTTTCAGGAAGGACAGGGAGGGAGGCAAGAGAGGGGGTGGAGTGGCACTGTTGATCAGGGATAGTGTCACAGCTGTAGAGAAGGTGTATGCTGTGGAGGGATTGTTTACAGAGTCTCTGTGGGTGGAAGTTCGGAGTGGGAACGGGTCCATCATTTTGCTGGGAGTTTTCTATAGGCCGCCCAATAGTAACAGGGAGGTGGAGGGCAGATACGGAAACAGACCCTGGAGAGATGCAGTAATAGCATCTGAATAGAACCTGAATAGCAGAGTAGTTGTGATGGGAGACTTTAATTTCCCAAACATAGAGTGGAATATCCCTAGGTTAAGGGGATTGGAAGTGGAGGAGTTCGTTGGGTGTGTTCAGGAGGGTTTCCAGACACAGCATGTGGACAAGCCTAAAAGAGGAGAGGCTGTACTTGATCTGATACTGACCAATGAACCTGGACAGGTGTCAGATCTCTCAGTTGGAGAGCATCTTGGGGATAGCGATCATAACTCTATCTCCTTTATGCTTGCATTGGAAAAAGAGAGGATCAGGCAAGCTAAGAAAGCGATTATAACTCTCTCTCCTTTATGCTTGCATTAGAAAAAGAGAGGATCAGGCAAGCTAGGAAAGCATTTATTTGGAGTAAGGAGAAATATGAAGACATAAGGCAGCAAATTAGAGGAGTAAATTGGAAGGAGGTATTCTTGGGGAAATGTACTGAAGAGAGGTGGCAGATTTTCACAGAATGTCTGTCTAGAGTTCTACAGGTCAATGTTCCGAGCAGACAGGGAGGTGTTGGTAGGTTAAAGGAACCATGGTGCACGAAAGCTGTGCGGGATCTGGTCGAATAGAAAAGGAAAGCGTGCAAAAGGTTCAGAGAGTTTGGTGAAGATAGGGATCTCGATGAGTATACGGCTTGTAGGAAGGAACTAAAGAAGGAAATTAGGAGAGCCAGAAGGGGTCACGAGAAGGCCTTGGCAGGTAGGATTAAGCAGAACCCTAAGGCGTTCTATAAATATGTGAAAAGTAAAAGGATGACACGTGAAAGAAAAGGGCCTATAAAAGGTGAAGGCGGAAAAGTCTGTACGGAACCAGTAGAAATGGCAGAGGTGCTTAATGAGTATTTTGCCTCGGTTTTCACAGAGGAAAAGGACCTGGGTGGATGTACTGCGGGCTTGCGGTGGACTGAAAAGACTGAGTATGTGGACTTTAAGAAAGAGGTTGTGCTGGAACCTTTGAATGGCCTTACGACAGATAAGTCGTCGGGTCTGGATGGGATGTACCCCAGGTTACTGGGGGAGGCGAGGGAAGAGATTGCAGAGCCTCTGGCAATGATCTTTGCATCATCGATGGACACGGGAGAGGTGCCGGAGGATTGGAGGACTGCGGATGTGGTTCCTATTTTCAAGAAGGGGAATGGGGATAGCCCAGGAAATTACCGACCGGTGGGTCTAACCTCAGTGGTTGGTAAGATGATGGGGAAGATCCTGAGGGACAAGATTTATGAGCATTTAGAGAGGTTTAGTATGCTCAAGAACACTCAGCATGGCTTTGTCAAAGGCAGATCTTGCGTTACGAGCCTGGTGGAGTACTTCGATAATGTGACTAAACACATTGACGAAGGGAAAGTGGTTGATGTGGTTTATATGGATTTTAGCAAGGCGTTCGATAAGGTCCCCCAAGCAAGGCTTCTAGAAAATGTGCGAGGGCATGGGATCCAAGTGGCTGCTGCCCTGTTCATCCAGAACGGGCTTGCCCAAAGGAGGCAGAGAGTGGGTATAGACGGGTCTTTTTCTAAATGGAGGTCAGTCACCAGTGGTGTGCCCCAGGGATCTGATCTGGGACTCTTGCTGTTTGTCATTTTCATAAATGACCTGGATGAGGAAGTGCAGGGATGGGTTGGTAAGTTTGCCGATGACACGAAGGTTGGTGGGGTTGTGGATAGTCTGGAGGGATGTCAGAAGTTACAGAGGGACATAGATAGGATGCACGACTGGGCGGATAAGTGGCAGATGGACTTCAACCCAGATAAATGCATAGTGGTCCATTTTAGCAGGTGAACATAAGAACATAAGAAATAGGAGCAGGAGTAGGCCATCCAGCCCTTCGAGCCTGCCCCGCCATTCAATAAGATCATGGCTGATCTGAAGTAAATTAGTTCCACTTACCCGCCTGCTCCCCATAACCCTTAATTCCCCTACCGATCAGAAATCCATCTATCCGTGACTTAAACATATTCAACGAGGTAGCCTCCACCACTTCAGTGGGCAGAGGATTCCAGAGATTCATCACCCTCTGAGAGAAGAAGTTCCTCCTCAACTCTGTCCTAAACTGACCCCCCTTTATTTTGAGGCTGTGTCCTCCAGTTCTGGTTGCCTTTCTAATTGGAAAGAATCTCTCCACTTCTACCATTTTCAGCCCCTTCATCATCTTATATGCCTCTATAAGATCACCCCTCAGCCTTCTCAACTCCAACGAGTACAAACCTAATCTGCTCAATCGCTCCTCATAATATACACCCCTCATCTCCGGTATCAACCTGCTGAACCTTCTCTGCACTCCCTCCAAGGCCAATATATCCTTTCGCAGGTAAGGGGACCAAAACTGCACACACTATTCCAGCTGCGGCCTCACCAATGCCTTGTACAGATGCAGCAAGACTTCTCTGCTTTTATATTCTATCCCCCTCGCGATAAATGCCAACATCCCATTTGCCTTCTTGATCACCTGTTGTACTTGCAGACTGAGTTTTTGAGACTCATGCACAAGGACCCCCAGGTCCCTTTGCACAGTAGCATGTTGTAATTTTTTCCATTTAAATAAAGTCCAATTTGCGATTATTTCTTCCAAAGTGAATAACCTCGCATTTGCCAACGTTATACTCCATCTGCCAGATCTTCGCCCATTCACTCAGCCTATTCAAATCTCTCTGCAGACTTTCCGCTTACTCCAAATGGGATGAAGGAGTACAATATAAAGGGAAAGTCTCTTAGTCATGTAGAGGATCAGAAGGACCTTGGGGTCCGGGTCCATAGGACTCTAAAATCGGCCCCGCAGGTGGAGGAGGTGGTTAAGAAGGCATATGGTGTGCTGGCCTTTATCAATCGGGGGATTGAGTTTCGGAGTCCGGGGATAATGGTGCAGCTATATAAGACCCTCGTCAGACCCCACTTGGAGTACTGTGCTCAGTTCTGGTCGCCTCATTGCAGGAAGGATGTGGAAAAGTTTGAAAGGGCGTAGAGGAGATTTACAAGGATGTTGCCCGGATTGAGTGGCATGCCTTCTGAGGATAGGCTGAGGGAGCTTGGTCTTTTCTCCTTGGAGAGACGTAGGATGAGAGGAAACCTAATAGAGGTATATAAGATGTTGAGAGGCGTAGATCGGGTGGACTCTCAGAGGCTTTTTCCCAGGGTGGAAATGGCTGCTACGGGAGGACACAGGTTTAAGGTGCTGGGGGGTAGGTACAGGGGAAATGTTAGGGGGAAGGTTTTCACACAGAGGGTGGTGGGCGAGTGGAATCGGCTGCCGTCAGTGGTGGTGGAGGCAAACTCAATAGGGTCTTTTAAGAGACTCCTGGATGAGTACATGGGACTTAATAGGTGGAGGGTTATAGGTAGGCCTAAAAGGTAGGGATATGTTCGGCACAACTTGTGGGGCCGAAGGGCCTATTTTGTGCTGTAGTTTTTCTATGTTTCTATGTTTCTAAATGCTGAGTATCAACACTCAAGTTGACACGCTCCCTTGACGCCAATAACAGGCGGTAAGGGAGAGACGAGCGACTTCTCGTCATACAAGTGACAGAAACAAGGGCATCACGGTGGTACAGTGTATAGCACTGCTGCCTCACAGCGCCAGGGACCCGAGATTTATTGCCGGTTTGGTTCACTGTCGCACGTTCACCCAGTGTCTGAGTGGGTTTCCTCCGAGTGCTCCGGATTCCTGTCACAGCCCCAAAGATGTGCAGGTTAGGTGGATTGGTCATGAGCAATACGCGGGGTTACTGGATCAGGACAGGGGAGAGGGCTTGGAAGAGTGCATTTCGCAGGGTCCGTGCAGACAGGATGGGCGAATGGCCTTCTGCTGCACTGCACGAATTTCGTGTGTCTTTGTTCAAGTGAGTCGCATTGGAAAATCCTCTACCTAGCGCTCCGGGCTAGGAAATGCAGGTAAGGGTAATATACTGCCACAGCAATGAGCCTGTTGGGTGTCAGAGTGGCAATGGGGATGGGGGGGCATGGAAGTGGTTCGCCATTGTAGATTATGTTCCTGCAAAGAGCACAGGGTCACATCCCCTTTCCTCCGCCTGCCGCCCTGCCCTACCCCTGGTGGAACTAGTTCCCCTGTGGGTCCGAACTAACGTCGATACGAGAGCTCAAAGTCATGAAGAAGTTTTTGATACAGCCCTACACCCCTTTCGATCACTGTGACCACTAGCAGCGCAGTAATAAACTGCAGTATCGGTCTGATCCACGCTCAATATTTTCAGGCTGCAGGATTTAACAGAGGGTCTGGTGGCTTGAAACCTCTCTGAGAAACCATCCTCAGTCGTGCCATTGGAGCCGAGAACCGAGGCAACTATCAGTTGCAAACCCGCTCCGACCTTCTGACGGTACCAGTTCATGTAGGTCTCGCTGGTATCGTTCTGGTAACAGTGCATCTCCGCAATCTTCTCCTTTTCAAGGGACAAATGGGTCGGCCACTGAGAGACGACAGTGCTCCTGCAACCAACTGTAGAGGAATATGAGGAACAGAAAGGATCAAATATTAAATGTTAAAGTAAGAATAGAGCCGAAGTTCCATCAAATTCAAGGTGAAAACTGCACTCGCTTTGCCAGTTTGTGCCTGTCCAAGCTTTTTACAATAGCGTTCTCATTAATCCCACCTCCATGCTCTTTGACAGTAGATCAGCAAATACTTTGCATTTAGAAAATGCTGCATGTATCGTTCGCAATCTGGAACTGCAATTATTTTCCAGCCTATGAGACAACGGGTATTCCACCCGAAGAACTTAAGCTTAACGCAACGACAGATTTGTGAAACATTCTAACTGAATCAATAATTCCTATAGTAGCAAGAACGAGATTGTCAAAAGAGATTAAGATTGGCCCAACGGGTCATACTAGGCTGGGTGCTAACCTGGGAGCAGCAGCAACAGTAAGTGTATGAAAAGAGTACGACGCATGATGCAGCTACTTAACTGTCCAGTCAACATTTCAACTGCGTTATTTTTCCATGAAGTGCAATGATAGTACCCCGCGACGCAATCTTGGCCAGACAGTGGAAATTGCGTCATTTGAGAGCAGCAAATATAACGCCCCTCTCTTCCTGGAAGCCAAACAGACGGCGCATTTTTGTGTGCGAATACCGGGTGAATGAAGTCAGCGCGTGGTAGTACAATGTTGCAGCTCAGTGGGATGCTCACAAGGATAGGAAGGGCTGACAAAAATGTGGTGTCTGAAGAGGTATATGACCTGGAGGGACAGCAAACCTCTCTCGGAGTGAGCTGCAGTTTTCCACTCGGCCTCTCAGGATTTGTCACTTGCGTAACCAAGCTTGACTTCCCATTAGATGCAGTAATAGTAGGAATGTCGAAACAGGAATATCCTATAATAGAGAAAACTAGAAGAGGATCCTGCAGATACGTTGGAAAATGTAATGAGTATTTGATAGAGGAAAGGTCGGCACGGTGCCACAGTGGTCAGCCCCACAACTGCTGCCTCCCTACGCCAGGGACCCGGGTTCAATTCCGCCATTCTGTGCGGAGTCTGCACGTTCTCCTCGTATCTGCGTGGGTTTCCTCTGTGTGCTACGGTTTCCTCCTACAGTCAGAGATGTGCAAGTAAGGTCGATTGGCCATGCGAAATTGTCCCTTCGTGTCCAAAACTGTGTAGCTTAGAAAGATTAGCGGTTTAGAGCGTGGGTGGGTTCGGGTAAAATGCTCTGTCGGATAGTCGATGCAGATTTGATCGGCCGAATGGCCTGCTTCTGCACAGAATGGATTCTAGTAAGGCTTAGAAACAGAATCCATTGACAACAGGGGATAATATTAAAGTAGATCCATAAAAGAGCAACAGACCGGCGGCTGAAGATACCTTTCCTCTTTAAATAATTGACCATTTAAGATCTGGAGCAGATTTCCTGAAGGGCTGGTGGAAGCAGATTGTAGTTAGCCACGTTCTGCACACATGAGGACGGCCTCAACCGGGATCTTCGGTTCATGTCACACTATCTGTAACCCCCGCGACTTGCCTGGGCTTGCAAAATCTCACTAACTGTCCTGGCTGGAGACAATACACATCTCTTTAACCTGTGCTTAACCCTCTCTCCACTCAGAGTGTCTGTACCTTTAAGACTTGATTACCTGTAAAGACTCGCATTCCAGCCATTATTTTGTAAATTGAGTTTGTGTCTTTATATGCCCTGTTTGTGAACTGAAATCTCACTCACCTGATGAAGGAGCAGCACTCCGAAAGCTAGTGGCTTTTGCTACCAAATAAACCTGTTGGACTTTAACCTGGTGTCGTGGGATTACTTACTGTGTTTACCCCAGTCCAACGCCGGCATCTCCACATCATGGGAAGCAGATTGAAGAGCAATTCGGAGAAGAGTTTTGGAAATATATTTTTAAAAGATACATACGGAGTCCGTTGCGGGCAGAGAAGAAGCGAGATCAAACTGGTAGCAGCTTTGAAAAAGAGAACTGGGAAAAACAGAATAATTCGTTCGCCATGACTGCAAACTTCCACTGATTGCAAAGTAGTGAATATCGCCCTGGCGTTTGATTCGTTACTCGGGCAGTCTTGGAATGCTGTGGGATTCAGTGATCCACTAAATGTTGTCCCAAAACCGGGAACAAATTTAACAATGGAGAGGTGTTATTGACCCAGTCCGGCAACTGTTAAAGCCATTGTCGTCACTAACAGGGCATTAATAAACAGCCGTGCCAGTCGGCTCCATGCGTTGTATTTTCAGACTGCAATCCATGAACTCGGTTCTGCTAACTTGAATTATGATGTGGAGATGCCGGCGTTGGACTGGGGTAAACACAGTAAGACGTTTAACAACACCAGGTTAAAGTCATAGAACATAGAACATAGAACATAGAACATTACAGCGCAGAACAGGCCCTTCGGCCCACGATGTTGCACCGACCAGTTAAAAAAAATAAATAAATAAAAAAAAAAAAACTGTGACCCTCCAACCTAAACCAATTTCTTTTCGTCCATGAACCTATCTACGGATCTCTTAAACGCCCCCAAACTAGGCGCATTTACTACTGATGCTGGCAGGGCATTCCAATCCCTCACCACCCTCTGGGTAAAGAACCTACCCCTGACATCGGTTCTATAACTACCCCCCCTCAATTTAAAGCCATGCCCCCTCGTGCTGGATTTCTCCATCAGAGGAAAAAGGCTATCACTATCCACCCTATCTAAACCTCTAATCATCTTATATGTTTCAATAAGATCCCCTCTTAGCCGCCGCCTTTCCAGCGAAAACAATCCCAAATCCCTCAGCCTCTCCTCATAGGATCTCCCCTCCATACCAGGCAACATCCTGGTAAACCTCCTCTGCACCCTTTCCAAAGCCTCCACATCCTTCCTGTAATGTGGGGACCAGAACTGCACACAGTACTCCAAGTGCGGCCGCACCAGAGTTGTGTACAGTTGCAACATAACGCTACGACTCCTAAATTCAATCCCCCTACCAATAAACGCCAAGACACCATATGCCTTCTTAACAACCTTATCTACTTGATTCCCAACTTTCAGGGATCTATGCACACATACACCTAGATCCCTCTGCTCCTCCACACTATTCAAAGTCCTCCCGTTAGCCCTATACTCAACACATCTGTTATTCCTACCAAAGTGAATTACCTCACACTTCTCCGCATTAAACTCCATCCGCCACCTCTCGGCCCAACTTTGCAACCTGTCTAAGTCTTCCTGCAAACTACGACACCCTTCCTCACTGTCTACCACACCACCGACTTTGGTGTCATCAGCAAATTTGCTAATCCACCCAACTATACCCTCATCCAGATCATTAATAAATATTACAAACAGCAGTGGCCCCAAAACAGATCCCTGAGGTACACCACTTGTAACCGCACTCCATGATGAATATTTACTATCAACCACCACCCTCTGTTTCCTATCCGCTAGCCAATTCCTGATCCAATTTCCTAGATCACCCCCAATCCCATACATCTGCATTTTCTGCAGAAGCCTACCATGGTGAACCTTATCAAACGCCTTACTAAAATCCATATATACCACGTCCACTGCCTTGCCCCCATCCACCTCCTTGGTCACTTTCTCAAAAAACTCAATAAGGTTAGTAAGGCACGACCTACCTGCCACAAAACCATGCTGACTATCACCTATCAATTCATTACTCTCCAAATAACTATAAATCCTATCCCTTATAATTTTTTCCAACATCTTGCCGACAACAGAAGTGAGACTCACCGGTCTATAATTCCCGGGGAAGTCTCTGTTCCCCTTCTTAAACAATGGGACAACATTCGCTAACCTCCAATCTTCTGGTACTATACCAGAGGCCAACGACGACCTGAAGATCAGAGCCAGAGGCTCTGCAATCACTTCTCTTGCCTCCCAGAGAATCCTTGGATAAATCCCATCCGGACCAGGGGATTTATCTATTTTCAGACCCTCCAGAATATCCTGCACATCCTCCTTATCAACTGTAATACTGTCTATTCTACTCCCTTGCAACCCAGTGTCCTCCTCAGCTATATTCATGTCCCCTTGCGTGAACACCGAAGAGAAATATTGGTTCAATGCTTCAATAAGATCCCCTCTTTATATTGGAGATGCCGTAGCTACGGCATCTCCTCCGGAGCCTTCAACATGTCATTGATGAAGACGAACATCTCGCCAAGGCCATCCCCACACCCCCACTTCTTGCCTTCAAACAACCGCACAACCTCAAACAGACCATTGTCCGCAGCAAACTACCCAGCCTTCAGGAGAACAGTGACCAAGACACCACACAACCCTGCCACAGCAACCTCTGCAAGACGTGCCGGATCATCGACACAGATGCCATCATCTCACGTGAGAACACCATCCACCAGGTACACGGTACATACTCTTGCAACTCGGCCAACGTTGTCTACCTGATACGCTGCAAGAAAGGATGTCCCGAGGCATGGTACATTGGGGAAACTATGCAGACGCTGCGACAACGGATGAATGAACACCGCTCGACAATCACCAGGCAAGACTGTTCTCTTCCTGTTGGGGAGCACTTCAGCGGTCACGGGCATTCGGCCTCTGATATTCGGGTAAGCGTTCTCCAAGGCGGCCTTCGCGACACACGACAGCGCAGAGTCGCTGAGCAGAAACTGATAGCCAAGTTCCGCACACACAAGGACGGCCTCAACCGGGATATTGGGTTGATGTCACACTATTTGTAACTCCCACAGTTGCGTGGACCTGCAGAGTTTCACTGGCTGTCTTGTCTGGAGACAATACACATCTTTTTAGCCTGTCTTGATGCTCTCTCCACTCCCATTGTTTTGTTTCTTAAAGACTGGATTAGTTGTAAGTATTCGCATTCCAACCATTATTCATGTAAATTGAGTCTGTGTCTTTATAAGTTCTGTTTGTGAACAGAATTCCCACTCACCTGAAGAAGGGGCTCAGAGCCTCGAAAGCTTGTGTGGCTTTTGCTACCAAATAAACCTGTTGGACTTTAACCTGGTGTTGTTAAACTTCTTACTGAACTTGAATTATATCAGTGAAGCTGCCTTCAGGTGTGGTCTGAGAGGGACTATGAGCTGCAATCCTGCTCTTTTGCGTTGCCGATACCAGAATTTGTAGGCCTCGCTGGTGTCATTCTGGTAAAAGCACATTTCTGCGGTCTTCCTCTCTATAATAGACAATCGCTTCGCCCACTGGGAGACCGGAACAATCCAACCAGTGGCCACAGAGGAACATGAGAAACAGATCAAATTTGAACTTGCACATTAAGGGTAGGGAGAAAGTTTTTGTTAAATCTCACAAGGTCTCAGCTGATCATCGCCATGAGGCACGCAAGAGGACGGTAAGGTCTGGACACACAGTGTCTCCATATCTTGACATTAATGGCGATGTGTCGATGCTTTTGGTATCAATGCATATTTCCGTTGAATACAAAAACTTACCGGGTTTCCATATTCCACGCTACTAACCCTGTTTCGCGAGAGATGCACTGGAGCCATAAAAAAATATAGAGAGACTTCCTGACTCGACTTACTGAGGTTGTAACTGTGCCCACATAGGCTCCCAAGGAACATTATAATTATGTCTACTCCCAAACTGTCCGACATTTGTCTTGCATATATTTTGCTTTCGTGTATTAATGCAAGTTACTGTTATAGAACGTAACTGCGTCGATTTCCATAATAGAAACTTATATTATTTGGCAAAAGAGTAATCAATGCTCTAACTGATCTCACCGATAGAAATATCAGTTCAGCAATGTGCACTGATGTTGCCAATAACCATTAAATTGGAAGGTAAATTCCCCTATAAGTATTAACCGTCACCTGGTAGCAGCAACTGCAGTGGACATAGATAAACAGACCATGCCATGATGCTGGTATTTCAATGGTCATTTCAAACTTCCAGTTTTGCCCTGCTCTGGGACTAGCAGTCCTTTTGCTGCTGAACTTCATTGTATGGTTGGTGCGGGAGTGATGTCATTGGAACCGCACTCAACAGGATATTACCTTGTTTATCAAAACAGGTTACTTCTGATATGTAAAGGTAAGAATGAATTATGTACAAGCTTGAAGTAGAAAATTGAAATAGTTTCAGAGGCAAAATTTACTCTGTTAATTTGTTCATGGGATGTGGGCTTCCTTGGCTAGGCCGTCCCTCACGATCTTCCGTAGCTGGTGGCGAGTAGTCTTCTGGAACTAATAAATCCCATTTGTTGGAGGTGCATCCACAGTCCTGTCGGGAGGGAATTCCTGGAATTAATCCTGCGAAAGTGGAGGGACGGTGATGTCGTTCGTTATCGGAAAGTTGCATGACTTGGATGAGAACTTATGCATTGCGGTGTCCAGATATACCTGCTGCAAGGCTCCTTTCTGGCTGCCATATACGTACATTCTGGAGATATCCATTATTTTGTCTCCTCAAATCCGGGAAGTTGGTGAGAGGTTTCAGTGGAGATTTTCCAAATCACGTGGTGATTGACAGAGTCAACAAGTAGAAATTTCCATCCCGAGTAGTGAGATCGCTAACCAGAGGCGCACAGATTGAATGTGATCAGCAACAGCAACAGGTTGGTTCTGAGAAGGTTTTTGTTGTACGTAGTAGAGTGCTTGCCGCCTGAAATGCAGTTCTTCAAAGACTGAAATATATAGGTCCAATCCTAACTTTCAAAAACAAATCGGAAACATATTGGCAAAAGTAGCATTTGCAATTTAATGTGTAAGATAATGAGCACAATAAGATCGGTGTGGTAAACAGAAGTCTCAGGACCCATGAGATTAGTGCCTTTATTTGTCCTACTAATTTTTATTATTCGATCAAAGTAGTTTTGTTTGCTTGGTCATTGAATAGAAATTACCACGCAAGCAGTGGCAATTCCATCTGAATGGGAGATTTATTCCGTGTGTTGTTTTAGGGTAGAGCGGATTCTTACAGGTAATTCTGAGGACAGAGAAAATTACATCTTCTAAGAAAGGGGAACAGAATTCCCACTGTGATTGTCAGGATCTCAGGAATTCCCAAAGCATCGTTAAGCTAGTGAACCGTGATCACAAAACAATCACTGTTGAAATGTAGGAACTTGGGCAGGCAATTTCCACACAGCTAAAAATTATACTGTCAAATTAAATTGATGATCTATTTTCCAATCTTCTTGGTTTAAGTATGATTGACAGCAGAGGACACAACGCTGTTCTCCAAAGATACAAGACCATGTGATGTGTTTGCGTTTTGTTCAGCTTGTCATATGGATGACCAGTTTGGACGTCCCATAGTTCCAACGGTGGGAGCACTTCCTCATTACTGCCAAAAATGTCCGTCCAAAAGGTCTGCTGTGTGACTAAATTCGACTTGAAATCTCGTTCAGAGAAAAAGAAACTGTGAGTGTGAACTGAGATTAGGAAACGTGAAACGCACATGGGGTTGCTTCTCTATCCGCTTGCCTGATTGCTGACTCACTTTCTGACAATCCCAGTCAATGGCAGTGAGAATCGGATACTGGGAGCTAGCTTCACCTAAGAATTGACAGAAATCCATGCATGATGTTCACACTCCTCTTTACCGAGGTCTGTTTATCTTCTGATACTGAGGGTTTTTGTCAGCGTGCTAGGTAATCAACAGAAGAACATGCCCCAGTAACCGTTATCGCAGTAAATAAATACAACTTCGCTAGGTGCCAATTCCATATGGTGAGACTGGACTTCGAATGGCCTCCGTTTTTTTTCCTAACGTCCAATCTCGTATTTAAAAAGGTGAACTCAATTATCGAGGCGTCGCCCTGCTAGGCTTTATGGGAAAGGTATTTGCCCGATTTGCCCAGTTGTAAGCTGTAACTTTTGGCTCAATGTCTGCATCCGAAATCCCTATGTGGTTTCTCAATTGAAGGATTTATTATGATTCTCCCAGGCTAGCAGCCGCAAGATGAATGCAGCAAACAAAGTGGACCACTAAGTATTGACTTCATCGGTCAAACCAAATGATTCAACCATGTGAACAGAGGCGGTTGAATTAGGCTGCCTCAGAAAATTGGCTGCCCACCCAAGCATCTACTCGCCACTTTCCTGAAAAATACGACGTCACAACATTGGAACACGTTAAAGTCTGAAATGGCGTCAAATAGCGCCGTGTTCTGGTTCCGAATCCCTGGTGCATGTTCTGCTCTTTTCTGGTATTACACTGTTCCACATCATGCACAAAGAATGTCTTCTTAAGGACCCGAAATAATGCAAATCTGTTCAGCCTTGATCACTGATGATCAAAGAAAATACTCTGCGAAGTCCTGTTCGGAGAGTTGACTTATGTTGACGATCGAAACCTAATATTGTATGCTGAGGAACACCTACAGTGGAGAATTGATATATTTGCTCAGGTCTGGACAAAAATAATTTGGCAACTAACAGCGGGTGGTTAAATATCACGGTCTAGAATGTTGCTACACTGCCACCTATCGGCATTGCCACTGTGGCATTGGTCGTCTTTGATGTCATTACATATTTGGTTTCCGCAATTACCAACGTATGTTACTTAAAGCTGATATCAATGAACAAGTCGAAAAATCCGCAGTTGTGTGTGCAAGCAGAGTCAGAGTGTGTGGAATCATATATTGATGGAAGAGACCACACAAAAGCGCTGCCAAGACTCCAGCCTCTGTAAACTACTTTGCATTTTTAAAAAATTCATTCGTAAGGCATGGGGCGTCGGTGGCTGGCCAGCATTTATTGCCCATCCCTAGTTGCCCTTGGAGCACAATTGAGAGTCAACCACGTTGCTGTAGCTCTGGAGTCACATGTGGGCCAGGCCGCGTAAGGATGGGAGATTTCCTTCCCTGAAGGACATTACTGAACCTGATGGGTTTTCCGACAATCGACAATAATTTCATGGCCATCAGCAGATTCTTACTTCCAGATTCATTTTATTGAATTCAAATTCCATTAGCTGCCGTGGCGGGATTCCAACCCGGATCCGCAGAACATTAGCTGAGTTTCTGGATTAATAGTCTGGGGCTAATACAACTAGGCCATCGCATCCCCGATTCTGTGAACTGGAAAGCTTGTGCTCGGCAGGAGAAAAGGCTCAATATTTACTGCCCTCGGCGTCCTGGATATGTCGTCAGCTGCTAGCAGTTGAAATTCACAAACTGAGAGGTCCTGGAAAGTGCAAATTATGTCAGTATAAACCTATTGCTGAGACAACGACGTCTGTGCTGGCATAGCCACGTTAATCAAATGAATGACGGCGATACACCCACAAAGAATTCGCTCATGTGCCGCAACCTTGTGATAGTCCATAATTCTTGCTATGTTATAATCTGCAAGTGAAATATGGAGATGAAACATATGAGCGCCAACAATTGTGTGTTGGAAGAGTGAGAGGGGCAGTCGCTCTGGAGGCTGCATTTTGAAAGGGATTTTGAAGGAGTGAGCTTTAGCAGGAAATCAGCTGGCGAATCATGTATCTTCTCAGGCCACTGTCTTCCTTTTTAGCGATTGCCGCAGAGATTGCTCGGCCAGAGTATGCTTCCTGACCCACCCCGGGCGTTCCTTAGCAAATACATGGCCACCACGACATAAAGCACCACAGAAATGTCCTTGCCGATTAATTCCAGTCAAATCATTGAAATTTATGATTTTCGACACATGTTTAACATTGTTTTGAGGGGGAAAGTTTGCTCCTTTTCCTCCATTTTCTTAGTGTTGCGCCTTCCCTACACTCAGCACACTTGAGGAAACAATAACTTTGTAACAACTCTTTTAACTTCTTTCATCGAATATGTTCATTTTAATCAGTTCAAATGTTATGCTTGTACCTGTCGAAGGAAATTATACCATTAATTCAAGACGATATAGGAGAAGTAGCTTCGTCGGTTCAATCTAACTTGGAATGGATATTTCTTTCCTGCTTCGCCATTTCACAGTTTATTAAACAGGTCTAGTTGGACCAATGAACGGCACAGGCTTGGAGGGCCGAAGGGCCTGTTTCCTGTGCTGTACTGTTCTTTGTTCTTTGTTCTTAGTTTGCATTAAAAGCATCCTCACTGAGCGGTTGGTTAATTATCGCTGCTCACTCTATTTTCGTCATTCTCCAGCTCGCTTTAAGACGGGGAGAACGTTTTTGAAACAGCTCTTCATCTGATTGAGTCACTGATCACCAGCAGCGCAGTAATACACTGCAGTGTCATTCGGCACCACGTTCTGTATTTTCAGGCTGCACGACTTGGTATCGGGTCTGGTGAGTTGAAACCTTCCTTCGAAACCTTTTTCATGACTGGGCTCTGAATTTACAACCGAGGTGACAATGAGCTGCAAACCTGCCCCACTCTCCTGGCGATACCAGTACATGTACATCTCGCTGGTATCGTTCTGGTAACAGTGAATCTCCACCGTCTCACCCTTGCCGACGGACAGCCGGTTCCACCACTGGTAAACAAAGGCACACCTGCAGCCAGCTACGTGACAAAAAAGAGATCGGGTCAATTATGAACCGTTAACATAAGGATAGCGATTCATTTTCATTCAAAACACACACAACGTTCGCTCAATTTGCATTTCCAACAAATTGAGTACTCAGCGGCTGCAAATAATAATAACAATAATAATAATACGATTACTCCACAGCTCCGCCATGGCCGTATAGCCCTGCATCGTAAACCTGGCGGGACTGAATGCCGCTACTCACTGCCGCGGGAAATATAACCACATCTGCTGGCCAGGCACTGAAACTTTCAGCTAACATGCAAGCAACAAGCTTGGCTAAATATATATTTCAAAGGCAAGGCACGAAAGGAATGAATTGAGTTAATCATATACTGATGCAGCTGAGAATATACATTCGGCCACCAGTGCCTGTGAAAGCTCTTTGATGAAGATAAAAAATTAATTCTTCACTTATGCTCTTTGCAAACAGTCCCACAAATAGCGTTCATTTGGAACTTTAGGCAGCTTTATATTGCAAGGTATGTCTAATTGTGCTTTGTAAGAAGTCTCACAACACCAGGTTAAAGTCCAACAGGTTTATGTGGTAGCAAATACCATAAGCTTTCGATCACATTGCCACTCCATCTGACGAAGGAGCAGTGCTTCAAAAGCTTATCGGATTTTCTACCAAATAAACCTGTTGGACTTTAACCTGGTGTTGTGAGACTTCTTACTGTGTTCACCCCAATCCAACGCCGGCATCTCCACATCATAATTGTGCTTTACCAACCTTTACAGTCAAAGCGCGTTTGAGCAAGTCAACTCACTACTTGAAACAGTAACGGGGCCTGTAAATCATCGAACTGATTATAATATTTCTATGCCACCAAGAATAGAAATTGCTAAACGCAGGTTCCCACTGGTCCCAAGTGTTTTGCAAAGAGGAAAAGTAACCTGGCAACAGCAGTAGCAGCAAAAATCGATCCAGGTAAACCGAACACAGCATGGTGCAAGAATGTAAATGTCCTGCCAGCCTTTCAACTCCGTCCTGCTCTTGTACACTACGATCTTATTGCCCCTGAGCACTGTGTTCGGTTTGATGTGGAAATGACGTCATGTCAAGAAGACTGAAAACACCTGCCCCCACCCCGCTCGCTACACCAAACAATGCCGATTCCCCTTTCTTTTGTGGTCATGGGAGAGCAATAAATGTGGATGATTTATTTCAATCTGCATTTCTTCCCAGGCGGCCGTTTATAATATTCAAACGGATCGGATATGCGTGTTATATGGAGAGCCATATAAAACGCTGGAGAATCTCCTCGAACTCGCTGCATTGCTCCATTCGGCATCTCAGCAGGTAACCCAGAATGAAGAGGTGACCCAACAAAATGTTGCCCTTATCCGACACTGCAAGTGGCAATGTAGAAGCAAGGACTTCCATTATTAGGCAGGAAACGCCCAGGCGGGATCCACTAGACATATTCCAAATCAAGTTGAATTTTGATTTTGTACATGAGGGTTCGGGTTACTTTCGCTTAGCAGTAAGTTGGCCGAACCGAGGATTCAGAAGAGTCGAAAGGGGAAGGTTGATTTTTTAAAAATCAGTTGTGTGGCGCATGGATGTCATGTTGCAGGAAGCATATTCAGAAATAAAATTTAGAAGCCATTTTGACACATTTTCCGCCGTAGCGTAAATGGAAGCAATGAGAAGAAATATCAAGCAGTTTGGAAGACGTACGATAGGCCGAATTGAAACTTCTGTCCCATGCAAGTCCACGTTTCACCCGAAACAATTCTTCTGCCTTGGAAAGTATTGAACGTGTGTGTTTTATTTTGAATTCTCACCGAGGTATTCCTTTAGAGACGAAGGGATTGTTTTATCCAGTCGGAAGGCTGTTGCGAAACGGACAATTTCCATCAATGAACACGTTGTTTATGAGAGAGAAGCATATTTGAGTTTTCTGCACTGTCGTCTCCTGGCAACACATGGTAGTATGTTTTTTGACCTAGCACGGCACCGGTTTGAATCACTAGACAGCAGAATCCAAAAGTTACAATCGCTGTATTCTCGGCAAGCATATTCTTTGCAAATTTTCACAATTTACACCTCAGTCGACCACCTACTTGAACCAATAGAATTGGAATTATTGAACACATAGCATCCCTTCAGTTCAATTTTGGCAGGAATAGAGCGATACTCATTGCCACAGTGTGATGCCTGTGGAATTCTAGCGTCAACCAACTTACTAAATTAGAGCTGCCCAACTCTGCCTCGACGGGAATATTTAGCAACTTCACGAAAAAGACAAGTTCAATACAGAGACTTCTGAAAGTAAAACAATATCTTATTAGGTCAAACAATATAGTCATTTTCAGAAACACAATTATACAGTTCCGAATCAATTCGATTACTCAACCCTGAAGGGGCTGTCAAGTTATTCCTAGCCTCGCAATCTTGAGCAACAGTCCTGAAAACATTTCCCATTCAAACATGAATATTTATTTTGCCTCACCAACCGATCGCACAATGCCATGCAGACGGGAACAACTTAGACTATTGACGAAAGCGATAAACAATCCACATACAATGAATTGGTTATGAAGCGACACAATCTGTGTTTCCAAAACCAGAGTGAGGTTAGCCAAATTGTCTGCATAAGTAGGAACATTGACCTGGGAGAAGTAGCAAATATGTGGAGATGCCAGCGTTGGACTGGGGTAAGCACGGTAAGAAGTCTCATAACACCAGACAGGCCCTGGCTGGAGACAATACACATCTCTTTAACCTGTGCTTAATCCTCTCTCCACTCACATTGTCTGCACCTTTAAGATTTGATTACCTGTAAAGACTCGCATTCCACCCATTATCTTGTAAATTGAGTTTGTGTCTTTATATGCCCTATTTGGGAACACGAGTCCTCACTCACCTGAAGAAGGGGCTTGGGGCTCCGAAAGCTATTGCTGCCAAATAAACCTGTTCGACTTTAACCTGGTGCTGTGAGACTTCTTACAGAAGTAGCAAAAACGGGCTCCTGTATATGGTACACAACAAAATAGTGACGACAAGACATTGATCTGGAACTCCCATTGAGGAAGAGAGACGCTGTAAACTGGAAAATGAAACATTCTACATTGATAGTCCAACTGATTGCCAGAGTGTATAGTCATACCAGTGATCATTCTATCTTCCAGGGAAGGAACGTTGAATTTTCGTTGCCATTCCTACGGTCTCACTCCCAATCAGCACCTTTGCGCTCAAGAGCGCTTAAAAAGTAAACAAACTGTTGCAATGCAATTGCTGAGTCTATTTTCCTCAAACTAACACTCACCCCATGAGTGAGGCTTTATACGTAATTTTCAGTGATATCGCATTATCGTTGTTTGACATCAAGGACGACATCCCTGTGATTCTTTGTTATAATGGCCAAAAGCATCCATTGT
This sequence comes from Mustelus asterias, assembly GCF_964213995.1. NCBI lineage: Eukaryota > Metazoa > Chordata > Chondrichthyes > Carcharhiniformes > Triakidae > Mustelus > Mustelus asterias. The sequence continues at coordinate 30,497,306 of NC_135828.1, read as the reverse complement.
CTATTGTTGACTATGCTGCCCCTATTTCAAAATCTTGGGCTCAAATCCATGGGTGGCACTTACACCACATGCAATCATTGATTCATAAAATCCCTACACTGCAGAAGTGCCATCGAATCTGCAATCAATCTCTAAAGCATCTCACCCTCAGCTGAGAAGCAAGCTTGATAAGGCGGGGCCTTTATCAATAACCTCAGCCAGAACGGGAATGGAAGCAACGCTGACCAAAACGACCAGTCGCCTCATCTAAACAGTTAAAGTAAGTTGAAATTAAGACGAATTTACTGTGAAAATCCTTTAGCAGCCGCCTTCCGGAGCCTGTCCAGATGCACTGAGGGAGAATTTAGCGTGGCCAATGCACCAAACCAGAACGTCTTTCGGACTGTGGGAGGAAGCCCAAGCAGACCCTGAAAACCCCATACAGACAGTAACCCCAATGCGGAATTGAACGTAGGACCCTGGCGCTGGGAGACAAGGGAGCTAATCACTCTGCGACCGTGCCGCCCTGCTCATCCGCGTCTGCTCATTCCGAACAATGCAATATGCGCTACCTTTTAAAGTATTTATCCATCTGTCTTAAACGTTTCGTGCTCTGTTGTTTATGCCATCACTTGGCGTATTATTTCCTGATCCTTAAGAAAACCTTCCGAAACTAATAGTGCCCTTATGACTGCATTTGGTTAATTAATTTTCAGACAACTCGCAATGGGGCTTGCAGGATGCGACACTAATTTATAGGCAATTACCTCTATTCTATCGGGAAAAAATGTTTACGACTGCACTTTTGTTTTCAATTAGCAACCAGTGTTATCTCGCTTACTTTCTCCTTGGCAACGCCTCAGCCAATCGGCGTGTACTTGTTATGCAATTAGAATTATTGTTCTCATGGTACTTTTCATTGCCATGTTCCTTTCAAAATCGACACTTTTGCCTTTATCATGATGAGTACAATTCGAAGAGTTTCGGAAACGTTCCTCTCCTTAGAACAACTTTTAATTAATCAATGTAAATTGTGCTGTAACTGTGGCAACTTGCTGCAAACGTTGCTGTCAATCCATGCAGATCTTATATATTCGAGCAAACCCAAGATATAATTTCCACTTTTGTCAACCCAATAGGAATTTACACAGGGAGTCATTGGTTAATCACCTCGTCCTATCACCTTATCATTCACTCTGTGATCCATCACTCTTGTCTTCTATTTCCAATTCCACACTGTCTCAATTCTTCTGCTGCTGAAACACTCACCCACGCCTTTCTTGTCTCCAGACTCAACTTTGCCAGCTCTCCTTGCTTTTCTTCGACACGCTACCATTCACAATGCTGAGGCCATCAGGAACTTTGCTGCCCATGTGTATTAACTCACAACAGGTCGTGCCACTATGGCCACTGACTGACACTGAGTGCTGATTGAGAAACACTTTGATTTTGAAATTATGCATTTTTAAACTTTCCATGGCCTTGCATCATATATCTTTAAGTGACGTCCACCACCTAAGTCTTTGTAATATCTATGCTCCACTAACCAATGAAAAAATTCCCAATTATGGCTGTTCCAAGATTAATAATTCTGCCTTTCGTCGCCGAGGCCACATGCTCTCAAATTGCGGCTTTACCAATTTCCTCCTCTTTGCCTGAGAACATAGAACATTACAGCGCAGTACAGGCCCTTCGGCCCTCGATGTTGCGCCGACCAGTGAAACCAATCTAACGCCCATCTAATCTACACTATTCCAATATCATCCATATGTTTATCCAATAACCATTTGAATGCTCTTAATGTTGACGAGTCTACTACTGCTGCAGGCAGGGCATTCCACGCCCTTACTACTCTCTGAGTAAAAAACCTACCTCTAACATCTGTCCTATATCTATCACCCCTCAATTTAAAGCTATGTCCCCTAGTGTTAGCCATCACCATCCGTAGAAAAAGGCTCTCACTATCCACCCTATCTAATCCTCTGATCATCTTGTATGCCTCTATTAAGTCACCTCTTAACCTTCTTCTCTCGAACGAAAACAACCTCAAGCCCCTCAGCCTTTCCTCATACGATTTTCCCACCATACCAGGCAACATCCAGGTAAATCTGCTCTGCACCCTTTCCAACACTTCCACATCCTTCCTATAATGCAGCGACCAGAACTGTACGCAATACTCCAAGTGCGGCCGCACCAGAGTTCTGTACAGTTGCAACATGACCTCCTGGCTCCGAAACTCAATCCCTCTACCAATAAAAGCTAACACACCGTACGCCTTCTTAACAACCCTATCAACCTGGGTGCCAACTTGCAGGGATCTATGCACATGGACACCCAGATCCCTCTGTTCATCCACACTACTAAGTATCTTACCATTAGCCCAGTACTCTGTATTCCTGTTACTCCTTCCAAAGTGAATCACTTCGCACTTTTCCGTATTAAACTACATTTGCCACCTCCCAGCCCAGCTCTGCAGCTTATCTATGTCCCTCTGTAACCTGCCACTTCCCTCCGCACTGTCTACAACTCCACCGACTTCAGTGTCATCCGCAAATTTACTTATCCATCCTTCTACGCCCTCATCCAGGTCATTTATAAAAATGACAAACAGCAGTGGCCCTAAAACAGATCGTTGTGGTACACCACTAGTAACTGAACTCCAGGATGAATATTTCCCATCAACCACCACCCTCTGTTTTCTTCCAGCTCGCCAATTCCTGATCCAAACCACTAAATCACCCTCAATCCCATGTGTCCGTATTTTCCGCAAAAGCTTACCATGGGGAACCTTATCGAACGTTTTGCTGAAATCCATATACACCACATCAACCGTTTTACCCTCATCCACCTCTTTGGTCACCTTCTCAAAGAACTCAATAAGGTTTGTGAGGCACGACCTACCCTTTACAAAACCGTGCTGACTATCCCTAATCAAATTATTCCTTTCCAGGTGATTATAAATCCTATCTCTTATAATCCTTTCCAATACTTTCCCCACAACAGAAGTAAGGCTCACCGGTCTATAATTACCAGGGTTGTCCCTACTCCCCTTTTTGAACAAGGGGACAACATTTGCTATCCTCCAGTCTTCTGGCACTGTTCCAGTAGACAATGACGACCCAAAAATCAAAGCCAAAGGCTCTGCAATCTCCTCTCTAGCCTCCCAGAGAATCCTAGGATAAATCCCATCCGGCCCAGGGGACTTATCTATTTTTACCCTTTCTAGAATTGCTAACACCTCTTCCTTATGAACATCAATCCCATCCAGTCCAACAGCTTGCATCTCAGTACTCCCCTCGACACTGTCCCTTTCCAGTGTGAATACTGACGAAAAATATTAATTTAGTGCCTCTCTTATCTCTTCAGACTCCATGCACAACTTCCCACTCCTGTCCTTGACTGGCCCTAATCTTACGCTAGTCATTCTTTTACCCCTGACATACCTATAGAAAGCTTTAGGGTTTTCCTTGATCCTAACTGCTAAAGACTTCTCATGTCCCCTCCTGGCTCTTCTTAACTCTTTCGTTAGGTCCTTCCTGGCTAACTTGTAACTCTCAAGCTCCCTAACTGAGCCTTCACGCCTCATCTTTACATAAGTCTCCTTCTTCCTCTTCACAAGAGATTCAACCTCCTTAGTAAACCACGGTTCCCTCACATGTCTGCTTCCTCCCTGCCAGACAGGTACATGTTTATCAAGGAAGCGTAGCAGCTGTTCCTTGAACATGTTCCACATTTCAATTGTGCCCATCCCCTGCAGTTTCCTTCCCCAACCTATGCTAGCTAAATCTCGCCGAATCGCATCATAATTTCCTTTCCCCCAGCTATAACTTTTGCCCTTTGGTATATACCTATCCTTTTCCATAGCTAAGGTAAACGTAATCGAGTTGTGTTCACTGTCACCAAAGTGCTCACCTACCTCCAAATCTAACACCTGGCCTGGTTCATTACCCAGTACCAAATCCAATGTGGCCTCGCCTCTTGTTGGTCTATCTACATACTGTGTCAGGAAACCTTCCTGCACACATTGGACAAAAACCGACCCCTCCAAAGTTCTCGAACTATAGCTTTTCCAGTCAATATTTGTAAAGTTAAAGTCCCCCATAACAACTACCCTGTTACTTTCGCTCCTATCCAGAATCATCTTGGTTCCTTGGTTTCTTCATTCACGATAACATGTATATGTTTGCCAAGTTTTGACTAATCTGACTTGCTAACTCTATAAGTGACTCGGCATCAAATTAGATTAATAATACGCATGGGAAAAACATCACGATCTTCCATTATATAAAAAAGGCGCAATGCAAAAATAAGTTGTTGTATTACGTAAAAAACCTGTTGCTTATTCGTGACGGATATTGAGCATCACAAATCAAAGAATTCGCTAGTGGCAGAACACCTAACTGCTTCTTTTCCAGAAGCAACAGGTCTGTTGAACCCTCGCATGGATTAAATCCCCCTTTAAATAATGGATGCCGGGTCATACACTGCAAATACGTCTCACACAAGGTTATATTCGCAAGAGGAAACAAATAGACCACAAAAAAGAAGTGCTGTCAGCAAAAATAGATTTATTTGAGTTTTCTGTACTGTCGTTTTCTGGCAATGCATGGTAGTATGTTTTTGAGCTTGCATGGCACCGCTTTGTGTCACTGTGATCACTAGCAGCGCAGTAATAGACAGCAGTGTCCGACGGTTCCACTCTCTGTATTTTCAGGCTGCACGACTTAAGGTTGGGTCTGCTGATATCAAATTTCTCCGTGAAACCCTTTCCATACATGGGGGTTGAACCTACAATGGTGGTGACTATGAGCCGGAGTTCTGCTCCGAGGTGCTGACGATACCAATACACGTAGCTATCGCCACTGCCGTTCTGATAAAAGTGCATCTCCGTCGTCTTCCCTTTTTCAATGGTCAATCGGTTCCACCACTGGGATACGAGAGTGCACCTGCAGCCAACTGTGGAGAGACATCAGAAAGGGATCGGATCTATTAGGGAGTGTTACACGAAGAACATAAAAGCATTTTTCTGTCATATCACACGATGGACCTCTTGGTCGTTCCGCTCGCCTTTCAGGCAACGGGTCATTCTTTTGCGCCAAGTTCACACCGGAACGAAGCCAAGTAGGTAGATTTGACCGCCATAAAAGTCACTCAGCGAAAAAAAATGCCAATCAGTTGCCCATATTTCCCGCTGCATACGCGGCCTCGGTTGCCTTGCTTCGCACCCATGGCCAGTCCAGCGATTTATTATCGGTGTTATTCACCGATCTGAGCAATAAAGGATCTCGAGCCTAACGAATGCATTTTTTGCCATGGTCAAGCGAAAACGTCGATTACAAATACTTGAAAAAAATGAGATATGAATACAGAATGAGATTGTTTAGCAATCGATATTGCCAACCTTACCTCTGCAAGCAGTGCTAGAAGGCGGCTGGCCACACACCGTTCTGGAAAAATTAGAGATGGAAACTAAATTTTGGCACAAACCCTGAGATTTTTAAAAATAAAAACAGCTTCAACAAGCTTAACAATTAATTATGTCCCTAAACCTTTTACCATCTATCCTGGTTGCTTTTATTTACAGTAAGAAGTCTCACAACACCAGGTTAAAGTCCAACAGGTTTATTTGGTAGCAAATACCATAAGCTTTCGGAGCTTGCTGCTCCTTCGTCAGATGGAGTGGTCTCTGTCATACACAGAGACCACTCCATCTGACGAAGGAGCAGCAAGCTCCGAAAGCTTATGGTATTTGCTACCAAATAAACCTGTTGGACTTTAACCTGGTGTTGTGAGACTTCTTACTGTGCTTACCCCAGTCCAACGCCGGCATCTCCACATCATGCTTTTATTTACCCAGTTAGAAATTCCTCAAAATCCCTTTTTTAAAGTTGAAATTGCAGAAGATGCTTCACTGGCTTTGCAGCTAATACAAATTCCGGAGTAGAATTGTTGGGAACAAAGAAGGAACCTACTAAATGACTTGCCCCATTATGTCTTTGGTACCGAGTGTTAGGAGCCAAACCCAGATAAAGATTGGTCTAAATTAGCAGGATGAAATGTTACCTTGGAACAGCAGGCAGATAGCCTGCAGGAAAGCAGCAGACAGCATTATCACAGAAGTTCAACCGTCCTTTCAACGTCTCAGTCTTGAACAACTCTCACTTGTTTTAGTCCGTTTGCCCCCGAATCTCGTGATTCGTTTAGGTGAACATATAGAACATAGAACAGTACAGCACAGAACAGGCCCTTCGGCCCACGATGTTGTGCCGACCTTCATCTGAAACCAAGATCAAGCTATCCCACTCCCTACCATCCTGGTGTGCTCCATGTGCCTATCCAATAACCGCTTAAATGTTCCTAAAGTGTCTGACGTCATTGCAAGATCACCCAATAGCTTTCTCCCTCTGTATTCAAGCAGATTGGATGATTCCTTTTCGTGCAACTGCAAGAATAACAATGAAGTAGAGAACGCAGAGTCTTCAAGATATTAACAGGAAAAGGCAGAGCACTGATTTTACATTCTAGAATTTGGGGGTATTTTCTAGAAAATAGTACCAGACCGTTCACGACACATGTTAGGAAGCATTTGTACATGCAAGTGGTGATGGAGTGTTAGAACTCTTTTCCACAATAGGCAGTTAACGTTAGATCAGTTGCTATCTCCAAATTTGACATTGATAAAGGTGCTAAGGGATATGGCCAAATGTACAGATCAGCCATGATCTCATTGAATGGTGGAGCTGGCTCAATGGGCTGAATGTCCCAAACCTGTTCGTTTGTTCCTTTGTTCCTATGCACCTGCCGATATCTTGTAATCCTCAATATATGCGGACGATGGGGATGGTTGTAAAGTTCGAACGATTGACATGTTATTAGTTTATTTCATTCATGGGATGTGGGCGCCACCGGGGTGGCCAGCCCCAAAGGTCGTGGTGAGCTGCATTCTTGAACTCCTGCAGTCCATGTTGAGTCGGCAGACACACACTGCGGTGAGGGAGGGAATTGCATAATTTCGGCTCAGCAATCGTGAAGAAGGACGATTTATCTCCATGTCAGTGCGGTGGATGGCGTGAAGGGGAACTTCCAGGTGATGATGTTTCCAAGTTCAGTCGTCAATTAGTGGGTTCCTTGTTTGCTCACCGTAATCTATCTCGGGAATTTCCATTAGCTGAAAAGCCAGTGAAGCCTCTGCAATTCTAACTAACAAAGGGAACGTTGCGAATGTTATAAATCAGTTTTTAAAAATCGGGAATGCTGGTAAAACAATACATGGGAATATAACGTTATCCTTCGCCTTCTCGATGTGATGAGAGATCACGCGACATCAGGCTATAGTCCATTTATTTGAAACCACAAGCTTTCGGAGCGCTGCTCCTTCGTCAGGTGAAGGAGAATGCCGAGCAGAACACATGGAAATTATAGAATGTATGTAGAGTTTTGATTGAGTAAATCAGGAGAAACTGCTTTCATTTTAAGCAGGGGGCAGTGATTATGGTGATTCTCAACATCCAGTCAGTGAAGACGATGATATTTTTCACTTTAAATTCATTGATGAGGTTTTCCTCGAGAGTAAGGACAAACATTTATATTAGCACCAAGACTGGCTAACACACGACACCGATTAAAGATCAAATTAAAAGGCCCGTAGATGATGAGATGCTTCGCCTTTTTAACATGTTGAGTTATAAAAAGCTGGAAAGCATTGCCTGAAAACATTCAGGAGACGCGGTAGTAATTTTCAAATGAAATATGGAAATGTATTTGCAATGAATTACTTAGCTGCTCTTTGTGAAATGAGAGCCAGCGAGATAAAATATAAAGGAGATTTGAACAGGCGAGGTAGGTTGAGATAATTGCGCTGTCTTAAGTACTCGCACGCATCATCAAGGCTCCTCGATTTGTGCTTGGAAAGTACGTGGTTGGGGCATGAATTTCGAAATGTACTTCAGGCAGTGCTGAGAGGCTATGGAAAAAAAATATCCAATGTGTTTGTTGTTGGAAACGGCGCCTAACGACGTCAATGTCAGTTTGTTTTTTAAGCAATATTTACTGGTGTTTTCGGAACTTGCGGCAAACAGCGTCGCAGGCAGTTATGTTTTTGACCAGGGTTTGCATCCCCTTGAGTCACTGTGCTCACTCGCAGCACAGTAATAGAGCGCAGTGTCAGTCGGCTCCACGCTCTGTATTTTCAGGTTGCATGACTTCAAACTGGGTCTGCTGGCTTTAAACCTCTCCTTGAAACCTTCTTCAACCGTGGGTTTTGAGACGCCAATTGAGTTCACTATGAGCTGCAAGCCCGCTCCACTGCGCTGGCGATACCAATACATGTAGCTATGGTCGGTATCGTTCTGGTAACAATTCATCTCCGTTGTACTCCCCTGTACAACGGACAACCGTTTCCACCAATGGAACAAGAGGGCACTCCTACAAGGGGCTGGGGAAGCAGATAAGAAAGAGATCAGATCAAATGTGAACTGGGACAATAAGAATGGCAAGAATGTTTTTGTCAATTTACTAAATTACAGCTGCCAACTCTGCCTCGATTGGAATGTTCGGCAACATTATGGAAAAGACGCGTTTGATACAGATACTTTTAAAAGTTTAACAATATCTTATTAGATCAAAAGATATAGCCATTTTCAGAAACACAGTTCAACGCTGAAGGAACTGTCAAGTTACTCCTAGCCCCACAACCTTGAGCCACAGTCCGGAAAACATTTCTCATTCGAACATGAATCCAAGTTTCCTCTGTGGCATTGTATTTATTTTGCCTCACCAACCGAAAGCCATAAGCAATCCACACAAGCTGAATTGTTTATGAAGCGACACAAAATCCGTGTTTCCAAAATCAGAATGAGGTCAGTCAAATTATCTACATAAGTAACATAAGTAACAAACATTCACCCGGGAGAAGAAGCAAAAACAGGCTCCTGTACATGATAACAAACTTTGGTCCGTCCTTTCACTCTTGCAGTCGAGCTCTGCTTTCGCAGCCTGTTGTTCCTCTGCTATTGAGACACGGCTTATGGTATGCTGCGGAAGTGACGTCATTTCAAGGGCATCCGATACAAAATGTTCTTGCCCACCAAAGCAAAGCAGATAGTTATTTCTCATTTCTAAAGCTAAGATGAATAGATGTGCATCTTTGGAATGCAATTTTCAATTGACTCCAGGTGCACGGACAGTTTCTCACACATCGAACCGTTGTTATTTACCCGCTTTGTCGACATGTACATTATTTAGAGAGACCAAAAAATGTAACCCAGACATCCCCAGATTAGGTGACATGAAGGAAGGTTGAATTGAGGTACTCAAAATCATGAATTGTTTTAACCAATTAAATAAGGGAATACATCAGCTTGAAAATAACTGTTAATCAGAGGAATAATTTTCAGATAAACGGCAAAGTAACTATAACTATATACTAAGCTAACTGGAAACTTCCACAACATAATTGGAAGTGCACTTGAATAAAGGGTTATGGATCAATGGCAAATTGGTAGGTCAACAAAAATCAGCTAGACATGTACTTCAAAACGGTCCGTTAAATAAAGGTGGCCCTGCGGCTTAGGGTGTATGAAGCAATGAGTCTCTGAAGACCGTTCGTTCTGTTTGCAAAATGTTGATGACAAGACTGAAACTCCCTGTGAGCAAGAGTGACGCTGTAAGTTGGAAAATGAAACATTCTACATTGATAGTCGAATTGATTGCCTGAGTGCTTAATTACACCAGAGATCATTGTATCGTTTAAGGAAGGAACGTTGAATTTTCGTTGCCATTGCTATGGTCTCACTCCATACCAGCACCTTTGCTCTCAAGAGCGCTCAAAAAGAAAACAAACTGTTGTAATGCAATTGACCGGGATATTTTCCTCAAACTAACATTCGCCCCATGAGTGAGGCTTTATACTTAATTTTCAGTGAAATCGCTTTGTTGTTGTTTGACACCAGGGACGACATCCCTGTAATTCTTTGTAATAATGGCCAATAAATCCAGTGCCTATTATTGACAATGTTGTCCCTATTTCAAAATCTTGGACTCAAATCTTTGGGTGCACTTACACCACGTGGCATAATTGAATTACAAAATTCCTGCACTGCAGAAGTGGCATCGAGTCTGCAAACACTCTCTGAAGCATCTTACCCTCAGGTGAGAGGCAAGCTTGAGAAGGCGGGGACTTTATTAATAACCACAGCCAGAACGGGAATGGAAGCAACGCTGTGGAGGTCTAACCAACTGACCTAACCTGCCAGTCGCCGCATCTCAATTGTAACATGAATTCAGAAGTAGGTTTGCATTAAGACACAATAAATGTGAAAAACCTTTACCAAGTGCACTCCGGCGCCTGTCCAGATGCACTGAGGGAGAATTTAGCATGGCCAATGCACCAAACTAGTACGTCTTTCGGAGTAAACCTAGACACGCCGTGCAAATTCCACAGAGATAGTAAACCGAGGTCGGAATTGAACGCAGGTCCCTGGCGCTGTGAGACAGCAGTGCTAACCACTCTATTATTGTGCCGCCCTGCTCATTCTCATCTGCTCATCCCGGACAATTCTGCAACCGCTGCCTTTTAAAGTATTTGTCCACCTGTCTTAAAAAATTCGTGCTCTGTTGATTATGATATCACTTGGGGCATTATTTTCTGATCCTTAAAATAAATCTTCCTAAATAATAGAGTCTTTATGACTGCATTTGGTTAATTATTATTCAGAGAGCTCGCAATGGGGCTTTCCGGATGTAACACAAATCTTTAGCCAATTACCTCTATTCTATAGGGAAAACATTTTTACGACGCTGCTTTTGTTTTCAATTATCAACCAGTGTGCGGACCAGTGTATAGAACATAGAACATAGAAAGTCACAGCACAAACAGGCCCTTCGGCCCACAAGTTGCGCCGATCACATCCCCACCTCTAGGCCTATCTATAGCCCTCAATCCCATTAAATCCCATGTACTCATCCAGAAGTCTCTTAAAAGACCCCAACGAGTTTGCCTCCACCACCACCGACGTCAGCCGATTCCACTCACCCACCACCCTCTGAGTGAAAAACTTACCCCTGACATCCCCCCTGTACCTACCCCCCAGCACCTTAAACCTGTGTCCTCTCGTAGCAACCATTTCAGCCCTTGGAAATAGCCTCTGAGAGTCCACCCTATCCAGACCCCTCTTTCGACTTGGCAATACCTCAGCCAATCGGAGTGTACCTGTTATGCAGTTAGAATTGTTGCTCCCATGGTATTTTTCATTGCTATATTCTTTTGAAATTCGACACATTTGCGATTATCATGATGAATACAATTCGAAGAATTTCGGCAACGTCTCTCCCTTTAAAACAAGTTTCAATTAATCAACGTAAATTCTGTTGTATCTGTGGCCATTTGTTGGAAACGTTGCTGCCAATCCATGCAGATATTCTTATATATTCTAGCAAAGCCATGATATAATTTCCACTTTTGTTAATCCAATAAGAATTTACACAAGAAGTCATTGATTAATCAATTCGTCCTATCGCCTTATCACGCACTGTGTGATCATCACTCTGGTCTCTATTTCCAATTCCACACTGTCTCAATCCTTCTGCTGCTGAAACACTCACCCACGCCTTTCTTATCTCTAGGCTGGACTTTGCCACCTCTCCTTGCTTTTCTCCCACACCCTACCCTTCTCATGCTTGAGGCCATCAGGAACTTTGCTGCCCGTGTGTATTAACTCACAACAGGTCATTTCCGCCTGTTGCCACTGTGGCCATTGACTTACACTGAGTGTTGATTGAGAAACACTTTGATTTTGAAACTTTGCATATTTAACCTTTCCATGGCCTTGCAGCATATCTCTGTAAACGACTTTCACCACCTAAGTCGTCGTAATAGCTGTGCCCCATTCACCCTTGAGAAAATTCCCAATTATGGTTGTTTCAAGATTAATAATTGTGCTTTCGTCGCCGAAGCCATAAGCTCTCAAATTCCGGCTTTACCACTTTCCTCCTCTTTGCCTTGTTTTTTTTTTCATTTACCACAACCTGTATATGTTTCCCAAGTTTTGACTGATCTGGCCTGTTAACTCCACAACTGACTCGGCATCAAATTAGATTAATAATACGCATGGGAAAAACATTGCGACCTTCCATTATATAAAAAAGGCGCAATGCAAAAATAAGTTGTTGCACTAAGTGCCCCAGGGATCTGTTCTGGGACCCTTGCTGTTTGTCATTTTCATAAATGACCTGGATGAGGAAGTGGAGGGATGGGTTGGTAAGTTTGCTGACGACACCAAGGTAGGTGGTGTTGTGGATAGTTTGGAGGGATGTCAGAAGTTGCAGCGAGACATAGATAGAATGCAAGACTGGGCGGAGAAGTGGCAGATGGACTTCAACCTGGATAAGTGTGTAGTGATCCATTTTGGCAGATCCAATGGGATGAAGCAGCAGTATAATATGAAGGGTACCATTCTTAGCAGTGTAGAGGATCAGAAGGACCTTGGGGTCCGGGTCCATAGGACTCTTAAATCGGCCTCGCAGGTGGAGGATGCGGTCAAGAAGGCGTACGGCGTACTAGCCTTCATTAATCGAGGGATTGAGTTTAGGAGTCGGGAGATAATGCTGCAGCTTTATAGGACCCTGGTTAGACCCCACTTGGAGTACTGCGCGCAGTTCTGGTCACCTCATTACAGGAAAGATGTTGAAGCCATTGAAAGGGTGCAGAGGAGATTTACAAGGATGTTGCCTGGATTGGGGGGCATGCCTTATGAGGATAGGTTGAGGGAGCTTGGTCTCTTCTCCCTGGAGAGACGAAGGATGAGAGGTGACCTGATAGAGGTTTACAAGATGTTGAGAGGTCTGGATAGGGTAGACTCTCAGAGGCTATTTCCAAGGGCTGAAATGGTTGCTACGAGAGGACACAGGTTTAAGGTGCTGGGGGGTAGGTACAGAGGAGATGTCAGGGGTAAGTTTTTCACTCAGAGGGTGGTGGGTGAGTGGAATCGGCTGACGTCGGTGGTGGTGGAGGCAAACTCGTTGGGGTCTTTTAAGAGACTTCTGGATGAGTACATGGGATTTAATGGGATTGAGGGCTATAGATAGGCCTAGAGGTGGGGATGTGATCGGCGCAACTTGTGGGCCGAAGGGCCTGTTTGTGCTGTGGCTTTCTATGTTCTATGTTCTATGTTAAGTAAAAGACCAGTTCCATATCATGACGGGTTTTGAGCATCACAAATCAAAGAAGAATACCGCAGCAGAACACCGAAATGCTTTTTTTTCCAGAAGCAAGAGGTAGTTGCAGCTTGCGTAGATTCAATGCTCCTTCAAATAATGGATGCCGGGCCATGCACACCAATTACGTCACACGCAACGCTAAATTCGCAAAAAAAGAGCAAATAGTCCACAAAAACGAAGGGCAGTCTGCAAAAATAGGATTATTTGCCGTCGTCTCAATTTAATTTATTAATCTAGGGAGCTACTGACAGTCCAACGTGAAGTACAAAACTTTGTAACGAACAAAGCATTAACGCAAACGTAACCATACCGACATTGGGTATACCAAACTCCTCGTTCCATAGGGAGATGGCAGTCGGGTCATTTTTAAAACATTTTTCGGATAATTGTTGATGTAAACATGAAGCAACACTTTTGCAAATAATGGAGAGTTCCCATTACACACTACACACCACAGTCATTCTGGATTTTACAACAGTATATATGAGCGAGCCCCTAAGGACTGTAGCAGCAAGTGTAGCTGCGAATTTTCAAGTCTGCGACAAGGAAGTCACTTCTTGACTCCCCGAAGTTACATTTACATTGCACGTCTCAGCCGTGTGCTGCAATAATTTTCTCTTGCCCGACTGAATGTGACTCCAATAATAGTTAACCATCTCATCCAGAACAAGGCAGCCCGCTTGGTGAGCACATCATCCACTCATTGGGTCACACGGAGTTGGGGGTAGGATGTTAGCGTGGATTGGGGATTAGCTATCCGACAGGAAGCAGAGAGTCGGAATAAATGGGTGTTTTTCTGGTTGCCGGATGGTAACTAGTGGCGTGCCGCAGGGATCGGTACTGGGGCCTCAACTATTTACCATTTATATAGACGATCTGGAGGAGGGGACTGAGTGTAGAGTAACAACGTTTGCAGGCGACACAAAGATAAGTGGAAAAGTGATTCGCGTGGAGGGCGTAGAAGGTCTACAGAGAGATTTGGACAGGCTGAGTGAGTGGGCGAGGATCTGGCAGATGGAGTATAACGTTAACAAATGCGAGGTTATTCACTTTGGAAGAAATAATAGCAAATTGGATTATTACCTAAATGGAAGACAATTACAACGTGCTACTGTGCAAAGGGACCTGGGGCCCTTGTGCATGAGACGCAAAAACCCAGTCTGCAGGTGCAAAAGGTGATCAAGAAGGCAAATGGGATGTTGGCCTATATGGCAAGGGGGATAGAATATAAAAGCAGAGATGTCTTGCTGTATCTGTACAGGGCATTAGTGAGGCCGCAGCTGGAATACTATGTGCAGTATTGGTCCCCTTATTTGCGGAAGGATATATTGGTCTTGGAGGGAGTGCAGAGAAGGTTCACCAGGTTGATACCAGAGATGAGGGGTGTTGATTATGAGGAGAGACTGAGCAGATTGGGTTTGTATTCATTGGAATTTAGAAGGCTGAGGGGGGATCTTATAGAGACCTATAAGATAATGAAGGGGCTGGATAGGGTAGAGATGGAGAGATTCTTTCCACTTAGAAAGGAAACTAGAACTAGAGGGCACCGCCTCAAAATAAAGGGGGGTCAGTTTAAGACAGAGTTGAGGAGGAACTTCTTCTCTCAGAGGGTGGTGAATCTCTGGAATTCTCTGCCCACTGAAGTGGTGGAGGCTACCTCGTTGAATATGTTTAAATCACGGATAGATGGATTCCTGATCGGTAAGGGAATTAGGGATTATAGGGATCAGGCGGGTAAGTGGAGCTGATCCACTTCAGATCAGCCTTGATCTTATTGAATGGCAGGGCAGGCTCGAGGGGCTAGATGGCCTACTCCTGTTCCTATTTCTTATGTTCTTATGTTCTTATGTAATTTAACTGGTCATAATTGAGCATCGACCCACAGGGGTTCTATGTCCGTCATTTGAAAGATGCACTGCAGAAAATCACTGAAGACCCTTTGTTGGCGCATTCTGAACGCGCAGAATTTACCACCTATACGGGGAGGACACCGGGCGCATAGTTACAACGCCACACAGATTTCTCATAAAGTCACGCAACATAATGACTTGAAAATACGTCCCTCCCCCTCACTGTGATTTGCAAAGTCCTTCCTAACAATACTATGGTGCAGCTAAAGCAAGTGGCTGCAGCACCTCAAGATGTAATCTCATCAGCTCCTCGACGCCAGTTAGGGGTGGC
The DNA here is from genome assembly GCF_964213995.1 of Mustelus asterias. Lineage (NCBI taxonomy): Eukaryota > Metazoa > Chordata > Chondrichthyes > Carcharhiniformes > Triakidae > Mustelus > Mustelus asterias. Next base: position 30,481,931 of record NC_135828.1, on the reverse strand, counting down.
AAGAGGTGTTGTCCTCTCCACCGACACTAAACTCTCATGAACTAATTGGTAAAAGTAAACATTCACATACCCAACTGCTATATAGTTTGTTAATCCGCATATCCTAGAACATTTTCGCTCTCATGGAACCGTCTGTCCATTATCGTACCTCAGTCGTTTAATCCACGATTACAACTGAGTTCTAGTATTGGCCTGCCCAGTGCTTTGCCTTTAAATATCGCCAGCCTATTTTGCTATCCATCGAACGGAGATGTCAAGTGGAGATTTTTTTGAACAAAGGGAATACACTCAAGAACAAAGAACAAAGAACAATACAGCACAGGAACAGGCCCTTCGGCCCCCCAAGCCCGCGCCGCTCGCCGGTCCAGGATTGAATCCTGAATCCAGGATCCCCGCCCAATTTTCCAGCCTATCTACATACCAATATCCTATCCACCGAGATGTCCCTCACAGCTACGATGCTTTGTTCATTACAACCTATTAACTTACCCCCACCCCCCCATTCCAGACCATGTGATCTCCAGGGAGAGGCGAAAACCCAGAGTGAAAAACCCCAGGGCCAATATGGGGAAAAAAATCTGGGAAATTCCTCTCCGACCCCCTGAGGCGATCGAAACGAGTCCAGGAGATCACAATGGCCCCGATCGGAAAATGATTCCCAACCCTAGTCATTTCCACTTCCACGAACACCATATGAATTCCCTGCCCCCGAGACAGGTTCCCAACTATCCGCAGTCTCACTCTGTACTGGCACCAGCAAGATGATCATAGAATGAAGCCTTGAAATGAGAAACCAGGAACAATTAGCCCGCGCCGCTCCCTGGTCCAAACTAGACCACTCTTTTGTATCCCTCCATTCCCACTCCGTTCATATAGCTGTCTAGATAAGTCTTAAACGTTCCCAGTGTGTCCGCCTCCACCACCTTGCCCGGCAACACATTCCAGGCCCCCACGACCCTCTGTGTGAAATATGTCCTTCTGATATCTGTGTTAAACCTCCCCCCCTTCACCTTGAACCTATGACCCCTCGTGAACGTCACCACCGTCCCGGGGAAAAGCTTCCCACCGTTCACCCTATCTATGCCTTTCATAATTTTATACACCTCTATTAAGTCTCCCCTCATCCTCCGTCTTTCCAAGGAGAACAACCCCAGTTTCCCCAATCTCTCCTCATAACCAAGCCCCTCCATACCAGGCAACTCATACTCATGTGCGCGTTTAATTGAATGGATAGGAATGAGGGGCTTCCGTTAATTTTGGGATTAGTAAACCATACATCATAGAAAACAAACTTAAGAAACCGCAGTGGCAGGCAGGGGTGACGAATGTATTGCTTATTAGGTAGAAAGCGTATCTGGAGCGAATATTGATTCTCCACTTATCAGACGATACCTGAGTTTTGAACTGGACTTGCAGCATACGGGCACAGATTATCTTTATGTCTTATATGTCGTGAACGATATTGATGACTGAACAGTAAGCAGCAAGCACCTGAAAACAAGTCACTGATGAAGAAGTGAAAGTTTATTGCTTCTTTGGTGTTATTGGCGTGCGCTAGTATGCTGCAGTTGCCTTGATTTGTCCCCAAGAACTATAAGCATCGCCCTGTGTGCTTTTTCCGACCCATGGTGAGTTTTACCCTGATTCTCGTTCACACCTACTTTGATAGAGAAAATGGGTGCCACAATTGATCTAAAGTGTAATCACTCACCCTTCACCCTTGCATCTAGGCAACAACAATGCACTTTTAAAAAACAAGTTATGCTTCATTGTCCCTAGCTAGACCACACGTATTGTCAAAACTTCTGTGCACCACCAATTAGAAATGACATTTTGACGTTTCAACACGGGAAGAAATGGAAGATACTCTGTTGCTCATGCGGTTAGCCACTGTCTTTCACCTGGAATAATGCAGGGTTGAACACCCTCCAGAATTGCAGGAAGGCAGTCATGGTGCAAACGCAGCAACAGCTATTACTGCCAGCTGTTAGTTGGATAAATTGCAGGGCTCTCAACAGTAACTGCATCGAAATGTGAACTGACACGCCAAAATCCTAGAATAATTGTTGATGTGAATGGAAATATTGTAGACCAACATTTATTAACAATTTGAAAATATAAAAAACATTGTAGAGACTGTGTGTGTGTTCACGAGGTTTAAAATACGCGAAGGATTACACGAGGCTAGAATGCTGTATAAACTACCTGGGTTTCTGCATGGGTTTCCTCCGGGTGCTTCGGTTTCCTCCCACAGGCCAAAGATGTGCGGGTTAGGTGGATTGGCTATGGTCGATTGCTCCTGAGTGTCAGGGGGACTAACTGGGTAAATGCATGGGGATAGGGCCTGGTGCATGGGAATTGTGGCAGTGAAAACTCAATGGGCCGAATGGCCTCCTTCTGCACTGTAGGATTCTATGATATACCCTTACACCTTGGATTTAGTAGTTGCTCAGTGAAGAATGTTTGAAAAGCTTTGGTCTATACCCAGTCGAGTTCAGAGGAATGACGTCTGATCCTATTAAACTACATAAGATCCAGAGGGGAATTGATAACATGGATACCTGGAGAATGTTTACACTTTTGAAGGTGACGAGAGCTGGGGGATATTTGACTTTCTTCCCTATCAGATATCTATCTAACCCAGCGCTTGATACATTTAATGACTTAGACATATACATGGATTTTAGTAAGGCGTTTGATAAGGTCCCCCATGGTCGGCTTATGATGAAAGTGAGGAGGTGTGGGATAGAGGGAAAGTTGGCCGATTGGATAGGTAACTGGCTGTCTGATCGAAGACAGAGGGTGGTGGTGGATGGATTTTTTTCGGATTGGAGGCAGGTTGCCAGCGGAGTGCCACAGGGATCAGTGCTTGGTCCTCTGCTCTTTGTGATTTTTATTAATGACTTAGAGGAGGGGGCTGAAGGGTGGATCAGTAAATTTGCTGATGACACCAAGATTGGTGGAGTAGTGGATGAGGTGGAGGGCTGTTGTAGACTGCAAAGAGACATAGATAGGATGCAAAGCTGTGCTGAAAAATGGCAAATGAAATTTAACCCTGATAAATGTGAGGTGATTCATTTTGGTAGGACAAATTTAAATGTGGATTACAGGGTCAAAGGTAGGGTTCTGGAGACTCTGGAGGAACAGAGAGATCTTGGGGTCTATATCCACAGATCTCTAAAGTTTGCCACTCAAGTGGATAGAGCTGTGAAGAAGGCCTATAGTGTGTTAGCTTTTATTAACAGTGGGTTGGAGTTTAAGAGCCATGGGGTTATGCTGCAACTGTACAGGACCTTGGTGAGACCACATTTGGAATATTGTGTGCAGTTCTGGTCACCTCACTATAAGAAGGATGTGGAAGCGCTGGAAAGAGTGCAGAGGAGATTTACCAGGATGCTGCCTGGTTTGGAGGGTAGGTCTTATGAGGAAAGGTTGAGGGAGCTAGGGCTGTTCTCTCTGGAGCGGAGGAGGCTGAGGGGAGACTTAATAGAGGTTTATAAAATGATGAAGGGGATAGATAGAGTGAACGTTCAAAGACTATTTCCTCGGGTGGATGGAGCTATTACAAGGGGGCATAACTATAGAGTTCATGGCGGGAGATTTAGGAAGGATATCAGAGGTAGGTTCTTTACGCAGAGAGTGGTTGGGGTGTGGAATGGACTGCCTGCAGTGATAGTGGAGTCAGACACTTTAGGAACATTTAAGCGGTTATTGGATAGGCACATAGAGCACACCAGGATGATAGGGAGTGGGATAGCTTGATCTTGGTTTCAGATAAAGCTCGGCACATCATCGTGGGCCGAAGGCCTATTCTGTGCTGTACTGTTCTATGTTCTATGTTCTATGACTAGACTGTTCCCGAACAAAAGAATGCAAAAGGCGAACGAACCTCAGTGGAAAAAGATATATATTTTGTTTGGGAACAGGCTAGTATGAGTCATTAAGTGTATCAAGCGCTGGGTTAGAAACATATCTGATAGGCAAGAAAGTCAAATGCAATGGGCGAGAAGAAAGGACAGTGAAATAGACACCATAATCCGATTGTTCATTATCGCATTGAATGTCGGAGCAGCGTTAACGTGACGAGATGTTCAATCCTGATCCTAAATCCAATCTTATTTTTATGTACCTTCATTGCATTCCGAATGCAAAATCGTGATTTGATCCATTTTTCCAATACATTCGTGGAAACAACGAGAAGACACAGGTCAAGTGTTACTCATGGCTGTGGAATTCAGGACAGGAATATACTTTTAGTAAATACAGAACCAGAGCAGTCTGGAGTTAATTTCGGTGCAAATAAGACTTGCAGACATTTACACTCGTATTATGATTCAGAACTGGATCAAGCCTTTCGGCCCCTCGAGCCTGCTCGCCCTTTCAATAATGACATGCTTGGTTTTACAGTGGCTTCAACGCCTCAATTCTGCCCACACTTGATATCCCGTGTCCCCCTTGTTAGTTAACAACATATGATAAGATTCCTAAAAACTGGGAAAAGGAGAAGACAACTTAGCCCCTCGAGTCTGCTTCGCGATTGAACACGATCATTGCTGTTTTAATCTCGGCCTCAACTCCACTTTCTTGTCCTTCCACTACAGCCCGTCAAATCTTGCTAAGTAAAATATGTCCACATCCTCCTTAAATTTACACAAAGTCTCAGCATCCACCACGCTCTGGGGTAGTGAGTTCCACAGACTCACAACCCTTTGACAGAGATAAGTTCTCCTCATCTCTGTTTTAATCTTACTATTCTTCATCCTAAAAGGATGCCCTCCTGTTCTGGACTGCCCGACAAGAGGACACATCATCTCAACGTCTACTTTGTCAATTCTCCTTATCAACGTGTATACCTCAATTAGATCCCCCCTCATTTTCTAAGCTCCAAGGAGCATAGATCTAAACTGCACAATCTCTCTTCTTAAGACAACCCTCTGACCTCTTGAATCAATCTGCCTCTCAAGGAGCCTGTCCCAAGCTTTGTCTGGCAAAGCTTTTCTTCGGTGTTCACCAAGGAGAGGGGCCATGTTTTTGAAGAAAAGAGGGTGTCACAGGCTGATAGGCTGGAGGAAGTAGATGTTCGTAGGGAAGATGTACTAGCAATTTTGACTCAACTGAAAGTTGATAAGTCCCCTGGGCAGAATCCTAGGATTCTTTGGGAGGCAACGGATGAGATAGCAGAGCCTTTGGCTTTGATCTTTGGGTCCTCACTGTCCACGGGGGTGGTGCCAGAGGACTGGAGAGTGGCGAATGTTGTTCCTCTGTTTAAGAAAGGGAATAGAAATGACCCTGGTAATTATAGACTGGTTAGTCTTACTTCGGTGGTCGGTAAGTTGATGGAAAAGGTCCTTAGGGATAGGATTTACGACCATTTAGAAAGATGCAGATTAATCCGGGATAGTCAGCACGGATTTGTGAAGGGCAAGTCTTGCGTCACAAATTTGATAGAATTTTTTGAGGAGGTAACTAAGTAGTGCAGTAGTGAAGGTAGTGCAGTTGATGTCATATACATGGATTTTAGTAAGGTGTTTGATAAAGTCCCCCACGGTCGGCTTATGAAGAAAGTAAGGATGTGTGGGATAGAGGGAAGTTTGGCCGATTGGATAGGTAACTGGCTATCTAACAGAAGACAGAGGGTGGTGGTGGATGGAAAATTTTCGGACTGGAAACCGGTTACCAGCGGAGTGCCACAGGGATCAGTGCTTGGTCCTCTGCTATTTGTCATTTTTATAAATGACTTGGAGGAGGGGGCTGAAGGGTGGATCAGTAAATTTGCTGATGACACCAAGATTGGTGGAGTAGTGGATGAGGTGGAGGGCTGTGTAGGCTGCAAAGAGATACAGATAGGATGCTGAGCTGGGCTTAAAAATGGCAAATGGAGTTTAACCCTGATAAATGCGAGGTGATTAATTTTGGTAGGACAAATTTAAATGTGGGTTACAAGGTCAAAGGTAGGGTTCTGAAGAATGTGGAGGAACAGAGAGATCCATAGATCTCTGAAGGTTGCCACTCAAGTGGATAGAGCCGTGAAGAAGGCCTATAGTGTGTTGGCGTTCATTAACAGGGGGTTTGAGTTTAAGAGCCGTGGGGTTATGCTGCAACTGTACAGGACCTTGGTGAGACCGCATTTGGAATATTGTGTGCAGTTCTGGTCACCCCACTACAAGAAGGATGTGGAGACACTGGAAAGAGTGCAAAGGAGATTTACCAGGATGCTGCCTTGTTTGGAGGGTAGGTCTTATGTGGAAAGGTTGAGGGAACTTGGGCTTTTCTCTTTGGAACGGAGGAGGTTGAGAAGAGACTTGATAGAGGTTTATAAGATGATGAGGGGGATAGATAGAGTGAACGTTCAAAGGCTATTTCCTCGGGTGAATGGAACGGTAACTAGGGGCCATAACTATAGGGTTCATGGTTGGAGATATAGGAAGGATGTCCGAGGTAGGTTTTTTACTCAGAGAGTGGTTGGGGTGTGGAATGGACTGCCTGCAGGGATAGTGGAGTCAGAAACTTTAGGAACATTTAAGAAGCTATTGGATAGGCACATGGAGTACTTCGGGATGATAGGGAAGAAATAGCTTGATCTGGGTTTCAGACAAAGCTCGGCACAACATCGTGGGCGGAAGGGCCTGTTCTGTGCTGTACTGTTCTATGTTCTATATTCTATACTTCATATAGGGCGGTATATACTTATAAGTATATACTTATAAGTATATATGTATATACTTATAAGTATATATGTATATACTTATAAGTATATACATATATACTTGTCTCGGGTGGCATACAAGACGCATGGCATGTTTGCCATTGTTGATCGGGGCATTGAGTATAAGAGTCAGGATGCCATGGTGAAGCTTTATTAAACTTTGGTTGGGACATTGGTGTCGAGAGAGAATGAGAAATGTTCAGATTGGGGTGAGGGGAGGAGGGACGGGGTCGCTATGTCGGCAGAACTCTGTTGGATAGAATCACTATGCATCGGTATTGTTGGATTAATTAAGTCCAGTGGAACATATTCCCTGAGGTGTGCTGTGTGGTTGGTGGGTAGGCTTTGTTGAGTCAGGAGATGATTTATTCAACCTGTCCATGTAACCGATTGGTCAGAAAACAAATTTCAAGTATATAGTTGAATTAATGGCTCCAAGAGTTGTTGTGGTGAAATTTGTACGAGTGCAGCAAACTATTAGACTGCGCTTTTGGATTCCCAGTCGAGTCACTTTAACGTATCACTCTGCCGCAAATGCTGCACTACGTGAGTTGCACCCTGTTTTGTTTAGTGACCATATAATACAGAACTCCCAAAGTTTTGGTCTCGTTGCCTTCCTGTCAGAAAATGATTGACGAGCCGTATTATTCTTTTTTGAAAGAAGTGATTTGAGTGTTGTGCTAAAAATGTATGTATATTACGAAGTGTTTTAACAGAATTTGCGAGAGTTGATGCAATATGAATTGTTCCTCTCGTATTATTTGCTTTCATTGTATGATATCAAAAATATCTATGTTAGCCTCGCAGGTGAATCTCCTGTCCCATATAAGATTAAAACCATTGTTATTGTTGTTATTAAGAATATTATTTTTTAAAGTTATACTAAAGAAGCAGCATGTCATTAACAAAAGGCATTCACCATGAAATGCGACAGAGAAATCAATAGAAATTTGTTTACCCAAGCGGTATTAATAATGTAGAACACAGGGAATAGCTGAAGCGAATCACAGAATCCTACTGTGCAGAAGGAGCCCATTCGGCTATCAAGTCCGCATGGACTATCTGACAGAGTACCTCACCCCTGCCCTAGTCCCATAGCCGCACGTGTTTAGCCCGTTAAATGAATCATTTTGTGTCAATCCACCTAACTTGCACATCTTTGGACACTGAGGGGTAATGTACTATGGCCAATTCACCGAACATGCACATTGTTGGTACACGGGAGGAAACCAGAGCACTCAGTGGAAACACTGGCAGACACGGGGAGAACATGCAAACTCCGCACAGACAGTCACACAAGGTCGGAATTGAACCCATGTCATTGACGTTGTGAGGCAGCAGTGCTAACCACTGCGCCACGGTGCCGCACCAAGGACATAAGTGATCGCTATATTTACATGGGTCATTGTTATATTTTTGTTTCCACATTTTCATAACGCTCCAATTTTAAAGTCTGCCGTGGCAGAATTTGATTCCAGGTCGTCAGAGCATGACCCTGGATCTGTGGACCAGCGACGAGCGACAATGCCACTAGGTCACTGTGACAAGTGCCTTTGAAGGTCTTCAGATGTTCTCCTGAGCTCCCATTCTCTGGTGCCTTCAAGGACCACTGCGGAAATATTTACGCAGAAATGTCTAATATAAGCAAGTATCTGATCTCAAGACAGGGCTTTCTGAAAGACTTTCAGAAGCAAGTTTTCATCAATGCTTTGAGGAAGGTGATTGAGTCGATACGAGACAGAAAACAAGTAGAACGCAAATGGTGAAAGAGGAGGAGCCGTGTGATTTATTGAATAGTTCACTCAATGCCCTGTTGCGGCAACATGAACAGAGTGGCTTTTTCATTCTTGTAACACCATGGCCTCGTGGTAAAGAAAATTCACTGAGCGTCAGTCTGCTGCTGCCGCCTGGTGGCGGAAATTGAACGCTGGCTTGGAGGCTAACCCATCCGAGACTTTTTTTGTCGTTGCAGACTCGCTATCTCACACACTGTGCGAAACTACAAGCGCAGAAGTAGACGGCGGAATGTGAGAGAGCCGCGTCCCTCAAATTGAGAGTAAATAGCGTATTGCTGGGTCTCTTGGCCGTAAAATAATCGGCAGTGCAATTTGTAACAAACCCTTCTCCAGCGGAATAGAATAGAGCTTCAATTGCCCGGTTTGATTTTTGAATGTACCAGAACATGTTGCTGTAGCCAATATTCACCAAAGTGCAGTTCAGCGTCGCCGATTCCCGTGCTGCGATCGATACGATAGAAGGTGACTGTTCCACGTGAGAGGCGAGCATACCTGGTCAGAGGAACATTGAATGCATTAACAATTTTATCAATGATGTGTGTAAGAAAGAATACATTTGAAGACCAACATTGACAGAGTGCTCTATTGCAACGTCATGACATTTCACAGTGCTTTCAACACAATGTTTTTTTTTTCTCTAAATTAAAGTCACTGCTAATATGAAGCAAACAGTGCAGCAAACTTGCGGATGCCAGTAACATTATAGTGGGCAGTGTACGGGGGGTTTGAATGGGTTCTCTAGGTTGACACACGAGCACAGAAGAGTAACTGTTTCCAGTTCTCTGAATAGGGCTGTGGAATCACTTCCAATTCCCTGAGAGGTGAGATCCGTCTATAATTACACCGGAAAATAGTTGCTCGTAAATTGCATGGTTCCTGCAGTAGTGACACCCCGAATGGCAGACTTAATTTCAATTCCGAGTGCATGATTTTTGACTCAACTGTCAGAGCGCTACCAACTCAAACTGAAATATAGATGCGTTATTCCACTCCAGTTCTGACAGTAACTCACTTGTCAAAAATACAGGCATCCAGATTAGATAGCAAACTTGATCTTTTCATTCGATGCTAGTTGTATGTACGAACGGGGTTTGGTCAAGCAGCACTTTTGAAGGTAGTTGTTCTTGCTGTAACTTTTTAAACAACGGAGGATTTGTTTGACAGTAGCTTGCAAACGTCACTTCCTGCAGAAGCACTCTCCATCCTGTTACCTTTCTCAGTAAATGTGGGAAATGATGCAGCACAGTCCGTTAGGGGTAATTTAATTGGTGCTTTCAAATTTCAGTCGGGGGGTCAGTAGATTTAATAAATATCGTAAATGCGTCTAACGTGTTGTTGCTAATACAAAAAGATGGGATTTACAGGTTGAAGCTAATTGCACAAAACCGTAGACAGCAGCTGAGGAGAGCTTCCTCCTTATGCAGCAAGATGGGATGATTTGGATTGCATGGGCGTGTCGAGTCAGCAGAATCGGATAAATGCTTGGAATACAAAACTGCAGGTTTTAGGGAAAGAGGTGAGGAGATGGCATAAGCGATAACGTTCAAGGTCCATAATCGACATGGGGTCACTTACAAATACAACATTCAATTCGGGGGAGAAGAACTACTCTTGCAAGATACTGATCACCAGAGAAAAGTACTATTTATGTTTTTTTTCATAATGTGGGACATAGCCGTCGCTGGCAAAATCAGCATCTGATGCTCATCCAATTTCCATTGAAAAGGTACTGTTGATCGGCCTGCCTGAGCGTCCATCGTCCATTTTCGATAATTCTGGTATAGCTGCATACGTCAAGATCCATTTCAGAGGGCAGTTAGGTGTCAGCCTGGGGCTGGAGTCACATGTAACCCCTCTGTTCGCTAATGGTGGTCGAGATCCAACGGGGTATTTAGGGATAAAATAAATGTCAGTTCTCATTCGCCATTCATGAGAAAATCATGATTTTTTTCATTTCATAGAATCACAGATCCATTAACATTCGACCCATCGAATCTAAACCGATACTCTCACGGAGTATCTTAACCAGGCACTCTCCCTCGTCTATCCCATAACTCATTTAGCAGGCCACTTACCATGGCTAGTCCATCTAAACAACAAACCCTGGGACACCAAGGGGCAAATTACAACGGCCAGTCCACCTAACCTACATATCTTTCCGACAGTGGGAGGAAACCGGAGCACCCGGAGGAAATCCATGCAGACACGGGGAGAAGTTGCAAACTCCACACAGACAATGACCCAAAGTCGGGATTCAAACCGGGCCGCTGGCGCTGTGCTGCAGCAACGCTCGCCATCCTCATTTAAATTACGTTATTGAACGGAACGGCAAACCTCCATTTAAAAAGAAGACAGACGGAAATGCGAGGTATAAAGAAATATGTAAAATATTTGGAGAGTTTGTGATGAACAAGGCTGGGTTGACATTTGTGTGGGACTATTTCCTCTTGAAAATAGCTTCCAAGATGACTACAACCTACAGTTCTTCATCGGTTCTGTATGATATTGAGACGTTATAAAGTGCGCAAAATTATTTTATATATATATGATTTCTGGGTGTCGCTGGTAAAGCCAGAATGCATTGTTCATCACCAATTCGCGTTTACAAAGTGGTGGTGAGCCACCTTTTTGCCGTCCAGTAGTTTTTTTTTAGTGGGCACACGAATGAGGATATTCGGAACATAAATCCAAGGCTTTGACACACCGAGGCTGAAGGAAAGGAAATATAGTTGCAAGCGAGGATGTGTGTGTTTTCGAGGGTAATTGCAGGTGCTAATTTACATATGCATTGGCTACCCTGGTGCTTCCAGGTGGCTAAGATGGCGGTTTGGAAGGTACTACTGAAGAAACTTTGGTGAGTTCCTGCACTGTATCGATTGAACGGTAGACTATGTGCTGTCACTGGAAATGGGGAGGTCTATTCTGCCGCTTTGTTTTCTTAATTTATTCACTGGCTGTGAACTGAAAGAGAGCCACATATTCGCAGAAGCAACATAGAAGTCTGTTGATGGGACCGCCTATTTTGAATGCGCTGGTAAACGTGGAATGCTGTCAGATAAACCTAAATCACCCCGGAGGTCTATTTGTGAGACTGCTTCTCGAGCTAATCGCTCTTGAGGACATGGCGTCACCGCCACTTCTTATTTAAAATTGAGTATCTGATTAGTTCACTGCAGAGGTCGACTGACAGTAGGCAGCAGTGCTGTAGATCAATATTGTTCAGTCCACGAAAGGATGGTACGCTTCCTTTCCACAGGAGCTGACTGAAACCGTTAACCTGGTACTTTCACTGTAATAATTAATGACACATATTTATTCGTTTAATAGATTATAAATCCCACTTCTGCCCCTGTTATATTTGAACATGTGTGTCGGTGCCAATATTCTAAGATTCTGGACGTGTGGTCTGGAATCGTACGTCCGTGCTCAAATTACATGAAATTCTGAAACCATTCACTGGTGTGAACTCCAAGTTTCTCAGAGAAAAAAAACTTCGAAATAAAATCTGTGGATGCGGATAAACTGAATAAAAACTGCTTCTGAAATGTAATCAGGAGGCAGGTGCCACAGAGCTGTAAGTCTCTGTGGAAGCGTCTCAGTTTTGCACAAAGACACCATTCGCTTACTCTCCCCTGAAGAGATATTTCCAATTTGTATCTGGGTGTCGAGGACTCAGTGATATGATGGTTATAGAAAAAAGCTCGGATGGCATCAGCATGCTGGAGGAGGACGCTTTGTTTAGTTGAATCGATGGCAAACGTGTACTTTAGAATAGCAGCAGCATCGCAGGTTCAAAACATGTGCCTCCTGAAGTTGGCCTGGGGCTTGCCTCCTTGCCCGCCCCCGTAGACCAGACAGAAATAGCAAAGCACTGGTGCAGTTGCCTAGAATCGAACGACTCAGGATGAATCATCGCCAGACAATGAACAAAAACATTTCCCTTGTGGCAGTACACTCGTGGATGGAAGAAGGGATGATACCAGGAGATATGGAGAAGTTGAGCTTGTTGGACTTGGAGCAGCGAAGGTTGATAATGGCATACAGATGTTTATGAGCATTGATCTGTAGCAGGGTCAGAAACAGCGAAAATTACATGCGCAATGCAAAAAGAATCCGAGAGGACATTGGAAGAAACTTTTTTTTCGTTTAAAATCAGCTTGGTTTTGTGTTCGGGAATTTATTTTCTGAAATGGCGGCGGATACAGATTGGGTCCGTGATTTGGCAGGACAATTACGTATCTAAATGTGAGCAGGAAAAAAAAACTGCAGACCAATATAGGAAGTGGCAAGAGAGTTATTCTAACAGGCCCCAGTTCATTCTAGTCACGGTGGACAAAGTAATATCTATATATGTATGTAATTTATATATCTATATATAATATTATATATATATATATATACACACACATATATGTATGTATATATTACATATAGAGAGGACATGCTCTTCAAATTATGTATTAGTGGAGTTCTGATTTGCAGCCGCTGACCCTGCGTTCTTCCAGCTCCCACTCATTATAAACTTCAACTTCATAGAACATAGAACATAGAACATTACAGCGCAGTACAGGCCCTTTGGCCCTCGATGTTGCCCCGACCAGTGGAACCAATCTAAAGCCCCTCTAATCTACACTATTCCAATATCATCCATATGTTTATCCAATAACCATTTGAATGCTCTTTATGTTGACGAGTCCACTACTGCTGCAGGCAGGGCATTCCACGCCCTTACTACTCTCTGAGTAAAGAACCTACCTCTAACATCTGTCCAAAATCTGTCACCCCTCAATTTAAAGCTATGTCCTTCAACGGTGAATCTGCCTCAGGTTCATCCAAAATGCAATGACAAGATATCAAACGGTTTGGACCGCTCTGTTGATATCTCCAAGCGCCGACTGTGGTGTTTAGAGCAAGTCGCCGTGTGTTCCTGAAATTATCCATGGCCAGCGATCCGTATCCATACGCAACCGAGTGACTGGGCTGCAGCTGGGACAGCTTAAAGTGGTAGTTGTCTGTTCCCCTGCTGCCGACCATACCCTGAGTACTCCTCGTATCTCGCGCCAGTCTCTGTCTCACGCACGGAGGTGCGGAATTCGGAGGACTTGTTTGGACTCTGTCGATATCACAATACTCTGGGATGATATTACTGCAGATAAAACCTCACAGTCACTGTTCGCGGGCGGCTACCGTTAAGAAATCAGTGACTTTGCAAAACGGTAGGGATCCCTTGCAAATAAAAACTCTGAAAGGAATTTTTTTCATTTTACATGATTGAGGGGAGACTGGGAGATGGGGAGAGACAATAGGGCAACATAACCAAAATAATGGGTGCGAAAGGGAGATACAAATGTCAGCTGGAGCCCGCGGTATGAAATGGAGAAGTGAGGGGGATCAAGAGAGCGGAACCATCTGCCACATAAGGACAGGAGAAACGGTTTATAAACCGGCGGTGTGGGTAGGGGTCAGCGACAGCCAATTCCAGGAGGGTGCGTAACCATCAGTTTTCTCTAAAGTCTATCTCTCTGCATGTCTCAGTCTATTTCTCTATGTATCTATCGGTCCATCTATCTGCTCATCTATCCACCGTCTCCATCCATCTGAATGCCTATGAACTAAATAGTCCATTAATAACATAAGAACATAAGAAATAGGAGCAGGAGTAGGCCATCTAGCCCCTCGAGCCTACCCCGCCATTCAATAAGATCATGGCTGATCTGACGTGGATCAGTACCACTTACCCGCCTGATCCCCATAACCCTTAATTCCCTTACCGATCAGGAATCCATCCATCCGCGCTTTAAACATATTCAGCGAGGTAGCCTCCACCACCTCAGTGGGCAGAGAATTCCAGAGATTCACCACCCTCTGGGAGAAGAGGTTCCTCCTCAACTCTGTCTTAAACCGACCCCCCTTTATTTTGAGGCTGTGTCCTCTAGTTTTAACTTCCTTACTAAGTGGAAAGAATCTCTCCGCCTCCACCCTATCCAGCCCCCGCATTATCTTATAAGTCTCCATAAGATCCCCCCTCATCCTTCTAAACTCCAACGAGTACAAACCCAATCTCCTCAGCCTCTCCTCATAATCCAAACCCCTCATCTCCGGTATCAACCTGGTGAACCTTCTCTGCACTCCCTCCAATGCCAATATATCCTTCCTCATATAAGGGGACCAATACTGCACACAGTATTCCAGCTGCGGCCTCACCAATGCCCTGTACAGGTGCATCAAGACATCCCTGCTTTTATATTCTATCGCCTTCGCAATATAGGCCAACATCCCATTTGCCTTCTTGATCACCTGTTGTACCTGCAGACTGGGCTTTTGCGTCTCATGCACAAGGACCCCCAGGTCCCTTTGCACGGTAGCATGTTTTAATTTGTTTCCATTGAGATAGTAATCCCATTTGTTATTATTTCCTCCAAAGTGTATAACCTCGCATTTCTCAACGTTATACTCCATTTGCCATATCCTCGCCCACTCACTCAGCCTGTCCAAATCTCTCTGCAGATCTTCTCCGTCCTCCACACGATTCACTTTTCCACTTATCTTTGTGTCGTCTGCAAACTTCGTTAACCTACACTCCGTCCCCTCCTCCAGCTCATCTATATAAATGGTAAATAGTTGCGGCCCGAGTACCGATCCCTGCGGCACGCCACTAGTTACCTTCCTCCAACCGGAAAAACACCCATTTATTCCGACTCTTTGCTTCCTGTCGGATAGCCAGTCCCCAATCCACTTTAACACACTACCCCCAACTCCGTGTGCCCTAATCTTCTTCAGCAGCCTTTTATGGGGCACCTTATCAAATGCCTTTTGGAAATCCAAAAGCACCGCATCCACCGGTTCTCCTCCATCAACCGCCCTAGTCACATCTTCATAAAAATCCAACATGTTCGTCAAGCACGACTTTCCCCTCATGAATCCATGCTGCGTCTGATTGATCGAACCATTTCTATCCAGATGCCCTGCTATCTCCTCTTTAATAATGGATTCCAGCATTTTCCCTACTACAGACGTTAAGCTGACCGGCCTATAGTTACCCGCCTTTTGTCTCCTTCCTTTTTTAAACAGCGGCGTAACATTAGCCGTTTTCCAATCAACCGGCACTACCCCAGAATGCAACGAGTTTTGATAAATAATCACTAACGCATCCACTATTACCTCTGACATTTCTTTCAATACCCTGGGATGACGAGACAAAGATTTGCGTCAGAGGCCCAACGATTTCACCTCTCGTCTCCCTGAGCAGCCTTGGATACATTCCATCAGGCCCTGGGGATTTGTCAGTCTTTATATTCTCTAACAAACCTAACACTTCCTCCTTTGTAATGGAGATTTTCGCCAACGGTTCAACACTCCCCTCCGAGACACTCCCAGTCAACACATCCCTCTCCTTTGTGAATACCGACGCAAAGTATTCATTTAGGATCTCCCCTACTTCTTTGGGCTCCAAGCATAAGTCCCCACTTTTGTCCCTGAGAGGTCCGATTTTTTCCCTAACAACCCTTTTGTTCCTAACGTATGAATAAAATGCCTTGGGATTCTCCTTAATCCTGTCTGTCAAGAACACTTCGTGACCCCTTTTTGCTCTTCTAATTCCCCGTTTGAGTATTTTCCTACTTTCATTGTACTCCTCCAGAGCTCCCTCCGTTTTTAGCTGCTTGGATCTAACATACGCCTCTCTTTTCCTTTTGACCAGTCCCTCAATTTCCCTGGTTATCCACGGTTCTCTAATCCTACCCTTCCTATCCTTCTTTTTTACAGGCACATGCTTGTCCTGTAGCCTTAACAACCGTTCCTTAAAAGACTGCCACATACCAGATGTGGATTTACCCTCAAACAGCCTCTCCCAATCAAGAGCTGCCAATTTCTGCCTGATCCCAATAAAGTTAGCCTTCCCCCAATCCAACACCTTACCCTTGGGACACCACTCATCCTTTTCCATCACTATCCTAAAGCTAACAGAATTGTGGTCACTATTTGCCACATGTTCCCCAACCAAAACTTTGAAGACCTGACCGGGCTCATTCTCCAGTACCAGGTCAAGTATAGCCCTCTCTCTAGTTGGGCTGTCCACATATTGTTCCAACGAACCCTCCTGTACACATTTTACAAATTCCTCCCCATCCAGAGTCCCTGCCCTCAGCGATTTCCAGTCTATACCAGGGAAATTGAAGTCTCCCATTACAACAACCCTATATTTCCTGCACCTATCCAGTATCTCCTGACATATCCATTCTTCCACTTCCCTTGGGCTGTTGGGGGGCCTGTAGTACACCCCCAACATAGTGACTACGCCTTTCCTGTTTCTAAGCTCCACCCAGAGTGACTCGCTACACGACTACTCCGAATTGTCCTCCCTCTGCACCGTTGTAATATGCTCTCCAACCAATACCGCTACTCCCCCACCTCTTTTGGCCCCTCCTCTGTCTCGCCTAAAACACTTGTACCCTGGAATATTCAGCTGCCAGTCCTGTCCCTCTTTCAACCAAGTCTCTGTCACCGCAACCACATCCAAATTCCTCATGCGCATTAAGGCCCCAAGTTCGTCTGTTTTACCTGCTACGCTCCTTGCATTGAAGTATAAGCACTCCAGACCCCCAGGCTCAGTGAGGTCGTCCTCCCCCAGAGTGCTCTTCTTCTTTGCTCTCGTCACTGGACACAGGTGAGGTCCCAGAGGATTGGAGGATAGCCAATGTGGTCCCGTTATTTAAGAAGGGTAGGAAGGATAACCCGGGTAATTATAAGCCGGTGAGCTTGACGTCCGTGGTGGGGAAGTTGTTGGAGAAGATTCTTAGAGATAGGATGTATGCGCATTTAGAAAGGAATAAACTCATTAACGATCGTCAACATGGTTTTGTGAGAGGGAGGTCATGCCTCACTAACCTGGTGGTGTTTTTTGAAGAAGTGACCAAAATGGTTGACGAAGGAAGGGCCGTGGATGTTGTCTATATGGACTTTAGTAAAGCGTTTGACAAAGTCCCTCATGGTAGGCTAGTGAAAAAGGTTGGATCCCATGGGATAAAGGGGGAGGTGGCTAGATGGGTGGAGAACTGGCTTGGTCATAGAAGACAGAGGGTGGTAGTGGAAGGGTCTTTTTCCGGCTGGAGGCCTGTGACTAGTGGTGTACCGCAGGGCTCTGTATTGGGACCTCTGCTGTTTGTGATTTATATAAATGATCTGGAAGAAGGAATAACTGGGGTGATCAGTAAGTTTGCGGACGACACAAAACTGGCAGGACTTGCAGATAGTGAGGAACATTGTCAGAGGCTACAGAAGGATATAGATAGGCTGGAAATTTGGGCAAGGAAATGGCAGATGGAGTTCAATCCTGATCAATGCGAAGTGATGCATTTTGGTGGGAATAATGTAGGGAGGAGCTACAAGATAAATGGAAGAACCATAAAGGGTGTAGAGACGCAGAGGGACCTGGGTGTGCAAGTCCACAGATCTTTGAAGGTGACGTCACAGGTGGAGAAGGTGGTGAAGAAGGCATATGGCATGCTTGCCTTTATAGGACGGGGCATAGAGTATAAGAGTTGGGGTCTGATGTTGCAGATGTATAGAACGTTGGTTCGGCCGCATTTGGAATACTGCGTCCAGTTCTGGTCGCCACACTACCAGAAGGACGTGGAGGCTTTGGAGAGAGTACAGAGGAGGTTTACCAGGATGTTGCCTGGTATGGAGGGGCTTGGTTATGAGGAGAGATTGGGGAAACTGGGGTTGTTCTCCTTGGAAAGACGGAGGATGAGGGGAGACTTAATAGAGGTGTATAAAATTATGAAAGGCATAGATTGGGTGAACGGTGGGAAGCTTTTCCCCGGGTCGGTGGTGACGTTCACGAGGGGTCATAGGTTCAAGGTGAAGGGGGGGAGGTTTAACACAGATATCAGAAGGACATATTTCACACAGAGGGTCGTGGGGGCCTGGAATGTGTTGCCGGGCAAGGTGGTGGAGGCGGACACACTGGGAACGTTTAAGACTTATCTAGACAGCTATATGAACGGAGTGGGAATGGAGGGATACAAAAGAGTGGTCTAGTCTGGACCAGGGAGCGGCGCGGGCTAATTGTTCCTTGTTTCTCGTTTCAAGGCTTCATTCTATGATCATCTTGCTGGTGCCAGTACAGAGCGAGACTTCGGATAGTTGGGAACCTGTCTCGGGGGCAGGGAATTCATATGGTGTTCGTGGAAGTGGAAATGACTAGGGTTGGGAAGCATTTTCCGATCAGGGCCATTGTGATCTCCTGGACTCGTTTCGATCGCCTCAGGGGGTCGGAGAGGAATTTCCCAGATTTCTTTTCCCCATATTGGCCCTGGGGTTTTCACTCTGGGTTTTCGCCTCTCCCTGGAGATCACATGGTCTGGAATGGGGGGGTGGGGGTGAGTTAATAGGTTGTAATGAACAAAGCATCGTAGCTGTGAGGGACAGCTCGGTGGATAGGATATTGGTATGTAGATAGGCTGGAAAATTGGGCGGGGATCCTGGATTCAGGATTCAATCCTGGACCGGGGAGCGGCGCGGGCTTGGAGGGCCGAAGGGCCTGTTCCTGTGCTGTATTGTTCTTTGTTCTTTGTTCTTTGATGCATTCCATCCGGACCTGGGGACTTGTCCACCTTCAGTCCCATTAGTCTACCCAGCACTGCCTCTCTGGTAACATTAATTGTATTAAGTATTTCTCCTGCTGCCAACCCTCTATCGTTAATATTTGGCAAACTATTTGTGTCCTCCACCGTGAAGACCGACACAAAAAACTGATTTAAAGACTCAGCCATATCCTCATTTCCCACTATTAACTCCCCCCTCTCGTCCTCCAAGGGTCCAACATTCACTCTAGCCACTCTATTCCTTTTTATATATTTATAAATTTTATATATTTATAACCTCTGAGGGGTGGCGTCTAAGACGGTTTGGGGTTTTTGTAGCACGGGTCAGCCCGAGTGTGCATCACTGGAGGCGCAGAAATATCCAGCGGCATCTCTCGGCTGTGCCTCCCTGATCTTCAGATGGAAGGAGCCATTTGCAGTCTTCTGGGCGTTGAACCGATCCGTGATACCGTCTGACCTGGTCGGTTTACCTCGCTGCACTGCGGAAAGAATGTTCTGGAAGCCCAGAACCGGTGACTGACGGTACCAGTACATCCAACTATCAGACCCATACTGGATGCACGGGATATTTACACAGCCTCTCCGACCGATACAGACTTGAGCGACTGAAGGATCTTCTCAGACTCGCCAAACCCTCAAATAAAACAAGAGCAAGAAGATATTGAGACGGTTGTGTTGGCATTGCACAATTTCCAAAACTCAGATTGAAAGACTTGAATTTCTGGCTAGCAGAATTCATGATAGGGAAATAAAAAAAGCAAGTGAACCAATCATGCACAATGGTCAATGTCAAATTAAATTATGACACTACGAGAGGCAACAAATGCCCTCATTTTCTTTTGTCAATCTTGTGAAAAATATCTCCGCTCTATCCCAGAAGATGATATTTTTGGAAAACCTTATAAGTCAAGAAAGATGGACTAAACTCGCAGGCTTTTTTTGTTAGTTAGGAGCATATGTGTCCGGGATCCCGTTTTATTACGATGAAGGATTGTCGGAGCTTCAATTCATCTGTCCAAATCAATGTATCTCTTCCTTGGTCACTGGACAGGACAATATTATTTGTTTGACAATCCTTTTCCTGTCTTTCACCTGGCTGTCGCTCGCTTCCTCATTCTTAACTTCCCTCATTCCCTCTGATCCATTCTTTCTCACCACTTTTTCTGATTTCACCCGACGTCCCTCTGTTAAGCACTTGATCTGCCGGATCTCTGGCGACTTGCAACTCGAAACCCTAAATGCCTCCTGTAACGCCAACTTTTTTATTTACTTACCCACCAATAAGAACAAGAGCGAGATGGAGAACAAAAGCTAGGTCCGCATTTTCATAATTCAGGGTTTCTGAGCACAGACTACACGGTTTATTAGTTGCCTGGATACATGAGGTTTGCAAGATTTGAGCAAATGGCGGCCTGAAACGTGGATAGCCTTGAACATTCATAGAAAAAGCGGCTGCGCACGAACATCAAATTACCAGGCCAATTCCCCCTTTCCGGATTTCAGCTCACTGTTAGCCAATCTCGTGGCATCCTAACGAAATTTGCAGCACAGTCAACCCCGCCCTTAAAACCCACCTTTATTTACTTGACAATCCAATCGGCCCTCGAGAGGAGGCGTCCAAGTTCTTCATTCGCTGATTGAAAGACCCGCCCATACATCCGACTGGCATGCCCATCACACCCCAATTGTTTTCAGCACAGCTCCTGCCACACCCAGTCTCTCATTCTACTGAATTCCAGTGAATCAAGTCCCAAATTGTTTAATCGTTCCTCGTGATACAATCCCTCCATATCGGGATTCAACAGAATGAACCTTTACTGACATGCCTCCAATCTAACAACTGGAGAGATGCAGTAATAGCAGAGTTGTTGTGATGGGAGACTTTAACTTCCCAAACATAGATTGGAATATCCCTAGGGTAAGGGGATTGGATGGGGAAGAGTTCGTTAGGTGAGTTCAGGAGGGTTTCCTGACACAGCATGTAGACAAGGCTACAAGAGGAGAGGCAGTACTTGATCTGATACTGACCAATGAACCTGGACAGGTGTCAGATCTCTCAGTGGGAAAGCATCTTGGGGATAGCCATCATAACTCTATCTCCTTTAGGCTTGCATTGGCAAAAGAGAGGATCAGGCAAGCTAGGAAAGTGTTTATATGGAGTAAGGGGAAATATGAAGACATTAGACAGCAAATTAGAGGAGAAAATTGGAAGGAGGTATTCTCGGGGAAATGTACTGAAGAGAGGTGGCAGTTTTTGAAGGAATGTCTGCCTAGAGTTCTACAGGACAACGTTCCGATCAGACAGGGTGGTGTTGGTCGGTTAAAGGAACCGTGGTGCACGAAAGCTGTGCGGGACCTAGTCGAGAAGAAAAGGAAAGTGTACAAAAGGCTCAGAGAGCTTAGCAAAGATTGGGATTTAGAAGAGTATACGGCTTGTAGGAAGGGACTAAAGAAGGAAATTAGGAGAGCCAGAAGGGGTCACGAGAAGGCCCTGGCAGGTAGGATTAAGGAGAACCCTAAGGCGTTCTATAAATATGTGAAAAGTCAAAGGATGAGACGTGAAGGAATAGGGCCTATAAAAGGTGAAGGCGGGAAAGCCTGTACGGAACCAGTAGAAATGGCATAGGTGCTCAATGAGTATTTTGCCTCGGTTTTCACAGAGGAGAAAGACCTGGTTCGATGTACTGCGGGCGTGCGGTGGACTGAAAGGATTGAGTATGTGGACTTTAACAAAGAGGTTGTGCTGGAATCTTTGAATGGCATCAAGATAGATAAGTCACCGGGTCCAGATGGGATGTACCCCAAGTTACTGTGGGAGGCGAGGGAAGAGATTGCAGAGCCTCTGGCGATGAACTTTGCATCGTCGATGGAGACGGGAAAGGTGCCGGAGGATTGGAGGATTGCGGATGTGGTTCCTATTTTCAAGAAGAGGAATAGGGATAGCCCAGGTCATTACCGACCGGTGAGTCTAACCTCAGTGGTTGGTTAACTGATGGAGAGGATCCTGAAGGACAGGATATATGAGCATTTGGACAGGTTTAGTATGCTCAAGAATACTCAGCATGGCTTTGTCAAGGGCAGATCGTGCCTTACGAGCCTGGTGGAGTACTTAGAAAATGTGACTAAACACATTGACGAAGGGAAGGCGGTAGATGTGGTTTATATGGATTTTAGAAAGGCGTTCGATAAGGTCCCCCATGCAAGGCTTCTGGAAAAAGTGAGAGGGCATGGGATCCAAGGGGCTGCTGCCCGGTGGATCCAGAACTGGCTTGCCCAAAGGAGGCAGAGAGTGGGTATAGATGGGTATTTTTCTAAATGGAGGTCGGTCACCAGTGGTGTGCCCCAGAGATCTGTTCTGGGACCCTTGCTGTTTGTCATTTTCATAAATGACCTGGATGAGGAAGCGGAGGGATGGGTTGGTAAGTTTGACGACGACACGAAGGTTGGTGGGGTTGTGGATAGTCTGGAGGGTTGTGAGAAGTTTCAGAGGGACATAGATAGGATGCAAGACTGGGCGGACAAGTGGAAGATGGACGTCAACCCAAATAAATGCGTCGTGGTCCATTTTGGTAGGTCAAATGGGATGAAGGAGTACAATATAAAGGGAAAGACTCTTAGTACTGTAGAGGATCAGAAGGACCTTGGGGTGCGGGTCCATAGGACTCTGAAATCGGCCCCGCAGGTGGAGGAGGTGGTTAAGAAGGCGTATGGTGTGCTGGCTTTATCAATCGAGGGATTGAGTTTCGGAGTCCGGGGATAATGATGCAGCTATATAAGACCCTCGTCAGACCCCACTTGGAGTACTGTGCTCAGTTCTGGTCGCCTCACTATCGGAAGGATGTGGAAAAGATTGAAAGGGTGCAGAGGAGATTTACAAGGGTGTTGCCTGGATTGAGTGGCATGCCTTATGAGGATAGGCTGAGGGAGCTCGGTCTTTTCTCCTTCGAGAGACGAAGGATGAGAGGAGACCTAATAGAGGTGTATAAGATGTTGAGAGGCATAGATCGGGTGGACTCTCAGAGGCTTTTTCCCAGGGTGGAAATGGCTGCTACGAGAGGACACAGTTTTAAGGGGCTGGGGGGTAGGTACAGGGGAAATGTTAGGGGGAAGTTTTTCACACAGAGGGTGGTGGGCGAGTGGAATCGGCTGCCGTCAGTGGTGGTGGAGGCGAACTCAATAGGGTCTTTTAAGGTACTCCTGGATGAGTACATGGAGCGTAATAGGATGGAGGGTTATAGGTAGGTCTAGAAGGTAGGGATGTGTTCGGCACAACTTGTGGGCCGAAGGGCCGGTTTGTGCTGTAGTTTTTCTATGTTTCTATATTTCTTTATATAAGGAGACCAATACTGCTCACAGTCTTCTAGATCTGTAAGGCGCCGAGAATGCAAAGAGGACGTCTGGAAATAACCAAACCATGAATTTCAAACCATTTGAAGCAATGTGAGGAATATAAGGAAGTGACTTTATGTTGTTTGCATTCATCCCTCATTTGAGCATATCAATTGCTCCCCAACCTGTTTTTATCTCTGTGATTTACTCTCTTAACATTCCTCCATCTGCGGCTCTGACTGTCTCACTGCCGCGCGTATTATTTATGTTCTATTTATTCACATGGCCGCTATTTGCTGCTCTTGACCTCATTTCCCTTTAACTGAGCGGCTTGCTGCACCACATCACTGGAGGTGCAAAAGCCACAAGGCAGCGCAGGAAGTGGCGGCAAATTTTCTTGGGAAAATGGCATTAGAAAACCAGATGTTCCTATTTGCAGCAGACAATGATGGATTTGTTTGTTCAATTTCAATTCCTTACGTTTTCGAATTTCAATACTTAAATTTTAGTTTCACCAGCTAATCTTCTTGGATTTGATCCCTTCCCACAAGGCTATTAACCTGGATCAATAGTCTATTATGTTCACACCCAGATATACGTGTTGGTGACTCCGAAAGGAACTCATAAATGGTCGAGCAGACCGATCAGATATAACAACTTGTGAACGGGAAGAAATTGACGAAACCAATTCAACAAGACCGCTCGCTACAACCTTCTCGAGGGAAATTAGGGATGTTGAATAAATGTTTGTCCAGCCAATCACGCCCTGATCCCATGAATGAAGGAAGAAAAAGAGGTTGAACGCTGCCTTTCCTCCCAGGGACCAGTAGCAAAGTTTGGCCTCGCCAGTAAGTATGGCATTCCCTGAAAAAATACACAATAAAGCATGACAAGAGCTCTGCGGGCGTATTTAGTTATTACACTAAATTGCCTGGCAATGTTGTTCAGCGTCTGTATTTACAATGGAAAGCGACGGAGTCTAAACGAAGCGACAGCACTTGGAGTGAGGATTGAAATCAACTTTTTTTTTGCCCTAGGAAATTTCGCACAGGCCGTTCCTGTTCATCGGGCACTGAGTGTTGCATACGCAGTCTGACAATTTAGGCAAAGGTCGGAGATCACGAGAGGTCGATGTTATGTCAAACACGCTACGGTAAACGTGCACTTCAAGATGACATTTTTATTGCAGTCGATACCATTTATTTGTGACAGGCCCTTAAGCAATAGGACAGCTTCAAAGATAGATCCGTGACGACCGCATCAGCTTGAAAAAATGTACATTTTTTGAGTTCATTTGGGAAATAAGAACCATCAGTCAAATAAATACATTGAATTTTGTAATGACTATGTAGTCGGTTCACTAAACAGGAGAAACCAAGAGGTATATTTGACACAGGCTACAGTGGAGATCCAGCGCCATGTAGTGGCAAGACCAGGTTAAGTCCAACAGGTTTATTTGGTTGCACGAGCTTTCGGAGCGTTGCCCCTTCAAGCTCCTGCGACCAAATAAACCTGTCGGACTTTAACCTGGTGTTGTGAGACTCCTTACTGTGCCTACCCCAGTCCAACGCCGGCAACTCCATATCATGTTGTGGCAAAAAGGCGCAACTTCTATAAACTTGATATTGTTCCTAATTCCCAGCATACTATCGATCAAAGCCACGTGAAGAGCCTTGTCTATGAGATGAAAGGGTCAGAAAAACAGCACCCATCAAAAGCTTCACAGAAATGCATATCCCCCACTTTGGCTTTGATGCTCGCAAACTTCAGAGTGGAGCTCTTTTCAATGTTCATCATAGTCGCTAATCTGCTCATAACACCCTACGGAGTCCGAACATTTAGGCCGAAACGAATAGAGTCGATTAACATGAAGCCTTGACCGATGGACGAAATATGTATTAGCCTGCTAGCCAGAAGTTCTCTGTGCAGTGAGTGCATTCCCACGGGTCGTCGCTTGTTGATATCAAACAAAGGAGAGTGCTGGTGCACCGCATCCTCCTGTTTGGCAGCAGGAATTCTCTTGGAATTAATTAACGCTAAAAATATCAAAAACACTTCTGCCGTACTGGGTGATGTAGACTCTAATCATTCTGTTCCGTTTCAATGAACATTCATTGGACGGAATGTAACTTTCACAGCATCAGAAATCAAATATTAGATATTTGCAGATGATTGCAAGAAACGCTTATTGGAGAAAGTTAGATACAATGCAGAACACACCAGATCAACTCACGACTGCAATTAAATCCGCAGATCTTTACCGTGTCCTTTCTTTCGTTCCCTTCTCTCTGTTCCATAGAACCACTGAATCCCTGTAGTGCAGTAGGTGGCCATCCGGCCCATCGAGTCTGTACCGACTCTCCTATAGAGCATTTTACACAGGCTCACCGTCCTTCTTTCTCCTTCCCATTTCAAACATCTCCCTTTACATCGCTACAAATTCATTCATTTTTGTTTTCTGGTTCTCTTGCTCAAAAGGATAAGGGAGAGTAACTGTGAACGAGGGGTATGAGAGGACCGAAATGTTTCTGTGCTTCAGTTTTTGTCAGGGCTTCTGCTGAGTCTGCAGCGCTGAGCACCATCACTAGCAGCACAGTAATATATCGCTGAGCCGACACGTTTAACCCTTAGGATCGTTAGTGTGGACATCTTATCGTTCGCAGTCTGTGTGATTTGAAATCCAGTTCCGAAGTCTGCTTCATATACAGCGTCGCTGCCGACGTGCTTATACCCGATGAGCGTGAAACCTTGCCCACGAATTTGGCGGTACCAGAGCATGACATTCCGCATACTGCCATTCTGATAACAATTTAACCCGGCCTATTGTCCCTGTTGAACTGCGAGCGAAGCCGTCCACGAGTGTATCAAATCGGCCCGTGAAAACTCTGGGAAAAAATAAACAGGCGACAAGTTTAATCATCGGCTACATTCGAGAAGGTAGATTTCCAATTGATGCTTCGGCAAATAACCGACATGAAACGTGTTTCACCTGCATGCAAGCTTTACAACACAAAACATCATCACACAGTTATTTCCATATTTCTGGAATTAAACGGAAATGAAAGGCAGAATAATGAAACTAACGTTTTCTGGAGTTTTAAATTAAAATGAGAATATCTGTCATCGATAAATATGAATCGTAGCTTGAAGAATATTAAACGTCTTTTCAGAAGAATTTGCGCTGGTTATTTTGAAATATCGATGTTGGAGTTTCCTTGCGCAAATACACTTCTCCGATCGAACCAATAGCACGAAACAGAATCGTAATTCATTTCCCGCTGAAAATGAGAGAAGAACAGCGCTGAGCAATAGTCAAGATTATCTTACTTGGGGATATAAATAGCAGAGCAAAGGCGAGCAAACTGATGAGCATTTTGCCGACAGTAAAATGTTCCTCTGAGAGCTGAGAATAAACGGGAGAATGGTTTTGAAGCGGATGCAAATTTCCGACTCCGGGCCGGAAGTTGGTTACGTATATTTTTACCATCCCAGCTGATGTTGCTGCTGGGGAGTCAGGCCTAAGGCCGAACCTCAGCTCGGCAGATCGTAACATTTGTTTAAGGAGACATGGATGAACAGGTTCATGGAACTGCCAATTAACGTTTAACAAAAGAATAAAACATTTAGTAAATACGAATCGATAACTGTAATACAACACTCCATCGCCCCAGCTATACCTTTTCAGATATATCCACACATGAAATGATCACATTAGATAGATAATATCAATTATAATTCAATAGTCTCATTAAATAGACGGCACGGTAGCACAGTGGTTAGCACTGCTGCTTCACAGCTCCAGGGTCCCGGGTTCGATTCCCGGCTCGGGTCACTGTCTGTGTGGAGTTTGCACATTCTCCTCGTGTCTGCGTGGGTTTCCTCCGGGTGCTCCGGTTTCCTCCCACATCCAAAGATGTGCAGGTTAGGTTGATTGGCCAGGTTAAAAATTGCCCCTTAGAATCCTGGGATGTGTAGATTAGTGGGTAAATATGTGGGGGTAGGGCCTGGGTGGGATTGTGGTCGGTGCAGACTCGATGGGCCGAATGGCCTCCTTCTGCACTGTAGGGTTTCTATGATTTCTATGAGAACATATGTGGGAGAGCACTTTGGAGATAGTGACCACAATTCGGTGTCTTTTATTATTGCAATGGAGAGGGAGAGGGCCGTACGGCAGGGCAAGGTTTACAATTGGGGGAGAGATAATTATGATGCGATTAGGCAAGAATTAGGGGGCATAAGTTGGGAACAGAAACTGTCAGAGAAAGGAACTAATGAAAAGTAGAACTTTTTCAAGGAACAAATACTGGATGTCCTTGATAGGTATGTCCCTGTCAGGCAGGGAGGAAATGGCCGAGTGAGGGAACCATGGTTCACGAAAGAGGTGGAATGTCTTGTGAAAAGGAAGAGGGAAGCTTATGTAGGGATGAGGGAACAAGGTTCAGATGGCTCGATTGAGGGTTACAAGTTAGCAAGGAATGAGCTGAAAAAAGGGCTTAGGAGAGCTAGGAGGGGACACGAGAAGTCCTTGGCGGGTCGGATCTAGGAAAACCCCAAGGCTTTTTACTCTTATGTGAGGAATAAAAGAATGACCAGGGTGAGGTTAGGGCCGGTCAAGGACAGTAGTGGGAACTTGTGTATGGAGTCAGTACAGATAGGCGGGGTGATGAATGAATACTTTTCTTCAGTGTTCACCAAGGAGAGGGGCCATGTTTTTGAGGACAAGAAGGTGTTACAGGCTAATAGGCTGGAGGAAATAGATGTTTGGAGGGAGGATGTCCTGGCAGTTTTGAATAAACTGAAGGTCGATAAGTCCCCTGGGCCTGATGAAATGTATCCTAGGATTCTTTGGGAGGCAAGGGATGAGATTGCAGAGCCTTTGGCTTTGATCTTTGGGTGCTCGCTGTCCACGGGGATGGTGCCAGAGGACTGGAGAATGGCGAATATTGTTCCTCTGTTTAAGAAAGGGAATAGAAATGACCCTGGTAATTATAGACCGGTTAGTCTTACTTCGGTGGTTGGTAAATTGATGGAAAAGGTCCTTAGAGATGGGATTTACGACCATTTAGAAAGATGCGGATTAATCCGGGATAGTCAGCACGGATTCGTGAAGGGCAAGTCGTGCCTCACAAATTTGATAGAATTTTTTGAGGAGGTAACTAAGTGTGTTGATGAAGGTAGGGCAGTTGATGTCATATACATGGATTTTAGTAAGGCGTTTGATAAGGTCCCCCATGGTCGGCTTATGATGAAAGTGAGGAGGTGTGGGATAGAGGGAAAGTTGGCCGATTGGATAGGTAACTGGCTGTCTGATCGAAGACAGAGGGTGGTGGTCGATGGAAAATTTTCGGATTGGAGGCAGGTTGCTAGCAGAGTGCCGCAGGGATCAGTGCTTGGTCCTCTGCTCTTTGTGATTTTTATTAATGACTTAGAGGAGGGGGCTGAAGGGTGGATCAGTAAATTTGCTGATGACACCAAGATTGGTGGAGTAGTGGATGAGGTGGAGGGCTGTTGTAGGCTGCAAAGAGACATAGATAGGATGGAAAGCTGGGCTGAAAAATGGCAAATGGAGTTTAACCCTGATAAATGTGAGGTGATTCATTTTGGTAGGACTAATTTAAATGTGGATTACAGGGTCAAAGGTAGGGTTCTGAAGACTGTGGAGGAACAGAGAGATCTTGGGGTTCATATCCACAGATCTCTAAAGGTTGCCACTCAAGTGGATAGAGCTGTGAAGAAGGCCTATAGTGTGTTAGCTTTTATTAACAGGGGTTGGAGTTTAAGAGCCGTGGGGTTATGCTACAACTGTACAGGACCTTGGTGAGAACACATTTGGAATATTGTGTGCAGTTCTCGTCACCTGACTATAAGAAGGATGTGGAAGCGCTGGAAAGAGTGCAGAGGAGATTTACCAGGATACTGCCTGGTTTGGAGGGTAGGTCTTATGAGGAAAGGTTGAGGGAGCTAGGGCTGTTCTCTCTGGAGCGGAGGAGGCTGAGGGGAGACTTAATAGAGGTTTATAAAATGCTGAAGGGGATAGATAGAGTGAACGTTCAAAGACTATTTCCTCGGGTGGATGGAGCTATTACAAGGGGGCATAACTATAGGGTTCGTGGTGGGAGATACAGGAAGGATATCAGAGGTAGGTTCTTTACGCAGAGAGTGGTTGGGATGTGGAATGGACTGCCTGCAGTGATAGTGGAGTCAGACACTTTAGGAACATTTAAGCGGTTATTGGATAGGCACATAGAGCACACCAGGATGATAGGGAGTGGGATAGCTTGATCTTGGTTTCATATAAAGCTCGGCACAACATCGTGGGCCGAAGGGCCTGTTCTGTGCTGTACTGTTCTATGTTCTATATCAACCCAATAGAGAAATGTTGTCAGACAGATCACATTCTGAAACAAAGTGACCAGTGCCACCTATTGGAGCATCTCAGCAACGAAAACAAACCAAGACTATCCAACCTCACTTAACTATTATATGTCATTGCGAAGAGGGACCTTTTGTCCAAATGCATGTTAGTCATGCCAAAGTTGCACAAATATCTCTTGACACGAGAGTTAAAGTTAACATAGCATAAAGCGTCATACCGATTAATCTAGTTCAAAGCAGCATTCGACACTCCAAGATCTTTGAATGCAGTGATCAAATGGTTTGAACTGCAACTTAAATTGCCTATCAAATATTTTCCTGTGTTTTGCCTGGGTGAAAATGCAAATCATGGCAAATCAGATGATGGTACAATTGAAAATTTGCAAATACTGAGTGGGCTGTGGAGACCGAACCGCTGCAGCTGTGCAAGTCTTACTCATCTACAGGAGTAATACACGGTACGGTTCCCCCTACTCTCTGCCCAAAACAGGCTCCCCTTCAAACATTGCGTGAACCACCTACTGAATGCCGTTATCTAGTTTCTACCATAAATGTGTCTGTATATATAGGCATTCGTCTCCCCTGCGGAATTGCTACCTGCCCTCGCTAATTTCCAGTAGCCTCGCATTTATATGCCCCATGCAGAGCTTGACGATTCCTGTGATCGAATGTGCTTCCGTCTCACTTTAAGTTCAGTTATATTGTACCTTACAACTAACTGATTTGAACAGGTTTTCCTGACTTCTTTCTCACTTAGTTCAACCTCTGATCCTGAATCTGGATTATCCACTTTCCGTTGCACCTGCAAACACTTTGCTCCAAATTTCCAAGCGTACACCAGAGCGTCTCCTGTTGAATCATTCCGTTATCTTGCCCTACTCTAAGCAGCATATATTGCCAGCTTGTTCCAGAGATGCTCATGTTGGCATTTGGGACATTGGCTCTAATGTATGAGTCTGACTATAACTATCTCGGGCTGTTAACTAAATAGTCTGCAGAGCAACTCTGACATTTTTGGAGAGAGTCGCAGGAAGTTACCAAACAGGATTTTTCAGGGCAACGCAAAACGTCGCTTGGCAACGTTACATGCTAAACATGTCGGAGAAGCTGCCCCTGAACGACAGGGCATCAATCCTCAAGTGGCTTTCACAGCCATTTATAAAGGTGCGCCAAATGAGGAAAATCCCACGCAAATATGTTTCTGCTTCCTCGGCGTCCATCGTCTCCCTTGGCTGGGAGGATGGCAACACATATCAAGAGGATTACTGTTTAATAGCAATGCTCGTAATTCGCTGAAATTGTTGGCGCATTGCAAATCCGTGAAAAGAGCGCCTATGTTTCCTTCTTATACTGATGCCAGCAATCTCACTCACTTCTGAAACTCCCAACATGAGCACGAAATCGTCCTGGCAGATATCGCTTCCGGAGCCCCCTGAGAAATTTCAACCCTATTTGTGTGTTGGAGAAATTTATTTTCCACTCTTCGACTGGAGCGTTGATTTGATAAAGAAAGCAAGTATGAAAGATAGAATATTGAAAATCAGGCCAAAAAATTATTTCATTATATTGTGGAGGTGAACTACTTGAAGTAGTAAGTTATCAGTATCGCTTGTGAGTTATAATCGGGAGATTCAGTTTAAAATGTTACCGGTTTCAAGCCCACCTAACAAGCCTAACGTGTGAAATCTGCACTGATGTGAAAGCTTTTGGTCACGAATGAAAAACAAATCAGGATGGCAAATAGTATTTCCCAGTCGAGTCATCTGTGCATTCTTCAGGTCAGTAATGGAATGGAACGTACTCGGCGTTTACGTGGACCATAGAAATCATAGAAATCATAGAAACCCTACAGTGCAGAAGGAGGCCATTCGGCCCATCGAGTTTGCACCGAACACAATCCCACCCAGGCCCTACCCCCACATATTTACCCGCTAATCCCTCGAACCTACGCATCTCAGGACTCTAAGGGGCAATTTTTAACCTGGCCAATCAACCTAACCTGGACATCTTTGGACCAAAACGTATGTGATTTGCAAAATGAATGGCTTGTCTTATATCAGTGTTGATGAATTATCATAGAATAGAAACCCTACAGTGCAGAAGGAGGCCATTCGGCCCATCGAGTCTGCACCGACCATAATCCCACCCAGGCCCCACCCCCACATATTTTACCCGCTAATCCCTCTAACCTACACATCCCAGGACTCTAAGGGGCAATTTTTTAACCTGGCCAATCAACCTAACGCGCACATCTTTGGACTGTGGGAGGAAACCGGAGCACCCGGAGGAAACCCACGCAGACACGAGGAGAATGTGCAAACTCCACACAGACAGTGACCCGAGCGGGAATCGAACCCGGGACCCTGGAGCTGTGAAACAGCAGTGCTAACCACTGTGCTACCGTGCCGCCAAATTATCAATCTAGCAGAGGGCATGATCTCGCAGTAACGTGGATCAAGGAAATTAACCCTGCTCCTGTGACAAATGGAAACATTTGAAACCAGTTCATTGTTCATTCAGCAGTTCTGAGTTGTTCATTCAAACACAGTCTGCAACTTGTCTTATTTTCAAATGAAACGTAAAGAGAAGAATTTCATTTGTTATATCAGATAAACATGATTTTAAGCTGAACAGTGCTGTTCTAGAGATGGGGACCAGATTTGGACATGAAGTTCATGGGAACAAAAACGAGTTTAATGTGGATAAAACATGCTCACGGCCACTGGGAGTTAATATACCTTAGAGATTAGAGTTTGCATGAAAAGGTGGAACAAGTATTCTTTTTTCATAACAGCATGAGGACTGCGGATTAATAGGAGAGCAAGGCAGAAACTGGAAAAGGTAATTAAATGACATCAGCTAACGTTCTGACAGTGGAGGGACTTTACATCATCCATTCAATTGCCACCAAAATGAGGCGGCAGTGTGAGAGGAAGCGAGGCAGAGACAAAGAAAGAGGGAGAAATTGGTCATAAGAGAAGGGGGTGGAAGCGACTTAACAAAGGGAATGGAAATGGGATGCTCAAAGTAAGAATTACAGTATCTACAGGAATTTTCCCTAGAGATAACACTTTTAGGATGACTCGCCCTGGGAAGCAGTTGATCGAAGAACTGGAAGAGAGATTGTGCCATCCATTTGCCTTTGTGAACGGAAGTGTGCGCTTTGACCAGTTCTTTCAAGGTCACCTCTTGCCCTTGATCCATTGCTCCTCATTATTGGTGAATCGGGTCCTCACATCTTACCAGCCAGGTCTTTGATACGTCTTGATCATTCTGGCAGTCAGAAACATTGCGATGTCCTAAGCAATGTGTGATGATTCAATGCAGATGGGCAATTATGAATCAGTTGTATTTTCGGCAATTGAGGTCAGGTTCGCTGTCACAATGATTCAAGGATAACTTGAACTTCCATTGTTTTAAAGTAATTCATTGATGAGAATAGCAAGCATCCATTTAAATGTAAGATAGCTGCGGAGTGAATTAGGAAACATCATTGAAAGGATGAGATGAATAGGACTGGGAAGTTGTTTGTGTGGAACTAACTTCTTAATTCATGCAGATAGCTTGCAGCAACGGTAACAATATACTGCCTTTCTTGGGTTCTGTATCATTCCGAGCCTAAATAAAGCATGCAATATTGATGAACACATTGTGCAGCAGGAATTACCGTTTAGAAAGCGATAGCGAGCCAGCTTCTTGAACTGAAGCAGTCCATGTGTGTGTGCGGTTCGGAAGGGAGCTCCAAGATTTTAACTCGCCGTCAGTGAATGATGGGAGATATAGTTCAAACTTGCGATGATGTGTGGACTGGAGGCTATTTTTCAGCTGCAAGTGCTCACCATGGACGGCACAGTGGCACAGTGGTTAGCACTGCTGCCTCACAGCGCCAGGGACCCGGATTCGTTTCCCGGTTTGGGTCACTGCCTGTGCGGTGACTGTACGTTCTCCCCGTGTCTGCGTGGGTTTCCTTCAGGTGCTCCGGTTTCCATGCACAGTCCGAAAGGCGTGCCGTTTAGGTGCATTGGCCATGCTAAATTATCTCTCAGTGTAACCGACAAGGCACCGGGGTGTGGCGAAAAGGGGATTTTCACAATAATTTCACTACAATGTTCATGTGAGCCTACTTTGTGACACAAACAAATAAGATTAAAACTTAAATCTATGTCCTTCCACTTGGTTAAGTTGGCGTTTTGGCAGGTGCTGTCAAAGGAGCCGTGGTCAGTTGTTGCGCTCATCTTGAATAAGGTACACACTGTGCTGTGCGGTGGAACGCAGTGCCATTCTACTGTTCTGTTTCCAATTCAGTCACTGTATGCGAACACTTTGACGTCACACATCTGCTGACGCAATATAGAAATACTTTTCCTGGGCGATGTAAACAAAGCTTGCTGTCACGTGGGAGTAAGTCAATCCACGGATCGATTTGTGAGCTCATAGTTCATCACTCGTGAGGAGTTTTGGTGAAACCATTTCTTTAATATAATTAAACGGGTAGTTATGGAAATTCAGAAAAAGGTTACTAGCCAGCAGTTGTGCTGTAAATTACCTATGTTTCAAAGCCTATAAGGATGCAAATCTTCCTCTCAAGATAACCATATATACACACACACACACATATATGTAGATATATATCACACATTGCTGGTCCTGTGGGTTTAGAACATCTTATTGGCGCCAATACTCTGCGATTCGAATTTAATGGTCTTCAACTTAATTTAGTAGAGCAATGTAATCCAATATATTCGTACCTCCATGCTGAAAGAACAAAGAACATTGGATGCTAAAACTATTTATTAGTATCAACTCCCAGTTTCTAAGAAAAACACATCACAGCAGCGGCGAGAGAAGCGGATAGATTGGTTTCAAAGAGCTTCAGGGAAGATATCGCAAGGCAGAAGAGGATAATGAACTGAGAAACACGGAGAGAGGGGGAGGGGGTGTAAACGTGTGTATTTTCCCGTACTCCCAATTAGTCAATCTGCCTATCTATGTATTCTGCCACTTATGTAAACATATATCCCCCATTCTGCATCTATCTATCCATCTATGAACTGAATCAGCACCCCGTAACCCGTGAGGCAGTAGTGTCTTGAGATAGGCCAGGTTTTTGTAGCACTGTTCAGCCCAAGCGTGTCTCTGTGCAACACTGGAGGCGCAGAAATACACAGCGGCATCGCTCGGCTGTAGCTCCTCGATCCTCAGGTCGAAGAAGCCCTTTCCAGTCTTCTTGGCGTTGAACCGATCCCTGAACCCGTCCGATTTGGTCGGCTCATTTTCCTGTACTGCGTACAGAATGTTCTGAAAGCCCAGTTCCGGCGACTGACGGTACCAGTACATGTAAGCATCAGACCCAATTTGGGTACATGGAATAGATACAAACTTTCCCTTTATCACCGTTACAGACTTCATGGACTGCACGATCCTTTCAGACTCGCCAAATCCTCGAAAAAAACAAGAAACGCATCAATATTAACATGGTCGCGCGTCAGACATTCCACTAACTGCAAAACTGATACCGCAAGTTTTGGCTTGCTTTTACCTGGACACTAATGATAAGACACACGATCTAAATGGAACTACCTTACACAGCGGCCCTCATGCCTCTATGTTTCCTCATGTTCAA
This sequence comes from Mustelus asterias, assembly GCF_964213995.1. Lineage (NCBI taxonomy): Eukaryota > Metazoa > Chordata > Chondrichthyes > Carcharhiniformes > Triakidae > Mustelus > Mustelus asterias. The sequence continues at coordinate 30,446,495 of NC_135828.1, read as the reverse complement.
ATTCTACCTGCTCCATTCCGGGACATTGTGCTTCTTACCCATTCTGAATATACAGAAAAATATACTAAATCCGCAGGCTTCTGTCGGTTGCTGGCAGCCTGTATGGTTCGAGTGACCCTGAAGGTTCTCCCGGCTAAATCAATCCGGGGAAATTAGCATCTTCCTTTGTTTCGGAACAGGATAAGATCATTCAGGTTACAATCGTGTTGATTTAGTTTAAATGTCTTCCTCTCCCTCTCTCATTCCGTATTTATTCATTTCATTCTCTCTATATCTTTTCTGATTCCACCCGATGTCTCTTCATTAAACGCTTGGTCCGTGGGATCATTGATGTATTCCAGTTCCCAATCTCAAAGGCCTGATTTTAACGGTAGCTCCTCACGCTACTTACCCGCCAGCAAGAACAAGACCGATATGGAGAGCCAGCGCCAAACCGGCATGGCGCAGGACAGAAGGTCTGGGAGCAGTGAGTGCAGAACGAATTACTTTATCACAGACAGGAGCTGTGATGTTGCCCGTCTGCAAGACACGAACAAATGACATGTTATTATCTCCGAGAGGCAGCCCGCCCTTCAACCCGGAGTGACAGCCCCGCCCTTCAGTCCCGGAGTAACAGCCTCGCCCTTCAACCCCGGAAATGACAGCCCCGCCCTTCAACCACGGGTTGACATATACACACCACTCCTCCCATTTTGTCACCAGCGGTCCTCCATCTGTGACTGCCTGACGCCCCCGCCCCCCACCTCCCGCCCCCCCCCCCGCCCCCCAATATCTTACTCTTAGTCAAGCCCCCTTCCGTGTCGGCGAAATCTCCTGTCGCATTTTTTCTGGATTGAGTCTCCCCGTCAGGCAATGATCATCCCTCTCTCACCTCCTTTGAAATTACCAGAATGATGGATGCCCTTATCTGGAGTCAACCAAGAAACAAGGGTTTCATTTTGGGGAAAGTAGCAAATGTTGCTGAATATGATACGTGGATTCATGGATTAATCCCGTCGCTTGCATCCTGAAAAGACCTGATACAAATACATTATGTTCTGTGATGATAGAGTCCGATGCAGGTGACAATAACATCAAAATCTGAATACGGCTGACAACAGCAAATACAAAAATGTCATAACCAGCATGCCGAGCTCTCTCTCTCTCTCTCTCTGTATTTCCCTCTCTGTGTATCTCTCTCTCAATCTCTTTCTCTCCCTCTCTCTCGAGCTGCATCTTTAGCTGCATCACTCCCCGTGTATCCCTCTATGTGTACCCCTCTATTTATTTATTTCTCTCTTTTTCTCTCTCTCTCTGTATCTGTCTCTGCATCTCTCGCTACATGTATCTCGCTCCCTCTGTATCTCTCCATGTATCTCTCCCTGTATCTCTCCCTGTATCTGTGTGTGCGTGTGTTTATCTCTCTCTGCGTCTCTCTCCCTATTTCTCGTTTTGTAGTTATCTCCCTGTATCTCTCTTTGTATCTCTCTCCTTGTATATCTGCATTGTCCGGGGAAATTGGCATTGTATATCTGCAATGTCCAATAGGGTAAGCCACGAGGAGCAGATCGCCTCCACGGAGACAGGCTCAGGGGTCCGGAAGAGAAAGAAGGGGTTCAGGAGAGCGATAGCTGTGCGGTCGCAATGGTTAGAGGCACGGACAGGCGGTTCTGTGGGAGTGAATGAGAATCCAGGATGGTAGTCTGCCTCCCTGGTGCCGGGGTACTGGATGTCTCCGAGAGGGTAGGAAGCATATTTAACAAGGAAGGTAGTCAAACGGATGTGATTATACACATTGGTGAAAATGATGTAGGTAGGAAGAGCAGGGGGGTCATACGAGAGAAATTCAGGGAGTTGGGTGCTCGGCTAAAAAGTAAGGCCCCCAGGGTAGCAATCTCTGGACTGCTCCCGGTGTCTAGTGCAAGTGAGGCTCGGAACAGGGAGATTCTACAGTTGAACGCGTGGCTAAAGGACTGGTGCAAGAGGGAGGGTTTTAAATTCATAGATAACTGGGAAATTTTCATGTCAGGATGGCAACTGTACAGAAAGGATGGGTTACACCTTAACTGGAAGGGAGCAAATATCCTGGCTGGGAGTTTTGCTAGAGTGTTTCGGCAGGATTTAAACTAGTGTGGCAGGGGGGTGGGGAACAAAACAGTAGGTCAGTAAATACTGGGGTTGAGCTGGGGGCCAGGGCAAGGCTAGCTAAGAAGAGGAGCACTCTGGAGGAGGATGACCTGAGTGGGCCTGGAGGTCTGGAGTGCATCTGCTTCAATGCGAGGAGCGTAACGTGTAAAACAGACGAACTTCGGGCCTTAATGCTTATGCGGAATTTGGATGTGGTTGCGGTGACGGAAACATGGTTAAAAGAAGGACAGGACTGGCAGCTGATTATTCCGGGGTATAAGTGTTTTAGGCGAGAGAGAGGAGGGGCTAAAAAAGGTGGGGGAGTAGCGATATTAGTTAAGGAGCATATTACCGCGGTGCAGAGGGTAGACAACTTAGAGGGGTCATGTACTGAGTCGCTGTGGGTGGAACTCAGAAACAGGAAGGGTGCAGTCACTATGCTGGGGGTGTACTACAGACCACCCAACAGCCCACGGGAAGTGGAGGAAAGGATATGTCAGGAGATTCTGGATAGGTGCAGAAAATATAGGGTTGTTGTAGTGGGGGACTTTAATTTCCCTGGCACAGACTGGAAAGTGCTTAGAGCTGGGGGTCCGGACGGGGAGGAATTTGTAAAATGCGTACTGGAAGATCCTTTGGAACAGTATGTAGATAGCCCCACTAGAGAGGGGGCTATACTGGACCTAGTTCTGGGAAATGAGCCCGGTCAGGTCGTCAAAGTTTCGGTCGGGGAACATGTGGCAAATAGTGACCACAACTCTGTTAACTTTACGATAGTAATGGACAAGGATGAGTGCTGTCCTACGGGCAGGGTGCTAAATTGGGGGAAGGCTAACTATAGCCGGATTAGGCAGGAATTGGTGGATGTTGATTGGGAGAGGATGTTCGAGGCTACGTCCGCGTCCGGCATGTGGGAGTCTTTTAAGGAACTATTGATAAGGCTGCAGGATAGTCGTGTGCATGTAAAAAGGAAAGATAGGAAAGGTAGGATTCAAGAGCCGTGGATAACCAGGGAAATTGAGGATCTGATTAAAATGAAAAGGGAGGCGTACGTTAAGTCCAGGCAACTGAAAACAGATGGAGCTCTGGAGGAATACAGAGAGAGTAGGAAAGAACTCAAACGGGGAGTTAGAAGGGCAAAAAGAGGTCACGAGATGTTCTTGGCAGGCAGGATTAAGGAGAATCTTAAGGCATTCTATTCATATGTCAGGAACAAAAGAGATGTCAGGGAGAAAATCGGACCTCTCAGGGACAAAGGAGGGGATTAGGCTTAGAACCCAAGGGAATAGGGGAGATCTTAAATGAATACTTTGCATCGGTATTCACGAAGGAGAGGGGCGTGTTAACCGGGAGTGTCTCGGAGGGAGGTGTTGACCCGTTAGAGAAAATCTCCATTACAAGAGAGGAAGTGTTAGGTTTTTTAGGGAACATTAAAACTGACAAAGCCCCAGGGCCTGATGTCATCTATCCTCGACTGCTCAGGGAGACGAGAGATAAAATTGCTGGGCATCTGACGGAAATCCTTGTCGCTTCTTTGGACACGGGTGAGGTCCCTGAGGATTGGAGGATGGCGAATGTGGTCCCGTTGTTTAAGAAGGGTAGCAGGGATAACCCAGGAAATTATAGGCCGGTGAGCTTGGCGTCTGTGGTAGGGAAGTTGTTGGAGAGGATTCTTAGAGATAGGATGTATGTGCATTTAGAACGGAACAATCTCATTAGTGACAGACAGCATGGTTTTGTAAGAGGGAGGTCGTGCCTTACAAATTTGGTGGAGTTTTTTGAGGAAGTGACAAAAACGGTTGATGAAGGAAGGGCCGTGGATGTCGTCTATATGGATTTCAGTAAGGCATTTGACAAAGTCCCACATGGCAGGTTGGTTAAGAAGGTTAAGGCTCATGGGATACAAGGAGAAGTGGCTAGATGGGTGGAGAACTGGCTTGGCCATAGGAGACAGAGGGTAGTGGTCGAAGGGTCTTTTTCTGGCTGGAGGTCTGTGACCAGTGGTGTTCCGCAGGGCTCTGTACTGGGGCCTCTGCTATTTGTGACATACATAAATTATTTGGAAGAAGGTGTGTCTGGTGTAATCAGCAAGTTTGCAGATGACACGAAGATGGCTCGACTTGCGGATAGCGAAGAGCATTGTCGGGCAATACAGCAGGATATAGATAGTCTGGAAAATTGGGTGGAGAGGTGGCAGATGGAGTTTAATCCGGATGAATGCGAAGTGATGCATTTTGGAAGAAATAATGTAGGGAGGAATTATACAATAAATGGCAGAGTCATCAGGAGTATAGAAACACAGAGGGACCTAGGTGTGCAAGTCCACAAATCCTTGAAGTTGGCAACACAGGTGGAGAAGGTGGTGAAGAAGGCAAATGGTATGCTTGCCTTTATAGGATGGGGTATAGAGTATAAAAGCTGGAGTCTGATGATGCAGCTGTATAGAACGCTGGTTAGGCCACATTTGGAGTACTGCGTCCAGTTCTGGTCGCCGCACTACCAGAAGGACGTGGAGGCGTTAGAGAGAGTGCAGAGAAGGTTTACCAGGATGTTGCCTGGTATGGAGGGTCTTGGCTATGAGGAGAGATTGGGTAAACTGGGGTTGTTCTCCCTGGAAAGACGGAGAATGAGGGGAGATCAGTAGAGGTGTACAAGATTATGAAGGGTATAGATAGGGTGAACAGTGGGAAGCTTTTTCCCAGGTCGGAGGTGACGATCACGAGGGGTCACGGACTCAAGGTGAGAGGGGCGAAGTATAACTCAGATATCAGAGGGACATTTTTTACACAGAGGGTGGTGGGGGCCTGGAATGCGCTGCCAAGTAGGGTGGTGGAGGCAGGCACGCTGACATCGTTTAAGACTTACCTGGATAGTCACATGAGCAGCCTGGGAATGGAGGGATACAAACGATTGGTCTTGTTGGACCAAGGAGCGGCACAGGCTTGGAGGGCCGATGGGCCTGTTTCGTGTGCTGTACTGTTCTTTGTTCTTTGTTTATATATCTCCCGTGTCTCTCTCCGTGTCCCCTCTATTTTTTTTCTCTCTGTATCTCTTTCTTGCTGTGTGTGTGTGTCCTTATATATATCTCTCTCTCTCTTTGCAACTCTCACTGTGTCTCTCTACCCGTACCCCTCTTAGTGCATCTCCCTCTCTTTTTCTCTCTCTCGTTCTATCTTTCTCGTTCTCTATTTCTCTCTCTCTCTCTTACCAACCCATGAGAATGAGGTCCAGTTACAGTTTCAAGAATGAGAATAACACATTTGTAATGTTAAAGGTGCTAAGGGAAGGGGACCGAGACGGGGGAAAAAAGTTAAGTTTGAGATCCGTCATGATGTAACTGAATGGTAGAAAGTAATGGGTGGACCACGGAAAGGGCTGTTCCTAATGATGTGCAATAGGCTCCAGGAATATGAATGGTTTAGAACCAGTTCCAATGTAATAAGTTGGAGAGCGGGATACTCCTACTTAACGCCTGTGTTCTGGGTGGTATCCTCTTGCTGTGCAACAGCATTGAAGGGGCTGAATGACCTCCCACGATGGCTGAGCCATAGAGGTCACAAAGAATCCATTCTGACGAATGAGCGAGGGAAAAGTGAATTACCCTCATCCCTTCACTGCTCACCTGGCTCGAGGGATTGAATGAACCCCTGGTTCATGCGGTAGTAACTCGTTGCAAAGCGCCTAGAAGCACATGGAGGCGAGATTTTAAAAGTACTTCAACAGATTATCTTCCCCAAATAACATCAGCGAAGCAAATGGGTTCATTAGGAAGGAATGACCGCTCCGAACGTCTGGTTTTCAATTCCATAATTAAGCAACCGATTTATGTTGAACTAATGTGATTCAGAGTTTTAAGGGTGATGGAAGCAAGGCGTGGGAAACGGTTGGGATACACAATTACCCATGATCTCACTGACTGGAGAGCTAGTTCGGACGGTGTCTAAATGGCCTCTTCCTGTTGCTGACGCCGAGACCCGAGGCAGTCTCCTATTCTGTGTAATATGATTGAGGGGAGCGATTGGCCCGATTATATTCCTGTTTAACGGGCACAAGGGGCTCTGCTTCTGTTACCGGCTCGAGGTGCTAAATGGGCGTCCCCTTGTTCGTGTGCAAATATATTGAGGGGCCGAATGGCCTCCCGTTCCTGTGTTCAGATTAAACTGTCATGTTCTACATCATGGCCCTGAAGCGCCCTCTGCTGTATGTAATCTGAAAGGAAAAAGAGTCGGTGCATAAATTGTCGCGTATTCTTTTTTTTCGTTCTTGGTGGCTTTGGTAACTTTGTTGCTTTTTATCTTATTTTTCTGTTCACCAGTATTTTCTAGGGAGTCTGAACCATTCACCCCTGACTGTACCTAACGAGCTCCCCAGGTCAACTATCAGGTTTCATTTAGCAGTTTCTAGAAAAAGCGTCGTGGTCTTTCTGGCCTTCTTGATAAATATGCAAACTCAGTTCCGGCATCACCCCTGTGCATGCCCCTGCATACATGATTCAATGTTCTAAAGCTGAAAGGTTTTTTTTCTAACCACACTGGCCTTCTTGAAAACGAGAACTGGAGAGGGTGCAGAGGATCTTCGCCAGGATGCTGCCTGGGATGGAACATTTCAGTAATGAAGAGAGGTTGGGTAGACTTGTGGTGTTTTCGTTGGAGCAGAAAAGATAGAGGGACGACCTGATGGAGGTGTACAAGATTATGAGAGACATGGACAGTATGGATATGGAGCAACTGTTCCCCTTAGTTGAAGGGTCAGTCACGAGGTTAAGCTGAGGGCAGGAGGTTAGGGGGGATGTGAGGGAATACTTTCTTTTTTACCTGGAGGGTGCTGACAGTCTGGAATGCGCTGTCTGGGAGGGTGTTCGAGGCAGGTTGTCTCACACCCTTTAAAAGTACCTGCATAAGCACTTGGCACGCCATAACATTCAGAGCTATGAGCCAAATGCTGGTAGGTGGGATTAGGTGGGATATTAGGTGTTTCTGTTGTGTCGGTGCAGACCCGATGAGCGAAGGGCCTTTTCTGCACAGTATGTATCTATGATTCTATGAAAAAGCACTTTCATCTGGCAGTGAGAGATTTTATCTGGATCAGGTCTTTCCTGCCACACTTAGGAATCTTCTTAACCTGGCTCATGTTGTGAGTCAATGTAAGGGCAGCAGGTGCAGTAATGCACGACCGGATATTCTGCCAGTTCCAATGAAGTCCAGGCCACTCCACCGTTGTGCAGTAATCCTGTGCACCGTCCCCTCCAGATTCGGGGTTTGCGCGGTTCAAACTATGGGTGGTTTCCCGATGTTGTTGTACAATTACAAGGTAAACATACTCGCACTAGCATCACTGCCTCGTGAGTGGTAGTCTTGCGGGGTAGTCTGGGTTTATGCGCTCTTTGCATCGATCATCAGTGTCTGAAAAAATACGGCCGAATAACATGAGGTATTTTCCAATGGGCAGAACGCATCTCACTCGGATAGCCGGAAGTATTCATTTTTGCGCTGAGGCCATTTGACGGATCCTTGCTCGTTGGTGTCATACGAACAAGGTAATTGACTCGGTAAAGCCCCCCCCCTCCCCCCCCCCCTGCCCCCAGCCCCCTCGGAACCACAAAGAAACAGGGATTAGGCTGGACTGTTTTCCGATTGCTCAAGCACGCGTGTTTCCGTCACTTCTGCCGTTCTGAAACGTCAAAAAAAGCAAATTCACTCTGTGTCTTGATTCTACACAAACAGATCTATCTATACAGATGAGCAATCATAAAATATACATCTCCACATGTGCTCGTGAGTGTAATTATCAAACCCTTAATATGTCCAAAACGCTCGTGCTCCCAAAAATGAACCTGAGTGAATACTTTATATTGAATCTGTATTTTTTCTTTTTATGTTTGCAAGTCTGTCGCACACCTCAATAATCCCGTTTAGTTGCAAAGAACAGTGATTGCGACAAAAGTTTAACATTCTCAGCAAGGACAATACAACCCAGTCGCGGTCTTGCAGAGGAATCTGAGAAAGGTTTTCGGGCTTTCAGGAGATAAATAGATTAAGGGAACGCACAAGATTTTATCACCAGGAGAACTCACGCTACTGTAGCTAACTCCGCCAGATATTTCTTTCTTTGATGTTCTTTTTTTTTCCTCTACATGGATGTCCCCATTTTCTTGCTCACTTTAATCCCCCATTTTCTGGATCGATAGAAACTAATTCCTTTTTTTTCCCATGATAAACCTGTTTCAAAGCCAAAACGAGCAGAAGTTCAATCGCAGCGAAGGGTTTGGGCGGGTCAACGAACCCGATGTGACTTGACGGAAGTTTTTGTTCGGGCCTCTGTTTAGTGTATGTTACTGTGCACCATCACGAGCGGCGCAGTAGTACTCCGCCGAGTCGACAAGATTAACGGTTAGGAGCTTGAGTGTAGACATCTTATTCTTCATTGTTTTTGTGATTTCAAATCCACTTTGGAAGCCCTCTTGATATTGAGGTTCGTTGTCGCTGAACCTAGTCCCGATCAGCGTGAAACCTTGTCCGGGAATTTGGCGATACCAGAGCATGTTCGTATGCGTAGTGTCATTCTGATAACAATTTAACTCGGCCTTGTGTCCCACTTCCACTGTGATCGAAGCCGGCCACTGATGTATCACATCCGCCAGCTGACCTTCTGAATAAAAGCAGGCGACAGTTTCAATAATCATGTGCTTTTGACAACGTTCACTCTCCTTTCAAATTGTTGGGGTGAATAACCGATTTTAAAACGGGCATCAGCAACGTGCAAATCTTTCAATGTACGCAGCCTGGATAAGTATCCCATTCCGATACATCTGGCACTATCAGCAAGCCAAAAGCGGAAGAATGAATAACCGTGTAAAAGCGCAACCCAATTCTGGAGGGTTAAGTTAAATTGTGAATATCTACATCAACAAATGTTATAGCAACTAAAATATCTAGCGCCTTTTGAGAAGAATATGTGCTGACTATATTAAAGTGCCGTGGTTAGATATTGTTCCCTATACATATGCCATTATCATACCGGGACATGAAAGGATGGCGTTTACCAAGTCGTTTTACCATCTGAAATGGGAGAATGACATTTTGAATCAGTCAAGGTAACTTACTTGCGGCCAGAGGTAGAAGAGCAAATATAACCAAATTGAGATGCATCGTTGAGGGCAATCCGAGGGTATTATGTTTTCTCTGAAGGTTGAGAGTGCAAGTCACCAGGATTTAACGTCAGGGCCGGAAGTTGCCTCAGCAAATAGAAATATTCTACATGCCTGGTGCCCATCTGATTAACTCAGGCCAATCATTACCTTTTCTAACCTTTGGTATTCTTTTTCTTTATTTGAAGAGTGATCATATGGAACATTGTAACGCTTTGTGCAAGATCCCAAAAGTAGCATTTCGGCTGGAGAGAGATAATTTGCTGTTAGCGATTATGTCTGAGGGATATCTGAGTTTTGACGTCCAGGCGAGCTCCTAACTCTTATTCTCAATATTGTTCCAGAGGAATCCTATGTCCAACTGAGAGTGTGGACAGAACAGAGTTTTAATTATCTCCTCAGGAATATCTCTCCAACTATGCAGCGCTCCCTCAATATTACATTGGTGTATCAGAGTGAATTATCCACTTAAACCACGACTTTATTTGATCAGTCAACATGGAATTATACCAAGGATAAAAGGCATCAGATAACAGGGTGGAGAGATGAACTTTGGTTGTTAAATTAAATGTCTAGGAGGTTAGATGTATATTTAACAGAATGGTACTCCTGCTGAGAAGCATTGATGCTGTGGAGACACTGCTGATACAAAGATCCTCCTGCTTAGAGCGCAGCAGGATAATATAATCATTCAGCAGGTGCGCGACAGAAATTCGAGCGATTTTAACCGCAACCCAGAGGATCGTCAGAAAGTGGCTAATCCAGATACAGCATCAACGGTTGAAGTAAGTAATTGAGTTATTTGAGGAGAATCTGTTTAAAGTGGAATGCTATTACGGCACAATTAGGAGCCGGGTGCACATTCGATAAGAAGTTTTTATTTCAATGGATTGACAGTACGTTTCAATTCGAAAATAAACACCGGGATATTGCAATAGAGCATGGGTTGATAATGATTCTATATGAAAGACCAAATCAGATGGCCATCAGTATGCCATTTATTGAAACCGAGAGGAAATTCAGAGACAATCGCAATGCCCATGATGCCAAGCATACCGCGTGGGTTCATTCAGGGGAGAAAGTAAGAGCATTCAATGGAACGAAATCGATGGATTCCAGATCGGGGTAGCTGAAGAGCGCTGGAAGGAGGCCGCTGTGAAATACTGAAATATTATCTAAACATCCTCAAGGAACTGCTGGTGAACAGCCTTCTGGAATATAATAGAGTTCATCCAAGGTCATTTCAAAACCCGGATAATGGTCAACTGCTTTACTGTGGATTAAGTGTGGGAGGAACCATTTGATAATGGTTTGATTTGATTTGATTTATTATTGTCACATGTATCGCGCTATACAGACAAAGCATCCCGTTCATAGAGAAGGAAAGGTGTGCAGAATGTAGTGCTGCAGCCAAAGCTCGGGTGTAGTGAAAGATCAGCTTAATATCAGATAGGGATATTCAAAAGTCTGGTGGCAGCTGGGAAGAAGCTGTTTTTGAGTCGGTTGGGGCGTGACTTCAGACTTCGTATATTTTTCTATACGGAAGAAGGTAGAAGAGAATACGTCTGGGGGGGGGGGGGGGGGGGGGCGTGGGGTCCTTGATTATGTCGGCTGCTTTTCCGAGGCAGCGGAAGGTGTAGGCAGAGTTAATGGATGGGAGGCTGGTTTGCATGATGACTGGGCCTCGTTCACGTCCGTTTGTCCTTTCATGCGGCCTTGGGCAGAGCAGCAGCCACACCAAGCTGTGATGCAACCAGAAAGAATGATTTTTATGGTGTGTCTGCAAAGGTTGTTGGGAGAATTGGTGGCACACTTCCATCGAGCAAAGTGATCGGTGAATGCAATTTATTTTACGGCAGTCTGTCACAGTTTCATAGTTAAGCAATTATCGACATCATAATGCCATTGAAAAATGCTATTGACTAAATGCTATATACATTCCACTCCTGCCTAGTGCGATTTGAAATCATCGCCTGGATTCGATATTACAGGGCTCTGAATTTGCAGTGTACGAGCCGGCAATGGTTTTTTCTTCGATTATTCGTTTTGAGATGTGTGAATCTGGCTCGGCCACTAATTATTACCTAACCCCAATTGTTCTCGGGAAGAGACTGGTGTTCTGTCTTTTTGAAACTCTGCGCTCATGTGGTGTAGGTGCGCCCACATTGCTGTTAGGAAGCGGGTTCCCTGGTTTTCAACTCATGAAGATTAAGGGACGGCGATATATTTTTAAGTTTATTTATTAGTGTCACGAGTAGGCTTATGCAATTAAGTTACTGTGAAAATCCCCTGGTGCCTACACTGCAGTGCCTGCTCGGGTACACTGAGGGAGAATTTAGCACGACCAATGCATCTAATCAGTACGCCTTTCAGGCTGTTGGAGGAAACCCGAGCACCCGGAGGAAACCCATCCAGACATGAGGAGAATGTACAGAATCTGCACGGACAGTGCCCCAAAATGGGAATTAAACCCGGGTCCTTGACGCTGTGAAGCAGCAGTGCTAACCATTGTGCCACCACCATGCCCTGGTTCCAAATCAGAATAATGCGTGACTTCAATGGGCTTTTCAGGTGGCGGCGTTCCCGTACATCTGATACCACAGTGTGGAGGTGGTGGAGATCCTGGATTTGCAAGATGCAGTCACGTAAATGTAGTAAACTTCTCAGTGCGTTTGATAGAAGATACACAGTGCTGCCACCGGGCGTCGGTGTCGGTGAAATATGTTTTGAAGCTGGTGCAAGCGGTGTGATGTTTATCCTGAATACTGTCAAGCTCCTTGTGTGTCGCTGAACCTGCACCCATCCAGGCATGTGGAGAGTATTTACCATGTCTCCTGACTTGTGCCTAGAAATATGGTGCACTGGCTTTACGGAATGCGGAGGGGAGTTTGAATCTGCAGATTTCTCAGCCTTTGACTTGCGCTTTTAGACATGGGGTGGAGTCAGGGGTAGTGTAGCGGGCGGGGGGCGGACCACGAAACGGTCCATTGACCACAGGTGGGATTCTCCGGTTTTGAGGTGAACGCGGCCGGAGAATCCCGCCCATTCTATTTAGACAACTGCTCCAGCTCAGTTTGTAGTGTCCCCATTACGTTGAAAGTGGATGTTTAACTTTTAAATTCATCTATTATTTGTGCTGAAATAATCTTCAGTGATTCAATTATTCACTGGCATTAATTCTGAATTTCTGTGAAAACTGCATCGAGCATTGCCTGCAGCAGAAGGTAAACTTTTTTTTCAAAGGTAGCGAAAGCGGATAAGAAAGCAGCTGTCTCAGAGCTGAACATATCTGAGGAGGTGTTCGCGTTTTCACAGTGCACACATTTGTTGAGATATTGAAGACTTCGATGATGAATCATTTTCCGTTTGTAAATTAGGCCAAGGATGGCGCAGTGGCACAGAATCATAGAATCCTAAATTACAGAAAGAGACCATTCGGCCCATCGAGTTGGCACTGACTCTCTGACAGGGCATCTTACCCAGCCCTATCCCTCTCACCTCACGTATTTACCCTAATTCCCTAATTCCCCCAACCTTCACATCTGGGGACACTGAGGGGCAATTTAGCATGGCCAACCGACAGAGCCTGCACATCTTTGGAGTGTGGGAGGAAACCGGAGCACCCGGAGGAAAACCACGTAGACACGGGGACAACGTGCAAACTCCACACAGACAGTGAGCCGAGGCCGGAATAGAACCTGGGTCCCAGGCGCTGTGAGGCAGCAATGCTCACCACCGTCCATTGAAAGCGTCCATGGTTCTGTCTTAACTATGTTACATATCCTCAGCTACGTAGCTCGTTCTTGTGATCGCGTGCTTTTCACCAACCCACAGCCATGTTAGCACTGATGTCTGTGTGCTTGTTAGCACTGCTGCCACATAGCGCCAGGGACCCGAGTTCAATTCAATTTCGGGCTCGGTGACTATCTGTCGGGAGTTTGCACATTCTATCTATGTAGTTTCTCCGGGTGCTCCGGTTACCTCCACACTCCCAAGTTAGGTTGATTGGCCACGGTAAATGTTCCCTTAGTGTCAGAGCGTTCAGCAGGATCATACGTAGGGTTACAGGGATAGGGTCTTGGTTCATTATTATCGGTGCAGGCTCGAACGGCCGAATGGTCTCCCCCTGCATTGTAGGGATTCTATTATTCTATAAAGAATGTAAAGCTTAATGCTACTGACGTTATGAATCGATTTAGCACACTGATGCCAGTGATGACGGATTGCTGTTGGATTGCAGCCGAGAGGCCGCAGAAACTGACTTCGTTCCGCTCAGAGTGAAGAAGACGAAAGGTGGAAAGCAGATGACCAGGAGCATATTAAATCTTGTTACAATGTTAAATGAGGAACTGTAATCAGGTCAGCTATGTACTAAATTGTACACAATACAATAATAGATAGGCTGTTGTGTTATTCAGTTGAATTCTGCAGACAGAGAGAGACATTCAAATGGATAGACGGCCAGAAAGAAAGGCTGACTGCGAAAGGCAGGGAGAAGTAGAGAGAAGACAGGCACAGAGGGGGGAGATGAGCTGTAGGGGGCGTGGTGTATGCAGTCGATTTATAAGTCTTCCAATGTATATCTATCAGCACAGACACCGTAATATCATTATAGGTGCTGTCTGTCATGCTGACATGTGGTTGGTTTTTGCAATGCGAATCAGCCCAAGTGAGTCGCTGTGCATCGCTAGAAGCGCAGAAATATCGAGCCGCGTCGCTCGGTTGCACTGTCCCTATGTGTAGAGCAAAGGAGCCGTGTGCAGCCTTCGTAGCCGCGAACCGGATTGTAATCCCGTCTGACCGGACTGGGTCATTTTCTCTGTAAGCGTGCAGGATATGAAGGAGGCCCAGTCCCAGTGGCTGACGGTACCAGTACATATAACTATCAGACCCGTGTTGAATGCACGGGATGGTCACATTCACGCCCTCTTTCACCGATACAGACTCCAGGCTTTGCAATATCTTCTGAGACTGGCTGAGCCCTTGAAAGAAAACAATAAATAAAATTAGGAGAGATGGTGTATTCGCTCTTCAACTTTCTATAGTCCACTGCGAACACTCCCATTCCACAGCCACCCCCAACCCCCATCTTTACCGTACCCTCCCCCCCACCCCCGCCGCCCCCCCCCCCCCAAACACACACACACACACATCCCTCCAACACACAGATTGTAACATCTTAAATCAATGGGGTTACATGATGCAAGCTACCTCAGGTGATGGACTATGTGGACAGAATAGATGGAGATATATAATTGTGTATATTGGCGAGGCCGTGCGCGGACGTGTCGGGCAGCAGCTCTATTAGACAAACGTGAAATAAGCACCAATATATCCACGAAGGCAATAAACTCGGAATTTGAAATGATAGATTTGGATAGTTGGTTCTGGTTTTAATTTTAATAACACAGGCTTCCTAATGGAGCAACAATGTGGCGTCCGTCACTTGATTGAATCGAGGAGCAATTTCGAGGCGCTGAACAACGTTAAGTTCATCAGTTCCATTGAAAGCATGTTCTCGCTGCTCTTTCCCAGCCTTCTGGGCCTTACCATATTTCACTCATCATTTCGTTTAGAAAGAGACACTCCCGAATCCGGGAAGTGTCCACATTTTTTATCTAATTGTTGAGTCACTGCAGACGTATAGAATGCCTGCAACACTCCGTTTCTACCCTTCATCTTAGTTTCTTCGCATAATTATGTTCTTTTAGTTCTCTCTCTGTTTCTCTTACTACAGCCTCCTTCTTCGATTTCACCATTTACCTCTCTCAATTACAGACTTGCTCTGCGGAATCTATGATACTTGCTTGTTCCAAGTGTCACTGGCTTAAATACGATGGTGGTCGTATACTTTACTTACCCAACAATAAGGCAACGAGCGATATGCAAAGAAAGAGCCAAGAACTCATTGTCAGGACGGAGCGTTGCTGACCAAGGAGCCCACTTTCAATCCGCTGCCCGGCCTTGTAGGGAGCATGCAGCTTTAAGTAAGATTTGACCAAGTGACTTATTGCAACTGGGACAATTTTCATTCACAGGAAAAAAAATCTAATGGTACGCTAAGCCTAGTCACACTCTTAGAGATTGATAGCCAATCCTCTGCTCTGATTTTCGGCTCCGCCTCCCCTTCTCCGTTTGCCATCCCTGCCTCTCTTCCTGTGATGAACAGCGACGCCGAACCCTCCCTGAATCCGAGTTCCGCAAGCCCACTCCAATGGCTAACCCTGCCGTCGCGCTCGCCCTAAGAGGTAGTTCTCCCTTTCAGTGGTTGATTAACAGGAGCCCCATCCACCCTCTCATTGAAAATACCCTCCGCACCCTAATTCTGTCATTCGAGCTGTTTCCTGTCTGATTCACAGACCGGACCGCCTGCACATGTACTGACAGTTCCGTTCCTCTTCAAAGACTTTCATTTTGCATTGGTTGTTCCGACTGATTCTACCACTTGATACACATATTTACCAATTTCTCCCTCATCCACTCATTAACCCCCTCTATTGTTCCCCCAGAGGACCTGGAAAAAAGGCAATCGAAGGGCAGCTTGTAAATGCTAGAGTTACACAGTGGCGAATGCCATATGTTGCGGTCTCTCTCAGATGTATAAACCGTCAAAATGCCTGAGAGTTGCCGCAGGCATTTTCTTTCTCTATGGTGACAGAGTTCAGTCTAAGTGGACACGGGAATTTCGATCAGAAGAAACAGAAGCAAACACAACTTCACAAGAGGTAATGTGAACACGTATACCCGGACACCCATCTCGCCCCCAACATTCCACGCCCCCTTTCTCTCCCACTGTTTCTCTCTCTCCTAAAACAATCCCTACCAAACAAGAAAACCCACCCTCTATCTCTTAATAGAATAGTTGGAAGCTCAGTGCATTCAGTAATTCAAGAGTAAGATTCAATAATATTGTATTTTACGCCGATGGAATCACAGCTTGGCAAAGGCCTTAAAATGCAGAAAAATATTGAGTCAACAGACTGACAATCAGGAAATTGTTGTTTCATTCTCTGTGACCGACTTACAAGCATGACTTCACAACGCACACCAATTGGGTGTTTTGCTGACGATTTGACGACAATAAAAGCAAAATACAGCAGACACTGGGAATCTGAAATTAAAAAGAAAAAATAAAATGTTTGAAAAAACAGCAGGTCTGCCAGAATCTGTGGACAGACACTAAATTAACGTTTCAAGTCGTTATGCCTTTTCTTCAGAGATTTTCCAGCAACTTATCTCTTTGTAGATATCGAATTAATGACTTTTGTATCTCAAGTAAAAGCCAAACGTTGATTAGCTAACTAATCACTCGTAACTCCTGGCTGCTGTTATGAGAATTCTGCCTAATTCATTTTTGTTTCGTTAAAGTGAGGGAAGTAACTTCATCGTCATTTGGCGGCACCGGCTGTTTCTGTGTCTCCGAGGTGCCTTTGGCTCCAACTCCCTTGACTTGGAAAACTGAAAACCTCCCACTGTATTATGTCCACATTAACCGATTCCACAGTGGAGAGTAACTGAAGCAGTAATATAAGATATGAAGGCTATATATAAAGATATCTCCCCCATCAATAAATGGTTTGAATAGAACGATGTAACCTGTAAATAACAATCCCGCGTTTCTCAATTTTTTTTCGTGGAGATAATGAAGCGTTTCCGTGACATGGGAGGCAGTGGCCTAGTCGCATTGTCAATGAATCTGAGAACGAGGGCAATTCGCTAAGTCCGACTTAATAGAGTATGCAACACTTTGTTCTATTCATTCATGGGAAGTAGGCGTAACTGGCAATAGCAGCTTTGTTTTATATTCCCTAGCAATCGTTTTGAACGTGGTTGTGAGCCACTCACTTCACCCCTGCAGTCGAACAACGCAGTTAGGAAGGGACGCCTAACATTTTAACCCGCGAAAGTGAAAGAAAGGCGATAAAGGTAAAGTATAGATTGGCGTGCGAACTTTGAGCTGAACGTAAAGGTGGGACTGCATTAAACATCTGGAACGCCTTCTAGTTGTTCTTCCAGTTGGCAGAGGTCGCGGGTCTGCCGAATGAGCATGTTGACTGATGCAGCACATCTCACCAGTGAAACACGCTGTATTTTCATGATTGGTAATGAACAGCAGTATACTGGTGCAAGGTGGTGGCGAGAATATACACTTAAAGCCAATCTACTGCTGCCACCTTATGGACGAAGGTGAGTCATGAAAGCCCAGCACTCCCATGTAGGTTTTTTGTATCTGCAGAAGCGCATTTTTCTGCACTGTGGATACTGCACGCGCAGAAGTAGAGAGCGGTGTGCGATGGAGACAGATCCTTCAATTCCAAGGTAAACTGTGTATTGCTGGATCTCGTGGCACTAAAGGACTCAGGGGTGTAATCGGTAACAGCCCCTTCAGCACCAGAATAGAAGAGAGCTTCCAGTGCCCTGCCGGTTTGTTGTCTATACCAGTACATGTCGGGGTAGCCAGTATTCGTTAGCTTGCATCTAAGTGTTGTGGAATCCCCTGCTGCAGTCGAAACGACAGAAGGCGACTGCTCTACATATGAGGCAATAATTTCTGTTGAATCAAACATCAAATAGATTCATGTGTCTGTAAGTAATGGAGAATGGGAGTTACATTTTAAAAAAGACATTGAATTGTTGAAGTGCCCGTCCCAACCACAGGGCAGCCGAAATTACTTGATAACCAATTAACTGCGTTCAGTAAAAAGCCTCCACTGCTAAAGTGTAACACGAGCAATTTACGTACAACCACATCTGGCAAAGAGCACCATGACGAGCTTCTGTTTATATGGGCTTTTAAATGGCTATCTCTGATTGATACATGCCACAGGATATAGGAATCAACATTACTCTGCTCCCTAAATGGGCATATAGAATACATTTCGGACAACTGAGAGGACACATCGGTTTAACAATATATCTAACTGTTGGCCCTCGGATATAGAAGGGGCCTGTTGATGGAATTGCAGCCTTTAATTTAAGCTCAAATATCCGTAACGAGACACGAACCTCAGTCTTTATAACTCAGATGTGAGTGCTACCTACTCAAGTACGGTTGCCATTATGATGCAATATTCCGCCTTTCGGCTTTGACTTACGTTGGAAAAGAGCAGCCATTAATATTCGCAAATAAACCTCTTGCATCACGACCTTTTCTTTTATTGCTTGCACGATGAGTGAGCGGAATGTGTGCTCTCCCACTTCTGAATGCCGTTCCCCTGTTATATATGATTCAATCCGATTATTATGATTCTTCAACGTCACTTCCTGCGACAACTTCCCCAAGCCAATACTTTTCTGGGCAGCTTAAAATTATGACGTGTGAAACCTGTGAGAGTTGTTGCAATCCCAGAATGAATTCGATTGAGGCAAGAACAGTCAATTCATCAAGCGGTACTTGGTCTAAAAATGAATCACTAGCTTGAAACTGATCGTCAAAACGTGCAGATAAGTTTTCAATGTTCACAGCGGGATGTCATGGCCTGAAATGGATTACCAGAAAGTGTGGTGTCATCGGTCTAATAACAACGTTCAAAATGCAATTAGCTAAATACTGGAAGGCCAAAATTCCAATCAGGAATGTTTGGGCAGGAAGAAAAGGAGCGGATATATTAGACAAATTAAAGGGAGTGTTAACAACATCCTAGCATTTATAAACCCAGCCGCGAATTCGGGATAAAGTATTTAGCCAGATTTGGAGCCAGGGCGGCACGGTAGCACAGTGGTTAGCACTGCTGCTTCACAGCTCCAGCGACCTGGGTTCGATTCTCGGTCACTGTCTGTGCGGAGTTTGCACATTCTCCTGGTGTCTGCGTGGGTTTCCTCCGGGTGCTCTGGTTTCCTCCCACAGTCCAAAGATGTGCGGGTTAGGTTGATTGGCCATGCTAAAATTGCCCCTTAGTGTCCTGCGATGCCTAGGTTGGAGAGATTAGTGGGCAAATATGTAGGGATATGGGGGAAGGGCCTGGGTGGGATTGTGGTCGGTGCAGACTCGATGTGCCAAATGGCCTCTTTCTGCACTGTAGGGTATCTATCTATGTAGATGGACCCAAAAAATGTTTATTTCCGTATTATTTCATGGGCTTTAAGCATCGCTGGAGAGGTCACCATTTTCGGCCCATCACTAATTGTTCTTGATGAGGTGGGCATGAGCGGCCTTCCTCGACATCTAAAGTCAATTTTATTGCGATTTAGTATGGTGATGGTTTACCTGCCACTTCAGAGGTAAGTTCATAGTCAGCACATCGAGTTCCGTGTGCGTCAACCGAGCAAACGCGGCAGATATCAATGCCCGAAACACACGACTGAACAGGATGGATATTTATGCTTACGGGTTATAGTTTCGCGGTCACAACTTGTCCGAATACTTTTCAGCACTAGCATTTATATAATGACCAATAGAAGCGGATTGCAAAAAGGAGTTTCAAGGGAAACTCGCTGAGGAGAAAGAAACAAGACAAATATGATGAATAAGGGCGAGTCAAAAAGCACATGGACTCCAGGTTCCATACAATCCCTACAGGGCAGAAGGAGGTCATTCGGTCCATCAGGTCTGCACAGACTCTCCGAAAGAGCGTAAAGGCAAAATACTGCGGATGCTGGAATCGGAAAGAAAAACAGAAAATGCTGGAAAATCGGAACAGGCCTGACAGCATCTGAAGAGAGAGCAGGGGTATCCTGAATTAAAACATTGGCTCTATCCTCTCTCCATGTTTCAGCAATTTCTGCCTCTGCTTCGGGCAACTTACCCATACCCTATCCAGGTAATTCCATGCATTAATGTGGCCAATCCACAACTTTGGACAATAGGGGCAGGTTATCATGGCTAATGAACCTAACCCGCACATCTGTGGACACCATGGGACAATTTAGCATGGCCAAACCACCTAACCTACACATCTTTGGACTCTAAATGATAATTTAGCATGGTCAATCCATCAAACCTACATATGTTTGGACCCGAGGGGTCAATTTAGCATGGCAACGGGGAGAACGTGCATAGTCCACACAGACAGCCACCCAAAGTTGGATTTGAACCCTGGTCATTGGCGCTGTGAGGCAGCAATGCTAACCATTGTGCCACCATTCCGCCCTTTAAAGAAGGTCGCTCACAAACTGTCCTGTCTAGAGACAATTCACACCTCTTTAACCTGTGCTTAACCCTCTCTCCACTCACATTGTCTGCACCTGTAAAGACTTGATTACATGTTAAGACTCGCATTACAACCATTATCTTGTAATTGAGTTTGTGTCTATATATGCCCTGTTTGTGCAACAAATACTGCACTCACCTGATAAAGGAGCGGCGTTCCGAAAGTTCATGCTACCAAGTAAATCTGTTGGACTTTAACCTGGTATTGTGAGACTACTTACTGTGCCTACCCCAGTCCAACACCGGCAACTCCACACCATGATCACCTTGCTAAGTGCAATCATGGATGAGCAAAATAAACTCGCATCTTCATGAATTCCATGAAAAATACAAAACAGAGATAAGATAAATTTCTTCACCCAGAGAGTGGTCAGTCTGTGCGAGTCGCTGCGACAGAAAATAGTTGAGGCCAATACATTGCATGTTTTCCAGAAGCACATGGGGTGAAGGGACCTAATGATCTGTGGGTAAGTCGGGGTCAGGCTATTGAGTTGGATGATCAGCCACGATCATAATGAATGGCCGAGCAGGCTTGAAGGGGCGAATGACCTCCTCGTGTTCCCATTACTCCACAGCAGTATGTCACCAGAATAATTTAGACTACAATCGGCCCTTCTACTCTCCTCTTCTTTCAGCTCACCGTTCATCGTGTTTTCCTCCTATAACCAGTCCATTCTGATCTCTATCTTTCCGAGTTTCTGAAAACATCTTCATTGATCCCTTTGTTTTTTTATTTCTCAGTGAACTGGCTAAAAACTGAATCAAGCGCAACTGCTAACGCGGCGAAGTGTTTGAGAGGGCCAAGCAAGCAGGCATTTCTCTGTCAGAGTTTTTATCATTGAGTCTGCAGCGCCGTGCACCATCTCTTGCAGCGCAGTAATACACCGCCGAGTGAGGATCTTCAGAATGGACATCCTGCCATTGGCAGTTCGGGAGATTACAAATCCATTCTGGAAGCCGCCTTCGTATTGAGATTTGCTGCCTGTGTATTGATACCCGATGAGTGTGAACCCTTGTTCAGCAGTTTGGTGATGCCACAGCATTACATCGCGGTTATTGTCATTCTGATAACAAATTAAACCAGCCTCTTGTCCCAGTTCGACAGCAGTCGAAGACGGCCATTGTTGTATCACATCCGCCCGCGGGCAGCCTGGTGAAGCAGGGGATAGTTTGAATGATCACACAGAATGTAGAAGTTAGCTGACCTTTCTAATTGCTGTTCGGGCGAGCGCGATACGGGGCAAGGGTTGAATCAGTACCCCACATTGCCAAAACCCAACGCCGCACTCCTCCCCAGACGATAACTTGACCCGATACAACTGGAGTTCTCGGCAAATCAAATTTGAATTAAACATAGCTTTAATAGTTCAGAAAATATCGGATTGTCGAATTTCAAATGAAATTAGAAATATTTGTTTTTTTTTATCAAAGTAGTTATCTTTGGAGAAGCATTTGTAGAGATTTTAAGGAATTGTCTTATTTAGTTCATTATAGCATTTATACCATTCTCCGATGGCAAGGGGAAGATGTAAACAGATATAAAACCCTTTAGGCTTCCCTGAAAACAAATCTAGATGTAACACTTAGTATTAGTCAAGATTGGGCGAGAAATAGAACAGCAACAGCGAAAAAATTGGAATTCACCGCGTGGGCCATTGATGGTTCACTGAGTGTTTCACTCAGAGTGAAAGAGGGGCTGATTCTGAAACATTGGCAAATGTACAAATGATTCTAAAACAATCGCAAACGTTGGTTCAGCAAATAGGAATACTGATACTGCTCTCCTGTGGCATTTCCTGTCACCTTAGGACGATCAGTTATTTTCCAAACTGCGATGAATATTTTGGTCTAGCCATTTGTTTTTTTGTTATATGAAAAAAACAGCTGCCAAACTGTGCGCAGCAAGGTCCAACGAACAGGACTGCCTACTGGACCAGGTCATCTCATAGAGTCACAGAAGTTTACAGCCAGAGAGAGGGAGAGATTGACAGAGGGAGAGAGAGAGCGATAGGCCCTTCGGCCCAACTTGTCCATGCCGCCCTTTCTTTTTAAACGCCTAAGCTATTCCCAATTGCCCGCATTTGGCCCATATCCCTCGATACCCATCTTACCCATGTAACTGTCCAAATGTTTTTTAAAAGACTAAATTGTACCTGCTTCCACTACTACCTCTGGCAGCTTGTTCCAGACACTCCCACCTCTGTGTTAAAAAATTGCCCCTCTGGACCTTTTTGTATCTCTCCCCTCTAACCTTAAACCTATGCCCTCAAACCATCAAGAACCGGGAGCATCCTTGTAAATCTCTTCTGCACTCTTTCTAGTTTAATAATAACCTTTCTATCATTGGATGACCAGAACTGTACATAGTATTCCAAGTGTGGCCTTACCAATGACTTGTACAACTTCAACAAGACGTCCCAACTTCTGTATTCAATGTTCTGACCAATGGAATCAAGCATGCTGAATGCCTTCTTCACCACTCTGTCCACTGTGACTCCACTTTCAAGGAGCTATGAACTAGATCTCTTTGTTCTGTAACTCTCCCCAACGCCCTACCATTAACTGAGCAAGTCCTGCCCTGGTTCAACCTACCAAAATGCTTCACTTCGCATTTATCTAAATTAAACTCCATCTGCCGTTCGTCAGCCCATTGGCCCAATTGATCAAGATCCCGTTGTAATGCGAGATAACCTTCTTCATTGTCCACTATGCCACCAATTTGGGTGTGATGTGCAAAGTTGCTAACCATGCCTCCTATATTCTCACCCAAATCATTAATATAAATGACAAATAACAGTGGGACCAGCACTGATCACTAAGGCATGCCACTGGTCACAGGCCTCCAGTTTGAAAAAACAACCCTCCACAACCACCCTCTGGCTTTTGTCATCATGCCAATTTTGTATCCCTTTAGCTACCTCACCTTGGATCCCGTCAGATTTAACTTTATGCAACAATCTACCATGCGGTACCTTCTCAAAGGCCTTACTAAAGTCCATGTAGACAACATCAACTGCACTGCCCTCATCTACCTTCTTCGTTACCCCTTCAAAAAAACTCAATCAACTTTGTGAGGCATAATTTTCCACTCACAAAGCCATGCTAACTGTCCCTAATCAGTCCTTGCGTCTCTAAATGCCTGTAGGAACTGTCTCTCAAAATACCTTCTAACAACCTACCCATCACAGATGTGAAACTCACCCGCCTGCAGTTCCAAGGCTTTTCCCTGCAGCCTTTTTGAAACAAAGGCACAACATTTGCCACTCTCCAATCTTCAGGCACCTCACCTGTGACTATCGATGATTCAAATATCTCTGCAAGGGGAAACACAATTTCATCCCTAGCCTCCCACAATGTCCTGGGATACACTTCATCATGTCCCGGGGATTTATCTACCTTGATGCGCTTTAAGAATTCCAACAGCTCCTGCTCTGTAATATGTACACTCCTCAAGATATCACTATTTATTTCCCCAAGTTCCCGAACATCCATGCTTTTCTCAACAGTAAATACTGATAAGAAATATTCATTTAGGTTCTCACCCATCTCTTGTGGATCCGCACATAGATGACCTTGTTGATCCTTAAGAGGCTCTACTCTCTCCCGAGTTACTCTTTTGGCCTTTATGTATTTGTAGAAGTTCTTTAGATTCTCCTTTGCCTTATATGCCAACACAATCTCGTGTCCCATTTTTGCCCTCCTGATTTCTCTCTTAACTTAAGGGCGGCATGATAGCACAGTGGTTAGTACTGCTGCTTCACAGCTCCAGGGACCTGGGTTCGATTCCCGGCTTGGGTCACTGTCTGTGTGGAGTTTGCACATTTTCCTCGTGTCGGCGTGGGTTTCCTCCGGGTGCTCCGGTTTCCTCCCACAGTCCAAAGATGTGCGGGTTAGGTTGATTGGCCATGCTAAAAATTGCCCCTTAGTATCCCGGGATGCGTAGGTTAGAGGGATTAGTGGGTAAATATGTAGGGATATAGGGGTAAGGCCTGGGTGGGATTGTGATCGGTGCAGACTCGATGGGCCAAGTGGCCTCTTTCTGCACTGTCGGGATTATATGATATAACTCTACTCCTACACCCCCTACACTCTTGAAGGGATTCACTTGATCCCAGCTGCCTATGCATGTTGTAAAGAAATGTGGCCTAGGAGTCATTATTGCCCGGACATCGGGAGGACTTGCTTAACTTTCTACTGACCATTGCCAGGGGGAATTCGATGTCAAACTGTGAAGGAAAAGAAAAACTCTTTTTGACTCTTCTTCCCTCAGAACCAACCCAGCACAACACTCTCACGCATCCGCATCAGAGAAAACTATCCATTCAAATCAAGAATGTTCTGGACAATTCACTATCGATCCACACTAGTTAAAAACGGCTTGGCTAATAGTAGAGACTGGAGAAGACTCAGATGCAAGCCTTAGTGAAGAGAAGTTTCAAGAGATTTTTGCAAGGAACGATCCATAATTGTGAGTTTCGGATATCGGCAATCACGAGGGAAGTGATATTATCCGGGCCCACCTCCCTTCCTTATCCGCGTAACCCAACATATTTGCCCCGCTAATCCCCCCCTAACCCAAACATCTTTAGACACTAAGGGGTAATTTACCATGGCCAATCCAATTAACCTGTATATCTTTGGACACGAAGGGGCAATTTACCATGGCCAATACACCTAACCTGCACAGCTTTAGACTGTGGGAGGAAAGCGGAGCAGCCGGAGGAAGCTCACGCAGTCACGGAGGGAATATGTCAACTCCACATAGTCACTCGAGACGGAATCGAACCAGGCTCCCTGGCGCTGGGAGGCAACAGTGGGAACCACTGTGCCATCGTGATCAGAGATTTATGAAGTTTCGGCAACAACATTTCATTAGTTTGGTATTGAATTGGTCGTGGATTTATTCTCTTAATGCGTTGCTTAGATGTTTGCATCGCCGCTAAGGCCAACATCAATTGTCCACACCGAACAGCCCTTGTGAGTGTGGTGGTGAGCTGCCTTCCTGAACAGGTGCAGTCCATGTGATGTGGTCGGTACTGCCTGATTAAAGTGTGATTTGTATTGACTTATCAACAGCAAAAGCAATTGGAATGGTGAAACTTTAGAAACATAGTTTTGTGTTCATCCGATTGCCGCGCTGTCAGTTGTTTAGGCTGGACTCAGTTTTGCAGGAATCTCACGATTGAAATAGATGGTTTCAGCCCGGCAACTGGTACTTGGACACATAATTGAGCAGTTGATTACTCGCGCCAGTCCTGAGGGAGTGCTACAATGGCTATGGTGCTGCTCCTTTAACGAGCTGCAAACAAGAACAAACTGTTGTGTGAGTTCAAGAAGGAATTAGATATAACTCTTCGGGCGAAAGGGATCAAGAGTTATGGGGGAAGAGGGAATCAGGGTATTGAATTTGATGATCAGCCATGATCATAATGAATGGCGGGAACAGGCTTCAAGGGCCAAATCGCCTACTCCAGCTTCTTACTTCTATGTTTATATGTTATGTCCTGTGTGCTGATCGGAAATGTGGGAGACGATTAATTCAGAAACCAGATGCCCACCCCAATATTACCGCCTTTCCCCTTACCCCAGCAGTCTTGCTGCCTTTAAATCTTGCTCTATTTTCCTTGTCTTCAGCTTTGAGGAAGGGTCATCCAGACTTGAAACATAGACTCTATTCTGCCTCCACAGATGCTGTCAGACCTGTTGAGAGTTTTCAGCATTTTCTGCTTTTGTTTCAGATTCCAGCATCCGCAGTATTTTGCATTTATCTTAAGACATTGCTGCCACCTTGTGTCTGCGAATGAATCCGGAGCAGGCGACTTATAACCTGTAGGTTTTTGTCGCTGTAGACCCGCTTTCTCAAACGCTGTGCAATACTACAAGCGCAGAAGTAGACAGCGGCATAAGATGGAACGGCGTCGGTGATTTCCAAAGTGAACGATGTTTGGCTGGACCTCTTGGCCTCAAAAGACTCAGATGTGTAACGTGTGACATCAGCTCCAGCTCCAGCAGAGAAGAACAGAACTTCCATTGCCCGGCCTCGCTGTTGTCTGTACCAGTACATATTGGGGTAGCCAGTATTTGTCAGCGTGCAGCTGAGTGTTGTCGATTCTCCTGTTGCTACTGACACGAAAGAGGGCGACTGATCCACGTAAGAGGCGAGAATTCCTGAAGAAGTCAACATAGAATAGATTCGAATTGAAATAAAAAAATGCGTTGGAACCAGGGCATTTAACATCGATACATAACACCTGTCACAATCTCACCTCATCCTAATTTATTTCCCAATTAATGAAATAATATTGTAATAATACAAAGTTGCTCACTGCGAAAAGCAACAAACACACTTTCCAATCTATGGTAAGTACGTTGTCGCAGACAACAGTCCAATGATAACTGATTCATAGGGGTTATTTTTTACATCTTAATTTTCTGCCCTTCTCAATACAGGGTTACGAAATCGTTTTCGTGCACTTGAAAGGCTTGGTCCGCTTAACGTGAGATCCAAGCCATGGCCTCCCTTCACAGCCAGACATCGACTTCAGAATTGAATGTGAGGTGCCGCTTCTGGAAATAAACTCGTACAAAGAGGTGTGTACCTCAGATATGGGACTGCGACAGATTAAGTGGCAGCTGAACTTCCAAGTTGAGGCCTCACTTACCTGGGAGAAATGCAGCCAACTGCATTAAATAGCAACCTGCCTGCAACATGACCCTTTCTTTGGATGCTCGCTGCTTGAATGAACAGAGTGCAGTCCAATGCTAGGTCTGAAGGAAGTTTCTCGACTTCATCTTATTACATTTCATTGTAGTTATTATGTGGACGTCACTTCCTGAGAAACTTGCCCTCCAGCCTATAACTTTTCTTACCAATTGATTCTAACCGCCCAGCCCAGTGGGTGGGAATAACTCATAACAGAGATTAACTTTCAGAAGGTATTCTGTGGAGTAGATAAAGACTGTCAGTTGGTCTGGCGGCTTCTTGTTAGAAAATGTTCACAGATAGATGATAATTGGAAATACCAAAAAGTGCAGCTGGCACCGGGGGAAATGTTCTTTTACTTCCTGCAGCAACATGCTGCTGCCTGCAATACACTGCCTGAACGTGTCATATTAGCGGAATAAGATACATGTTTCTCAGCTGCACTGAAGCAGTGCAACTTGAGAAGGAGTGCAACTTTTTAATGTAGACAGCCTTTAAAATAACTTTGCAACATATTTAAGACCATTGTAAAATATCTGAAACGCTTCCATTACTGTATTGAAACATGTTACTTGATGGATATTAAGAACCTGAGCATTATTGCTTTTTATGTGATG
Source organism: Mustelus asterias (assembly GCF_964213995.1). NCBI lineage: Eukaryota > Metazoa > Chordata > Chondrichthyes > Carcharhiniformes > Triakidae > Mustelus > Mustelus asterias. Next base: position 30,418,773 of record NC_135828.1, on the reverse strand, counting down.
GTCATTTTGGAATGTTTGTAACGTTCTCACAAATTTATCAATAAGGTATATTTTTGGGTAGAAAATGATGGTTCGCCCAGGAGGAAGATCATCAACTCGGTGAAAGACGCTCTTTGGTCGGCCGAAACCTGTTGGTCTTCGAGTGCACGGAGTTGTCCTAGGCCAATTATTGCAGACCGGCACATTCCAAAGCCCAGGACTACGTGCTGAGAGATGCACTAAAGCTCAGGCAGCTGCCGCAGAGCCGCAATGGGGAAAGTCACTGTCGAAAACCTTTCAACCACAGTGAACCAAGGGGATCAGAACCCCCCTCGGGCTAAGGAGCAACTGAGTGCATACAGTGAATACTACATGTATGTCAGTTGTACTGAAACACCTCGGAGTGCAAGCTTTTCTATGTGGACAACTTTTAAAATAACTTTACAACATTTTAAAGACCATTGTAAAATGTCTGACACGTTTCCTTTACTGTATTGAAGCATTTCAGAATTTTACCTGATGTATGTAAAGACCCTGAATATTATTGCTATTTGTCTGATGATCATTTTGTAATGTTTGTCATGTCCTCACAGATTTACGAATGAAGTATATTTTTTGGGGAAAAAAAAGTTCGAGGAATAAGATATGTAGGTCAGATCGATTAGCCATGCTAAATTTCTCTATATTGTCCAACAATATGTAGGTTAGGTGTATTGGATAGTGTAAATTGCCCCTTACTGTCCAAACATTTGCAGGTTAGGTGGATTGGCCAAGCTAAATTGTCCTTTCGTGTCCAAAGATGTGCAGGTTAGCTGGATTAAGCGATGCTAACTTGTCTCTTAGTGTCGAACGATGTACAAGTTAGGATGAACAAGTTAGGTGGATATGAAAGGTAAATTGCCCCTTCGTGCCCAAAGGTGTGCAGGTTAGATGGATTGGTCATGCTAAATTGCTCCTTACCGTCCAAAGATCTATAGGTTAATTGGATTGATTATGCTAAACTGCCCCTTAGTGTCCAAAGATTTGTGGGTTAGGCATATTGGCCATGGTAAATTGCCTCTTCGTGTCAAAAGATGTGTAGATTAATTGAACAAGAACAAAGAACAATACAGCACAGGAACAGGCCCTTCGGCCCTCCAAGCCCGCGCCGCTCGCCGGTCCAGGATTGAATCCTGAATCCAGGATCCCCGCCCAATTTTCCAGCCTATCTACATCCTAATATCCTATCCACCGAGCTGTCCCTCACAGCTACGATGCTTTGTTCATCACAACCTATTAACTCACCCCCACCCCCCCATTCCAGACCATGTGATCTCCAGGGAGAGGCGAAAACCCAGAGTGAAAACCCCAGGGCCAATATGGGGGAAAAAAAAATCTGGGAAATTCCTCTCCGACCCCCTGAGGCGATCGAAACGAGTCCAGGAGATCACACTGGCCCTGATCAGAAAATGCTTCCCAACCCTATTCATTTCCACTTCTGCTTTACGAACACCATCTGAATTCCCTGCCCCCGAGACAGGTTCCCAACTATCCGAAGTCTCGCTCTGTACTGGCACCAGCAAGATGATCATAGAATGAAGCCTTGAAACGAGAAACAAAGAACAATTAGCCCGCGCCGCTCCCTGGTCCAAACTAGACCACTCTTTTGTATCCCTCCATTCCCACTCCGTTCATATAGCTGTCTAGATAAGTCTTAAACGTTCCCCGTGTGTCCGCCTCCACCACCTTGCCCGGCAACACATTCCAGGCCCCCACGACCCTCTGTGTAAAATATGTCCTTCTGATATCTGTGTTAAACCTCCCCCCCTTCACCTTGAACCTATGACCCCTCGTGAACGTCACCACCGACCCGGGGAAAAGCTTCCCACCGTTCACCCTATCTATGCCTTTCATAATTTTATACACCTCTATTAAGTCTCCCCTCATCCTCCATCTTTCCAAGGAGAACAACCCCAGTTTCCCCAATCTCTCCTCATAACCAAGCCCCTCCATACCAGGCAACATCCTGGTAAACCTCCTCTGTACTCTCTCCAAAGCCTCCACGTCCTTCTGGTAGTGTGGCGACCAGAACTGGACGCAGTATTCCAAATACTGACCAATTGGATTGGTCATTTTACATTGTCACTTACTGCTCAAGGATCTGCAGTTTAGATGGATTGGCCATGATTAATTGCCCCGTGGTGCCCAAAGATGTGCAGGTCATGTGGATTGGATATGGTAACTTGACCCTCCGTGTCTAAAGATATGCAGATTAGTTGGATTGGACTTGCTAAATTGCCCCTCCGTGTCCAAAGATGTATAGAAATCATAGAAATCATAGAAACCCTACAGTACAGAAAGAGGCCATTCGGCCCATCGAGTCTGCACCGACCACAATCCCACCCAGGCCCTACCCCCATATCCCTACATATTTACCCGCTAATTCCTCTAATCTATGCATCCCAGGACATTAAGGGGCAATTTTAGCATGGCCAATCAACCTAACCCGCACATCTTTGGACTGTGGGAGGAAACCCACGCAGGCACGAGGAGAATGTGCAAACTCCACACAGACAGTGACCCAAGCCGGGAATCGAACCCAGGTCCCTGGAGCTGTGAAGCAGCAGTGCTAACCACTGTGCTACTGTGCCGCCCAAAAATTGAATTCAAATTCCACCATATGTTATGGTGGGATTTGAACCCGGGTCCCCAGAACATTAGCTGAGTTTCTGGATTAATAGTCAAGCGATAGTACCACTGGGCCATCCCCTCCCCATAGGTTGGTGGATTGGCCATGCTAAATGAACGGGCGTACCGGGATAGAAAGTAGAGCCTGGGTGGAATGCTCTTCGCTCGATGGGTCGATTTACCTCTTCCTGCACTGCAAAAATGCTATGGTTCTAATGTCCAGTGGAAGAAATAACGAGAATGAAATGTTGACTGAAGAACATGAAGCAGAGGAGAAGGTTTCTGTGGGAACAAACATCTTGAAGGCCTTGTGAAGAACTAAGATCAGTTATATTGAGAGACTGCAGAGGCAGATTGTGTTCTTGTTAAAGCTCATAAGGTAAATTTCATACCGATACAGATGATCCAGCTCAGAAACTGTTATGAAAGTGTAAGTAATGAGAAACTCCTTTCACTGCAGTGACCTTGGTGACCAGTGGGACACACAGGGGAAAAAAAAGTTAAAATATTTGCCACGAAGTAAATACTGCTGAGCAAGAGTGGAAATGGCGGGAATTGATTAGGGTTCGTGGTGGGAGATACAGGACGGATATCAGAGGTAGGTTCTTTACGCAGAGAGTGGTTGGGGTGTGGAATGGACTGCCTGGAGTGATAGTGGAGTCAGCCACTTTAGAAACATTTAAGCGGTTATTGGATAGGCACATGGAGCACACCAGGATGATAGGGAGTGGGATAGCTTGATCTTGGTTTCAGATAAAGCTCGGCACAACATCGTGGGCCGAAGGGCCTGTTCTGTGCTGTACTGTTCTATGTTTCTATGTTTCTATGTTTCTAATTGGATAGTTATATTCCAAATGCTATCAGACATGCTCAGTCAGTGGCCAACTTTAGTTTTGCGTCATTCCACGCTCAGATGTACGAACTCATTCTCTCCACTTTAGCAAGAACTAAAAAAATCATCAATAGTTAATACCACCAGCCGTGTTATGTATCTGCGGACCATGTGTGCTAACATTTTTCCCCGAGGCGGCAGGGGAGCCGCAGCGCTATATGGTCGATATCGATCAAATAAAAGAGCCTGCACTGTTCCCCGGATCCCACATACATGTGGGCACAGACTTTGTGCGGATTTCTGTCGATCATGAGAAAAATCTGAACAGCTTCGGTATCAATGTTGGAAGCAATGCAACTCGCCTCCGTTATTATTAACACTTCCATTTTATTTTTCACAGTTTTTGTAATCGCAAAACCTTCATTAAAATCCTCTTCAGACCGTGTAGCACTTTATGAAGAAAAGTGATTAACTCGAAGCCTTGGTCGACAAATTACTGATACAACAGCATGTTATCCGTAAGGTCTTCATGTTAGAAGGCACAACAAACCAGCCTCCCATCCGTTGACTCTGTCTACACTTTCCGCCGCCTCGGCAAAGCAGCCGGTATAATTCAGAACCCCACGCATCCCGGACATTCTCTCTTCCACCTTCTTCCGTCGGGAAAAAGATACAAAAGTCTGAGGTCACATACCAACCGACTCAAGAACAGCTTCTTCCCTGCTGCTGTCAGACTTTTGAATGGGCTTACCTTGCATTAAGGTGATCTTTCCCTACACCCTATCTATGACTGTAACACTACATTCTGCACTCTCTCGTTTCCTTCTATCTGAACGGTATGTTCTGTCTATATAGCGCGCAAGAAACAGTACTTTTCACTGTATGTTAATACATGTGACAATAATAAATCAAATCAAATCAAAAGAACAATGTGTTATCTCAATGGGAAAAAAAACTGTGGAAAGCTGCAACATTAAGGGACTTGGGGTACATCTGCAAGAAACGCAGGAGCAGAAGGTAATCAGGAAAGTTAATTGAATATTGACCCTTATTTCAAAGGGGCTGGACAATAAGAGTAAGGAAGTCTTGCTGCAACTTTACATTGACTGGTGGCCCACATCTGGAATAATGTGAACAGTGTTTGTCTCCTTATTTAAGAAACGATATTATTTCACTGGAGACAGTTCAGAGAAGGTTCACTAGAATTATCCTCAGTATGGAGGGACTGTGTTATGAAGGTTGAGAAAATTGGGTCTCTACTCATTGGAATTCGGGACATATAGGGTTCTCAAGGGGCGTGACATGGTAAATCTTAAGAGGATGTTTTCCCTCATAGGAGATCTCGGATCAGAGGGCAGAGTCTCAGAATGAAGGGAAGCCAATTTAAGACCGAGATCAGGAGGAATTTCTTTTCTCAGCGGGTTGGGAGTCTTTGGAAACTGGCCTCCAGTCACTCAAAGAGCTTTCTACCACCATCCTTTGTGAACTATTACGAAGGCAGTTTTGGGTCCATCTCGCCAAGTTTCCCGAAATTCCACGCGATCCTCTACTTCTGTTATTCGGAATTTTTCCGTTGAGATGGACGGTCGTTGAGGTCGGAGCAAGTTGCGCAGATTTCCAGGGTGATGGAATTGGAGATATTAACGGAGACCGAAAGACAAGAAATGGCTGGACAAGGCAAAAGATATCCCAAGGGATGTACGGACTGGATTAGTTTACAAAGATGCGCAGGAGTGCATGATAATAGAAGTGAGAAGGTTCGAGAGAGATCGGGAGGTTTGGCGGAGATGTGCAAGGGTTACATTCGAAGGTTTGTAGGGCCTGGAGGAGTTTAGAGGGATAAGGGGAGATGTCAGAATTATTGATGAGTTTGGAACCGTGGGTGAGAATTTAAATTCATGTGTTCCTGGATCGGGTCCCCTGGTACATTCAGAAATGCAGGAGGTGATACCTGAGCGGAAATTGAGGGCACGGGACAAATTGGATGCTACATTCGGCGGCCCATCATGTTTCTGTCCATGGACCTGGCGTATGGCTTCAATGCATTCATTGCAGGAAGCGGTAACATGATGTTCTTGCTGTCCATGTTTTTTACTTCACCCCCTCCAATGAAATCGCTTATCACTCAGTGAGACATCTGGCGAGAAGGCTGACGGAAATGATCAACAGTGGTATTCTCACTTGTTGCTCCCAGTCAGCAGCATATTAATGTTCTTCCTCCAAAATGCTCAGGCCTGCTGTCTGCCAATTTCAAAAACAAACCTTAGAAATACAGGAACATAAGACCATAAGATATAGGAGCACAATTAGGCCATTTGGCCCATCGAGTCTGTTCTGCCATTCAATCGTGGCTGATATGATTCTCATTGCCATTCTCCTGCCTTCTCCCCATAATCTTTGATCTCCGTATTAATCAAGAACCTATCTATTTCTGTCTTAAAGACACTCAATGACCTGGCCTTCACAACGATCTGTGGCACTGACTTCCACAGATTCACCACCCTCTGGCTGAATAAATTCCTTTTCATCTCTGATTAAAAGGAGCGTCCCTGCACTCTGAGTTTGTCCTCTCGAGTTCTAGTCTCTCCCACTCGTGGAAACATCCTCTGCATGTGCACTCTTTCCAGGCCTCTCAGTATTCTGTAAGTTTCAATTAGATCCCACTTCATCCTTCTAAACTCCATCGAGTATGGACGGAGACTCCTCAACAGCTCCTCATATGACACGCCCTTCACTCCAGGGATCATTCTTATGAAACTCCTTTGGGCTCCCTCCAAGGCCAGCATATCCGTTCTTAGGTATGAATGAGCATGAGCTTAAGAACTGATTTATTTGACTGATGGCAAAAAAATGCCTTATTCTTAGAACATCATACAGAACACTATGAAATATTTCAAAATGGTCATTACAGAAGTTGCAATCATATTCATGTTTTCTATAGATCATGTTGTGGTGCTCCAACACAACAAAACGGACATGAGTGGCATTTCAGAACTGGTCATTACACAAAGTGCAATGGCGGTCAATTTGTCCACATGACCACGTTGCACTCTGAAGTGCTTCAGTACAATTTTGATGCATGTAAATTTAATTGCATGCATTCAATGTGAGTCATACCACCAGAGCGAGTCTCCAGAATGCTCATCCCTTGGTACATTATGGCGGAAAGTTCTGAGAAATTGACCTTCCGCTCGGTGTGTGTCTGCGGCAGTTGCCACAACCTTTAGTGGGTCCTTCAACACATCGCTCTGTGCTTTGAGACGTGCCAATCTGCAACAATGGGACAGGAACCACAATTTGCATTGGAGGACCAACAATGGATCTTGTCAGTCGAATTCCCGTGTTCCAACTCTCGGTTTGCATTATTAAAGTTTAGCTGAACAAGACAAGTATAATACTTTCTCTATCATCCTTTTCGGCAATGAATTCCAGTCCTCCAACCACCACCGCCCCCCCCGCCCCCCTCCCCCCAATCCCCCCAACCACCACCCCCCCGCCCACCTCCCCCCCCCCCCCCCACCCACGCCCCCTGCCAACTCCCGAACCCTCGCTGTAAATATGTGATGTGCTGCACACTGTAAGCATCTGGGAAAGAGCTATATTGTAGGAATATGACAAATAGCCCTCTTTAGTCGGCCATGATATGCTGGACACGGCAACCGGCTCCATGGGATATGCTGTGTTAATTTGTTGTATTTATGTCATGTGCTGTGTTGACTGGATGTGATGTATTAGCTTGAGGTTTTGGTTGAGCTGGGCTGTGAGAGACGCTGTAAGGTTGAGAGGTTAACTATTGAATGTTAACAGTCCCGTGAAGAACATCACTGGACGAATGCGGGCTCTAACGTCGGGACTGATGTTGTTTCAAAGAACAATCTCATTACTTGGAGAATATAGATTCCAATCTTCATTAGAAAATGAACGCGATTGAGATTACCCAGTCTTAGCATTTTTCGAACATAAGCTCTGAAGTTAATATATTCTATTGCAAAACAAACTCAGGGTGATGTCATTTCGAATTCTTGCAAAAAAAAGTTTTAAATTTCATCTTCCCCAGGCAGATTCCACGTTGTGTAAATGACCGGACCTGCGAAAGTACTCAATCAGTGGTTAACACAAAGATTTTTTGCTGCACGGAGGGATCATAGAATAGAATGATCGCAGAAGATCATAGAATCCCTGCAGTGTAGAAGGAGGCCATTCGGCCCATCAAGTCTCCACCGACCATAATACCGCTCAGGCCCTATTCCTGTAACGGTCCCCACATATTTACACTGCTAATTCCCTGACACTAGGGGCAATTTAGTATGGCCAATCAACCTAACCCGCACATCTTTGGACTGTGGGAGAAAACCGGAGAGCCCGGAGGGAGCCCATGCAGACATGGGGAACATGTGCAAACTCCACACAGACAGTGACCCAAGGCCGAAATTAAACCCAGGTCCCGGCGCTGTGCCGCTGGAGGTGGATGATTTCATGTAGAAAATGCATTTATCAACTGACACAACTCTGAAAATATCCTCGCCGTTATCGCTGTTCTTGGGAAGTGACTGTAACCAAGAGGTTAAAATGTATGTGTCGGAGCTGCTGGCTGGATTGTTTCTGTGATTTACAATGACATGTGCTAACCTACAGTTGTGTAGGGACACATCTAACATGTTGACCCGATTTACAGATTGACTTTCTACAACATTGCCTCGACTGAGATTAAAATATCTATTTGCCTCTCATACGCTCCCTGAACTTTCAAAGTTATTGACTTCTTGTGGAAAACTTGTACGAATGAATTGTATTACAGTGCACAACACGGAGTCAAGGAAGTTAGAGTCATAGAGGTTTACAGCTTGGAAACAGGCCCATCGGCCCAACTTGTCCATGCCACCCCTTTTTTTAACGACGAAGCTGGTCCCAATTGCCCGCATTTGGTCCATATCCCTCTATAGCCATCTTACCCATGTAACTGTCTAAACGCTTTTTAAAAGACAAATTTTTACCCGCCTCTACTACTACCTCTGGCAACTTGTTCCAGACACTCATCACCCTCTGTCTGATAAAAAAAATGCCCCCCTGGACTCTTTTGTATCTCTCCCCTCTCAGCTTAACCCTCTAGTTTTAGACTCCCCTACCTTTTGGAAAATATATTGACTATCTAGCTGATCTGTGCCCCTCATTATTTTATATACCTCTATAAGATCATCCCTAAGCCTCCCATGCTCCAGAGAAAAAAAGTGTCAATCTATCCAGCCTCTCCTTAAACTCAAACCATCAAGTCCTGGTAGCATGATCGTAAATCTTTTCTCTTCTGGGAGTATCTCTCACTGCAGCATCGTCCCAGTGGACATTCACAGGAGGGATCACCAGATCCCGGTGGCAAGAGTTACTGGACGTGTCTGTCAGTATAGAATCTTACCAAGTGCGGGTCACTCACTGGAAAGAAAATAAAGTTATCTCTGTTTTGAAAGTTTGCCTGACTTGTCCTTGCACTCCAGGGAGCTGCTTCTGTTCATTATAGATGTAAGTGATTTCAAAGGGCATAGGTTTTGCTGATGGTCTGTAATATGTACCTTTGCTCTGTCATCAATTGTATGGCACCGGCAGGAACCGATACTTAAAATTTCCTATTCACAACAGCTAAATAGGAGAGTGTAGTGACATTAGCAAACTGATCATAATCAATATTTCAGTTGTCATCGTATTAGGTAATCCACTTTGCAAAGTATGGCCCTGCAATTCTGTGGGTCATCAGTGCTGAGTTTTGTTATCAAACAGTGCCACGTAATGAATATGCGTTCTTGACCTGAAATGTTTTTTAATCGATTTATTCAGCAGGAACAATGTGGTGGTGTTATTGTTTGGCTCTGATCCTGGTGTTTTGAATATTTGGCTTTCTGCTTTTCATCCCGCCAGCACTGGAAGAGGGTTCAATCCTGGGGTGTGTTGTTGGCGAAGGGTGCATGGTTCAAGTCACCAATCCCTGTGGTGGGTCTGGGGTCTAATGGGGAATACCTGGCCACTCACACTTAAACTTGTGAAACAAATTATCTAACAGACTTGTGGCCAGAATTAGTTTATTTTCAAATCTGCATCCCAGGATAGGATGGCTTCCCTCAACTCCATCCTGAATCCATTAAAAGGGAAGCACAGCTCGAGGTAGGTAAGGACTGGGCCTAGATTCTTAAAATTATAACCTCTGTGCTGTCTTTTCAGCTTGCCCTATTTTCTTACTAAAATCCTGACATACATTTTTGGGTAAGACACTTGGAACATTTCATGAATCATTGCTGTTTTCTCTAATCCATTCTCTCCCTCTCTCTTCCTGTCTCTCCCCGCAAGTTAGTATAGTAGCGATTCTGATCCTGTACCGGAGAAGATGCAGCCTCTCGACCTGCACCACTCGCTATAGTATGGCCATGGCAACAGGGGATCTAGCGTTCATTATCACAAATGTCATACTGTGAAAGTTTGTGTATTATTATGAACCATGGTCTTTCTTGTACATCACACCTGTGTGCAGAGTTATCAATGTCCTGCATCATGCAGCTACACGCTGTTCTGTCTGGTTCACTGTCACTTACCTTGGGCTGATTCTTGGCAAACTGTTGCCAGGAGTTGAAAACAAAATATTGCACGGAGAAAAATGGCTTGTGTGGTACCAGCAACAACCTGCCTTTTCCCTGTTTCAAAAATATCCTCTCCTACTTTCCACTTGAACCTGTAGAGATAATCGACAACGTGCCATTGTTCTGTTATATAAAGGCAAGCTATTACACTGAGCCTGGATGGGCCGGATTTGACTGGTTTAATATAATTTTGTTGTTCAATGCCCTTAGTCAGACATATTTTATTGGCCAGTCAAGTCCGTAAAGGCGTGAGGCGCCAGAGGAAATGAAAGAATTGCGGGATAAAAGGTGAGCTAGCTAGATGGGTGGAGAACTGGCTTAGCCATAGAAGACAGAGGGTAGCAGTGGAGGGGTCTTTTTCCGGTTGGAGGTCTGTGACGAGTGGTGTTCCGTAGGGCTCTGTACTGGGACCTCTGCTGTTTGTGATATATATAAATGAATTGGAGGAAGATGAAACTGGTGTGATCAGTAAGTTTGCGGACGACATGAAGATTGCTGGAGTTGTGGATAGTGATGAACATTGTCAAAGAATACAGCAGGATATAGATAGGCTGGAACATTGGGCGGAGAAATGGCAGATGGAATTTAATCCGGATAAATGCGAAGTGATGCATTTCGGTAGATCTAATGTAAGGGGGAGCTATATAATAAATGGCAGAACCATCAGGAGTATAGACACACAGAGGGACCTGGGTGAAAAGTCCACAGGTCCTTAAAGGTGGCAACACAGGTGGAGAGGGTGGTGAAGAAGGCATATGGTATGCTTGCCTTTATTGGATGGGGCATAGAATATAAAAGTTGGCATATGATGTTGCAGCTGTATAGAGCGATGGTTAGGCCACATTTGGAATACTGCGTCCAGTTCTGTTCGCCACACTACCAGAACGACGCGGAGGCTTTGGAGAGAGTACAGAAAATGTTTACCAAGATGTTGCCTGGTATGGAGGGTCTTAGCTATGAGGAAAGATTGGGTAAACTGGGGTTGTCCTGCCTGGAAAGACGGAGGATGATCGGCGACCGAATAGAAGTGTATAACATTATGAAGGGCATAGATAGGGTGAACAGTGGGAAGCTTTTTCCCAGGTCGGAGGTGACGAACACAAGGGGTCACGGGTTTAAGGTGAGGGGGGCAAGGTTCAACACAGATGTCAGGGGGACGTATTTTACACAGAGGGTGGTGGGGGCCTGGAATGCACTGCCAGGCTAGGTGATTGAGGCAGACACGCTGGGATCGTTTAAGTCTTATCTAGATAGCCACATGAACAGACTGGGAATATAGGGATACAAAAGAATGGTCCAGTGGGCACATGAGCGGCGTAGGCTTGGAGGGCCATAGAGCCTGTTCCTGTGAAATCATAGAAACCCTACAGCACAGAAATAGGCCATTCGGCCCATCGAGTCTGCACCGACCACAATCCCACCCAGGCCCTACCCCATATCCCTACATATTTACCCACTAATCCCTCTAACCTACGCATTTCAGGACACTAGGGACAATTTTAGCATGGCCAATCAACCTAATCCGCACATCTTTGGACTGTGAGAGGAAACCGGAGCACCTGGAGGTGTTGTGGGAAAAATCCACTAGTAGTCAGACTTCGAGATTCAGAAAATACAATTTATTAAATGGAGCTCCGTGGAGACAAGGCACATGTCTGTAGCAAACCTTCTCTCAATAGTATGTCGGGAGCGGTTCATTTTTATACCCTTTACACAATGGGTAAACCGGTGATTCGAACATTATCACATTGTTTAAGTGAATACAAGTATTTAACATTTTATGAATGGGTACATTTCCTCATGTTTACAAAAGTACAAACAGGTATAGACATTTAGCATTTTATGAATGGGTACATCTCCTTATGTCTGTATCTATCAATGGCTAGTTTCGTCTCATTCAGGTGCTAATCGGTTCCCTCGCATTCATATTTCCCACGTTCCTTTAACGTTAATCTAAGCTCTTTGTTTTGGGGTTTCCTTATCTTAAAAAGATGTTTTGACCCTTGGCTTGGCTTCCTGAGGTGTTTGTTTGCTATGAGTCACTGTCTGTACTTTTGAAGTGGCTTGTCTGTTAGGTTTTTCTGAACAGCAGGAGCCTGTGACTGCTCTTTTGGCTTTCCCAGTTAACCCTTTGTGTGCCAGGCAGCCATTTTAGAGTGTGCTTTCTTATATTGCCATTTTAAAGTGTGCCCCCCCTTGTATTTTCCCCTTTACAGTCCCTCCTTTTGGTCGGATTATAGCTTGGACAATCCTCAGACCAACAATCATACATTCACATATACAGGTCTTCGTTCTTCTCTCCTTCTTTGCTTCTTTTGATGTCTTTATTTCTTCCAGTATCTTCATTTCTTCTGACGTCTTCGGGGATCTTCATTAGGGGCTCTTCTTCGATGTACACACTGGCTCCTGACACAATTCTTGTCAACATTATCTTAAAACAGACTTTAAGACATCCCACAGTCAGACAACAGACAATTATAATGACAATGAGTATGACCAATCCATGTAACAGGTACGATTCCCAGGATTATCCCACCAGCCATGCCAGCCAACTACTTCCTCTCCTGGGTCCCTGTCTAAAGTTATCAAGTTGTTTCCTGATGTCATTGATGACCTGTGTAATATTGTAAGACTCATCTGTGACATGGGTTATGCATTTGTTGCCTATGATTGCACATACTCCCCCTTGTTGTGCTAACTGGTAGTCCACTGCGTATCATGTCTGCTGAGCATACAATCTTAATTCAGCCATTTCTTGGTTGACAGCCTCCAATGCTTTTGAAGTGCTGTTTCCCAGGATTGTTAGCCCACAAACAATATGGTTTCTATTCTTTGCTCCAATTACCCCGGCTGACCCTCCAAGAGATACGCTCCGAGGAACCCATACCCCAGTGAGGATCCTAGTGTACCCGGGGCTTCCCAGTCAGCGCAGAATTCCCTGCTAATAGCCCGGGTTACTATTCTCCTCCGAATGTACCCCTTCTGAGGGCATGGAACAGTCAGTGACCCGATTGTTCCTACCGCAAAACGGTCTGGGAGGTTTGGTGTTTCTGTCATGTAGGTACCATTGAAGAGGAATACATACCCCTTCTTAGACCGGTAACATTTAGTGTCCTGATTATGAGTTTGCTCATACTGCCAATTGTTCAGTTTATTTGGCTTCCCGTTTGATCCCACCACCTGGTAAGTATCAAAGGGGTATGTCCATTTGGCTGAGCTTACGTGAGTTCCATTACACTGTCCACAAATAAGCTGTCTTCCCGCGGTTATATTTAAACATTTCCATTCGTCACAAATACAAGTAATCTGTCCCTTGTTAATCTGACAATGTTGACGGACACACTGTGTCTGTACACAAGAATCATTCTTAGGGACTAAGGCATAGGCACATCCCCATCCCTGCCCCGTGAAACAAAGCGGATAGCTTGCAGTCTCTGGGCAAGCTTTTCCTCCCTCCTTTTGGGAGCCCTTGCATGTAGGATTTGTGGGGTTTACAAGTCCCACACATCTCCCCTGTAAACCTCTTTTATATTTGCCAATTTGTCCCTTGCAGGGTGTCTCTGATGTATCTACAGTATATAAGTCATGAGGGGTCCACCCAGGGGTGGCTACAAATAGGGCTTCTACAGATTGTGTTAACGGGTAACATACAGTCCGATTCCCATGTTGATGCGCTATCAATAAGGCGAAAGACTACCGATATGCCAATATAAGTGTAGGCTTTTATTCACAACAGAATCAGGAGCAGATCCCAACAATTAACCGACCTGGACTGAACAAGGGGGAGGAGACAGCCACCTTTATACTAGGTGCTGAGGGGAGGAACCAAACTGGAAGGGGATGTGTCCAGGTATGACAAACACACACAACGGTGGTCCATATAGGACAAAGGCACAACTGAGGTCCACCACATTCACCCCTTCCTTTTAAAAAAACAACACGGGGGTGAAGCGGAAACAATATCACAAGTCCAGACGAACCGGTGGCTTGATCCGTCGTCGCGATCGTCGTAGTGCAGGTCGCAGAGTCGTCCGAGCAGGGAGCGATGTCGGCCCAGGCTCCGTACAGTGAGCGTCGAGAGAAGGCGCTGGGTGGTGTGAAGCGGACCGATCCGTCGTCCCGTCCAGTCGTCGGGTACTGCGTGGCGACGGCTCCGGCGACTCAAGCGAGCTGTACATAGGGGCGAGAGGAATGAGCAGTGGCCCTGGTGGCGTATGGGGAACAGTGGGAACCGGAGCTGGGGGGTGGGGGGCTGCAACAGGCTCTGGGCACACTACATTGGGGACAGGGACTGAGGGAGGAAGAGGCGTAGCAGTCTCCGAATGGACGACACCAGGGACCGTGGGGCGGAAGGACGTGGTGACCTCCGGGGCACCCGCGGGTGCCAAGTCACGGACAGAAACCGTGTCCTACCGCCCATCAGGGTACACTACATAAGTATATTGGGGATTAGCATGGAGCAATTGGACTTCCTCGACCAAGGGATCTGCCTTATGGGTCCGGACATGCTTCCGAAGCAGGACGGGTCCCGGGGACATCAGCCAATCTGGGAGCGAAGTACCCGAGGAGGACTTCCTGGGAAATGAAAACATCCGCTCGTGAGGGGTCGTATTGGTCGCTGTGCACAAGAGTGACCTAATGGAATGTAATGCGTCCGGAAGGACGTCTTGCCAACGGCTGACTGGAAGGCCCCTAGACCGTAACGCTAATAGAACGGCCTTCCAGACGGTTGCGTTCTCCCGCTCTACTTGACCATTGACCCTGGGGTTATAGCTAGTGGTGCGGCTGGAGGCAACGCCTTTGGCGAGCAGGTACTGCCTCAGCTCGTCACTCATGAAAGAGGACCCACGGTCGCTATGAATATAGGCTGGGAAGCCGAACAGGGTGAAGAGCTTGTTCAGGGTCCGAATCACTGTAGCCGTGGTCATGTCCGAGCAGGGGAAGGCAAAAGGGAAACGTGAGTATTCGTCAATGATATTCAGGAAATAAACATTGCGGTTAGAGGAGGGGAGGGGGCCTTTAAAATCAACGCTAAGGCGCTCGAACGCGCGAGTGGCCTTTACAAGGTGCGCCCTACCTGGCCGGTTGAACTGCGGTTTGCACTCAGCGCAGACCCTGCATTGCCTGGTAATCATCCGGACTTCCTCAAGGGAGAAGGGCAGGTTACGGGACTTGACAAAATGGAAAAATCTGGTGACACCCGGGTGACAGAGGTCGTTATGGAGGGACTGTAGCTGGTCTAGTTGGGCACTGGCACATGATCCACGGGACAGGGCGTCTGGGGGCTCATTGAGCTTCCCAGGCCGGTACATGATGTTATATCTGTAGGTGGAGAGCTCAATCCTCCACCGCAAGATCTTGTCATTCTTAATCTTGCCCTTTTGCCTGGTGTTAAACAGGAAGGCAACTGACCGCTGGTCCGTAATTAAGGTGAATCGTTGGCCCGCGAGATAATGGCGCCAGTGCCGGACGGCTTCCACGATGGCCTGGGCCTCCTTCTCGACCGAGGAGTGTCGAATCTCAGGGCCTTGTAAGGTCCGGGAAAAGAAGGCCACCGGACGGCCCCTCTGGTTAAGGGTGGCAGCTAGGGCAAAGTCAGACGCATCACTTTCCACTTGGAATGGGATGGATTCGTCCACAGCGTGCATCGCGGCCTTCGCGATGTCCGCTTTGATGTCATCGAAGGCCCGACAGGCCTCCTCCGCCAGGGGAAAAGAGGTCGATTTTAGGAGCGGACGGGCTTTATCTGCGTAACGGGGAACCCACTGGGCATAATAGGAGAAGAAGCCCAGGCATCTCCTCAGTGCTTTGAGGGTAGTAGGGAGGGGAAGCTGCATAAGGGGACGCATACGGGCTGGGTCGGGGCCAAGGACACCATTTTCTATCACGTACCCAAGGATGGCGAGGCGGCGTGTCCGGAAAACACACTTCGCCTCATTGTATGTGAGGTTCAGGAGAGTGGCCGTACGAAGGAATTTTTGTAGGTTGGCATCATGGTCCTGCAGGTCATGGCCGCAGACGGTGACATTATCCAGATACGGGAAAGTGGCCCGTAGTCCGTGCTGGTCCACCATTTGATCCATGGCCCGTTGGAAGACTGAGACCCCATTGGTGACACCAAAGGGGACTCGGAGGAACTGGTAGAGGCGGCCATCCGCCTCAAAGGCAGTGTATGGGCGATCCTCCGAGCGGATAGGGAGCTGGTGGTAAGCCGATTTCAAATCGATCGTTGAAAAAACCCTATAGTGCGCGATGTGGTTGACTATGTCCGCGATACGGGGAAGAGGATATGCATCTAGTTGGGTATACCTGTTTATGGTCTGGCTGTAGTCAATCACCATGCGGTGTTTCTCCCCCGATTTAACTACGACCACTTGCGCCCTCCAGGGGCTGGTGCTGGCCTGGATAATCCCTTCCTGGAGCAAACGTTGTACCTCGGACCGAATGAAGGCCCGGTCATCCGCACTATAGCGCCTACTCTTGGTGGCTATAGGCCTACAATCCGGGGTGAGGTTATCAAATAACGGGGGGGGGGTGATCTTGAGGGTCGAGAGACTGCAGGTGGTGCGTGAGGGGCGCTGCCGTGATGGCGCCTTGCAGACGGAGAGCGGGGGATAAGGGCCATCGTACTGCAGGATGACGCTTCTATGATGGCTGAGGAAATCTAACCCGAGCAGTACAGCTGCGCAGAGTCGCGGCAGCACGAGGAGCCGAAAACGCTCGTAGACTGTGCCCTGTACCGTCAGCGTCACCAAGCAGCACCCGAGGACCTCCACTGAGTGAGAATTCGAGGCCATGGTGATGGTCTGGCTCCAGGGTCGCACGGGAAGGGCATATTGACGCACTGTGCGAGGGTGTATAAAACTTTCCGTGCTCCCACAGTCAAACAGGCAGTTTTCTGCATAACCATTTCCCTTGATCTCCATTATGGACTTGGAGAGTTGATGTGGCTGCGACTGGTCCAGGCAAATCGATGCCACTGTTGAATTAAAGAAGAATCCATCTTCGTCGCCGTCTGATGACGTCACGGATGAAGCTTCCTGCTCAGCTTGCCTTGATGCCAGTCTCAAAGATGGCGACTCCCGCACTTCCGGTGACCGCATCCAAGATGGCGATTCCCGCACTTCCGGTGACCGCATCCAAGATGGCGATTCGCGCGCAGCCGCCGCCTGCATCAAAGATGGCCGCGCCCTCGGAGCACACATGGCTCCACGAGTCTTCAGAAGCGGCTTTGCTCTGCAGACTTTAACAAAGTGGCCTAGCTTACCACATCCGGAGCAAATCGCGTCCTTTGCCGGGCAGTGACGCCGAGGGTGCTTAGGGAGGCCACAAAAGTAACATTTGGGCCCTGCTGGAGCAGCCGTCGCAGTGGAGCCGTCGGTGGAACGGGATCCAAGGTAAGACCCGAGATTATGGGAGGCTGCTTCTAACGTTTCAGCCATCGTGGCCGTTTTCCGGAGGTCTAGGTCATCTTGTTCGAGCAGACGCTGCTGGATGTATGTAGACTCAATGCCCGCAACGTAGGCGTCGCGGATCAGATCCTCCGTGTTCTGAGCTGCTGAAACAGCCTTACAGTCGCATGCTCGGGCGAGGACTCGCAGGGTGCGCAGAAATTGGGCGCACGATTCTCCTGGCTGCTGTTTGCGGGTAGTTAGGAGGTGTCTGGCGTAAACCACGTTAGGGCTCTGTCGGAACTGCCCTTTTTGGAGTTCGATAGCGTCCGCGTAAGTAGCAGCGTCCCGGAAGATTCCATAGACAGTTTCGCTTACCCGGGCGCGGAGCACGTGGAGTTTAGCAGCGTCGGTGTCGATGGCCGTAGCAGTGTTGACGAATGCTTCGAAGCAGTCCAACCAATGATCAAATTTATCAGAGGCTCCAACCTCTTGAGGGTCTAATGCTAACTTGTCGGGTTTTAGAAACTGCTCCATACTAGTAACTGTTGTGAATAAAATTGATGCGCTATCAATAAGGCGAAAGACTACCGATATGCCAATATAAGTGTAGGCTTTTATTCACAACAGAATCAGGAGCAGATCCCAACAATTAACCGACCTGGACTGAACAAGGGGGAGGAGACAGCCACCTTTATACTAGGTGCTGAGGGGAGGAACCAAACTGGAAGGGGATGTGTCCAGGTATGACAAACACACACAACGGTGGTCCATATAGGACAAAGGCACAACTGAGGTCCACCACACATGTAAATGTATGTGAGCTTTGTAAAACAAATTATCTTCCAGCCCAGTCAAACTTACAGTTGCCACAACGCAAAATAATACAATTACATACGCGATTACATAGATATTCGCAACAGTTATAAAACTTAACACTACAATTCAATTTTTTACAGTTATTTTATTTATTAACCCGCGCACGCCGGCTCTTGTTTGCAGTCTTTGCCTGTGTTGAGGAAAGCAGTTCTGTTAGTTCATCGATTTAGCTACTTATCTCCTTTGTATAATTTCAGCTGAGTCCAGTGCTTCCAGACACCTTTCCCTCTTATGTCTATACAGGCACAGGTATCCCCACTAATTATGATCTCATATGGCTCATTCCACTTTAGTGCAAACCCTGGTTTGTCGGGTAGTGTTTTCACTAGGATGCGACTTCCCACTGTTGGGATGTCAGGGAGCATTTCCAGCTCTCTCTGTGCATCTTTTATCTCCTGATTATCTCTTACCAATTTGCGCATCCCTTTTAGCTGGGTGCTCAGATCCAGAATGTATCTTTTGATTTTATCTTTTAGTGGACCGACATCGGTCCCACCTGTTATGATGCTTTCTGGTAACTGCATCGCCCGTCCTGTCATTAGTTCATAAGGGGTTAATCCTGTTGTCCGGTTTGTGGTCGCCCTTAATTTCATTAGTATGGTGGGCAATACCTCTGTCCACCTTCTCCCTGATGTCTGCATGGCCTTGGCAAGTGCATTTTTTAGTGTTCTGTTCATACGCTCCACCATTCCAGAGCTCTGCGGGTGGTAGGGGATGTGAAATTTTTGTTTCATCCCCATTAATTGACATACTGTTTTTATCACCTTTCCAGTGAAGTGCGTTCCTTGGTCCGAATCAATTTGTAGGGGTACCCCCCATCTTGGGATTACCTCCTCTGCCAATATCCTGGCCACTGTGGTAGCAGTGCAGTTTGAAGTTGGGAACCCTTCCACCCACCTGGTGAACTGGTCTATGATGACCAGACAGTAAGTTTTGCCATGGGACTGTGGTCCTGTAAAATCCAGTTGTAGATGTTCCCAGGGTCCCTTGGGTCTCGGCTGGTGTCCCATTTTAATTTTTATGGGTCTACCAGGGTTGTGTTGCGCGCACGTCACGCATCGGTGACAGTGTCGGGCAATATCCTTTCCCATTCCCTTCCACCACCACTCCTTTCCGATATTAGTGATCATGGCCTCTCTACCCACATGTGAGAGTCCATGATGTAATCCCAATAGGGTGTTTTGTATGCACTCTGGTGCTATTACCTTATCTTCTCGTCTCCAAATGTTATCTGTCCCCTTGACTGTTCCCTGAGCTTCCCACTTCTCCTTTTCTTCCTTTGGAGTATCCTCATGTAAACCCTGAATGTCTACTTCGGCTTCTGTTGGTTCTATTGTTGCTATTGGCAATTCATCAATCATTTCCTGCTCTAGGGCTATCTGTGCTGCCCTATCTGCGGCTTGGTTCCCTTTGAAATTTAACCAGTCTGGGCTATCTCTTCCGGGCTCCTTCTGGTGCGCTTTAATTTTTATTACTGCGGCTTCTCTAGGTCTCTCGCTAGCTCTCAACAATGCCTCAATTCTCTGCTGGTGCTTGATAGGGGTTCCCCCTGTGGTTATGAACCCTCTCCTTCCCCAAGCTGTCATATAATCATGTATGACTCCGAAGGCATAGCGACTGTCTGAATAAATGTTTACCGCCTTACCCTCGGATAACTCAAGTGCCTGGGTGAGTGCCACCAGTTCTGCCACTTGTGCGGACAAGCTTCCGTCAATTCTTCCTGACCTTACTGTTTCTAGTTTACTATTTACGACTGCCCATCCTGTCCGGGGTGATCCTTCCACATATTTGCGTGACCCATCCACAAAGAGGGTCTCTTCCGCTGTTACCAGGGGCATGTCCTTTATCCTTCCTTCTCCTTCTCCTGCATCCACATCCCCACAATTGTGGGGTTCTCCTCCATCTAAGATTCCTTCTGCTGGGTTATTTCCCGTATCCCTTATTATTGTTACGGACTTGCTGGGAGGTAGGAGGACAGCTTCCCATTTAGCCCTTCTCATGTTGGAGACTGACTTTAGTTTTCCTGTGTTCAACATTTCCACCAAGGTGTGTTTGGTGTGGAGGATTATATTCCCTGTCATGATTACTGGCTCGCTAACCTTTACAGCCCATGCGGCGCAATCCAAGGCGGCTATGCACCTTGGCAGTCCAGTGACTACTGGCCCCTCTGCGGTGGAATAATACCCTATGGGTCTCCTTCTGTTGCCATGGTCCTGTGTCACTATTGCGGAATAGAACCCTTCCTCATTATTACAATAAATGTGGAAGTCTTTGTTAAGATCGGGTAAGCCTAGTCTGGGGGCTGATATTAGTTCTGTTTTTAATTTAGTGTAAGCTTCGTCTTGCTCGGGTCCCCACTCTACGGGGTCTAAAGCTGGCTTCCCCCCTTTAACGAGTCTTTGTATGGGTTCTGCGAGTTTTGTGAACCCTGGGACGAAACTCCGACTGTAGTTGAATAGTCCTAGCACCTTTCTAACCCCTCTTATATTAACCGGCCGCGGCATCTGTTGTATTTCCTCTTTCCTGTCCGCCGGCATTTCTTTAAGTCCTTGGGATATAAGGTGCCCTAGGTATAGGACCTGTGACTTCCCGATCTGCGCCTTTTTGGGGCTGACCTTTAATCCTGCGGCTTTTAATTCATTCAGTACCAAGTATAGGGCTTCTTGATGTCCTGACTTGGACTCTGAAGCTATTAGGATGTCGTCTACATATTGTAAGGTCGTGTTACCCTCTGGCAGTTCTACCCTATTTAGGATGTCACTCATCACTCGATGGAATATAGGGGGGCTGTTGTGGAATCCCTGTGGTAAACATAAGAACATAAAAAATAGGAGCAGGAGTAGGCCATCTAGCCCCTCGAGCCTGCCCCGCCATTCAATAAGATCATGGCTGATCTGACGTGGATCAGTACCACTTACCCGCCTGATCCCCATAACCCTTAATTCCCTTACCGATCAGGAATCCATCCATCCGCGCTTTAAACATATTCAGCGAGGTAGCCTCCACCACCTCAGTGGGCAGAGAATTCATGCCATGGTATAAACAGGTCCAGGTATACTGCTTGTCCCCTACTGTAAATGCAAATTTGTCTTGGGATTCAGGATCCAAGGGTAAGGACCAGAATCCATTAGCTATGTCCAGTACTGTAAATATTTTATGCTCCTGTGACAGTCCATTCAGGATTGTCGAAGGGCTTGCTACAATGGGGTGCAGCTTGGACGTGACTTTATTAAGTCCAGTGTAATCTATCGTGAGCCTATAGCTCCCGTCAGGTTTACTCACTGGCTATGTTGGGGAGTTAGTGGTGCTCGTGGCTTCTCTCAGGATCCCCTTTACCACTAACCCTTTCACAATTTCTACTACAGCTTTCTCTGCTTCTGGTTTAATTGGGTACTGCCGGTGTGGCTTATGCTCTGGTCCCGGTTAAACCGGTATCTAACTTTGTTTCAGCCCATACTCCGGGAACAGAAGCACAAATGGCTCCAAACCCTCCTGTCTCTAACTCCCATTTTCTGGCGGTGTCTGTGGCCACCTTAATGGTCTCGAGGTGACTTGTGAGTTTCCCTATTCTAATTTTTCGACCGTCCTGTCTTGGCCAAATTAATTCTCCCTTCCCACAATCTATCAAGATCTCATATTCTTTCATTAAATCGTTCCCCATTATGGTTCCCTCGTTATTTCTGCACACATAGAACTTCATTGAGATATATAGATTATTTATTTCTACTAACGTGGTCTCGCTCAGGTAGGCGGGAGTTTTGTTCCCTCCTATCCCGGTCAGATAAATCATTTTATTTGTAGTGGGTAAGGGTAGGTCGGTAACGGATATGGATGCCCCTGTGTCCACTAGCATCTCGCATTGTCTGCCCCCTACCAGTGCTGACACATAAATCCTTCCCTCCTTTTTACCCTTGTGAACGGGGGCTGCAGACCGTCAATCTTGCTGACCCTGGGTGTCCTTTTGTTCCTGGGGTTCAGCTGGGGACGTGGATTGGGCTGGGGGTCTCCCATGCTTATGCCAACATACTGCTTCCATATGTCCGTGTCTTTTACAGTGGCTGCACTGCTTACCACTGTTCCCAGTTTTGCTCTTTCTCCGTGGAGTCCCGCAATCCCTCGCAAAGTGCCCCTGTTGCCCACAATTGTGGCAAATCAATTTGGGTTTTGTTTCACTTCCGTTACTGTAGGCTGCTACTCTTTCTAACCTTGCTCTTGCCTGGGGTTTCTCTTCCGCTGGGATGCCGCTAGCCCACTCCACCAGTTCATCGTAATTTTGGGACATGATCACTCCCATTTTTAGGATGATCTGGTGGGCACTAGAGAGTCCATCCTTAAAAGCTTGGATGAATGCTCGATCTCCTCGTCCTGGGTCCCCTTGTCCTGAGCACTCTTGGTATATTCGGAACAATCGTTCCCCGTACTCAGAGGCTCCTTCTCCTTTTAGCTGCTTTGTGGTGGTAATTCTGCTCCAGTTAGTGGGAGCATTCCCTAAGACCCTCTGAATTTCTTCTTTAAACTGTAAGAAGGGGGCCTGTTGGGCATCTATCTCTGCTGTTAGGGGAATTACAAGTGTCCACCGTCCCCCATTATAATCCTGTGCTACAGGGGCAACGGGTCCCCCTGCTACCTGCCTCCACTTATCCGCTGGACAGGCTGCCGTGACCAGCTGGTGTACGTCTCTTAGGTGTAATTGATGTCCTACCCAGATTGTGTCTAATTCTTCCCAGAATGTAGTGTTCGCGCTTCTAGTTTGTAATTTGCCCAGGGAAGCCATTATCTGCTGTCTCTCACCTGGGGTAAAAAGTTTATAATTTGCCTTTGGTCGCGCTGCTGTCCCCCCTCTAGTTATGGGCGCTAAGTTGTGTTCCAGCTGTTCCCATTTTTCTGAGGGTGCGGTTGGTCCTTGCTGGGTGGACTCATAAGAAGGTAGAGGATCAGTTTCTCCTCCCCTTGCCTTTCTAAAACCTGATTTTGTTTTTCCAGTTCCCTCACTCGGGATTCTAATTCTCTAATTCTTTCTTTATCTTCCCTCCATTTCCTCGTAGAGGAAACTATTTGTTCAATTAGACCTGCTAACTGATGTGTTAACATTATTCCTATTTTCTTCGTTCTGCTTTTTTCTTTATCTATCCACTTTCTCTGCTGCTCTAAGGTTTGAGAAGTATCCCAGCCATCCTTTTGCATTCTCTTTATTAACTCCTTCCTGTCTGTCATGTAGATTTCAATCAGGGAACCTGCAGATCCCCTTTTAACTTCACTATCTGCCATTTCGCAGATTTCACTAACCCCGGCCACGATTATTCTTGAGTAAAGTGTGCTAACTACCGTAGGGACTTCACTACCCCCGGCCACTATTACTACTCTTAGCAAAGTGTGCTAACTACCATAGGGACTTCACTACCCCCGGCCACTATTGCTATTCTCACACCGTGTTTCACTGCCGTTACAGGGTTTTAAGTTATACTCACGGCTTCCACGATTACCACTTCGGCAATGTGCTTCTCCACCGGATTCCGGTTTAGGTCAGAGTTGATCAAACTCCTGTTCCGCCCCGCTTTTCACCACATTGACAGTGCAGTTCCCAACTTTTCAATACATTCATGCAATCAGCTGGCACCTGTGCATCTGTTCGCCACTACAGAGGGTGATGTTAAACCGACTTCTGCCCTTTTGTGCTTCACAATCCTTTAGTGCCCTTGGTGTCTCTCACTCACTTCAATTCCTGACCTTCACGTGGCAGATTTCTGCTCTTAATAGCCAGTCTAAGGCAGAGGTTTTGAGACAGGCACTACCTTGTCCTTTTGTCAATCAGCACAAATCACAGTTATTTATTCCTATCAGCAGTTAGTATTTATCACTATAACAAATACTATCACAAATACACAGTACAAATATTTCCCCCTTATAAACCGTATTTTCCGATCCAGTCCGACTCTCACAGATTCCGTGATCTCTACCCCGGTTGCGACCGTGGCCAATCGGTCTCACCAGTAATAGGATCCTAGCCGACTACGCCATTTGTTGCGGGAAAAATCCACTAGTAGTCAGACTTCGAGATTCAGAAAATACGATTTATTAAATGGAGCTCCGTGGAGACAAGGCACATGTCTGTAGCAAACTTTCTCTCAATAGTATGTCAGGAGCGGTTCATTTTTATACCCTTTACACAATGGGTAAACCGGTGATTCGAACATTATCACATTGTTTAAGTGAATACAAGTATTTAACATTTTATGAATGGGTACATTTCCTCATGTTTACAAAAGTACAAACAGGTATAGACATTTAGCATTTTATGAATGGGTACATCTCCTTATGTCTGTATCTATCAATGGCTAGTTTCGTCTCGTTCAGGTGCTAATCGGTTCCCTCGCATTCATATTTCCCACGTTCCTTTAACGTTAATCTAAGCTCTTTGTTTTGGGGTTTCCTTATCTTAAAAAGATGTTTTGACCCTTGGCTTGGCTTCCTGAGGTGTTTGTTTGCTATGAGTCACTGTCTGTACTTTTGAAGTGGCTTGTCTGTTAGGTTTTTCTGAACAGCAGGAGCCTGTGACTGCTCTTTTGGCTTTCCCAGTTAACCCTTTGTGTGCCAGGCAGCCATTTTAGAGTGTGCTTTCTTGTATTGCCATTTTAAAGTGTGCCCCCCTTGTATTTTCCCCATTACAGAGGAAACCCACGCAGACACGAGGAGAACGTGCAAACTCCACACAGCCAGTGACCCAAGCCGGGAATCGAACCCAGGTCCCTGGAGCTGTGAAGCAGCAGTGCTAACCACTGTGCTACCATGCCGCCCCACAGGTGGAGAGGGTATTGTTGTATTGCTGTATTGTGCTGTATTGTTCTTTGTTCTTTGCAGTGATGGGGAGCAGAAGAAAGTGTGTGATTTTCCTCTTCAGCATATCCAGCAGCTTCCCACTTTTATGGTTGTTGTATATTTTGCATTTCATATATAATCGTGTTGCAGGTGCAAATAGCCGAGATTGTAGCAACTCCGAGTTTATCTTTACAGCAGTCAGAGAGACCCTGCAACACCTAAATTGATGGACAAACACATTTATTTATATGGCAACTCAGTCCAGATTCAGAAAATAGCCCAAGCTCACAGTAATATATCCAGTGACAACAATTATTCAATTGATAAATAAACAATTCAACTGATTGCAGCCCAGTAAACAGTTGCAACACTTACTCTTTGACTGAACTTTAACTCTGAACTGAACATTAGCTGTTTAACGTTCTATGTCCAAAGATGTGCGGGTTAGGTTGATTGGCCAGGTTAAAAATTGCCCCTTCAAGTCCTAAGATGCGTAAATGAGAGGGATTAGCGGGTAAATATGTGGGGGTAGGGCCTGGGTGGGATTGTGGTCGGTGCAGACTCGATGGGCCGAATGGCCTCCTTCTGCACTGTAGGGTTTCTATGATTCTATTTCTTCAATTAACTGAACGCAAACACTACCCAGTTAGAATTAACTGGTCAAGTCAGTTGCTGATGTCGAATCTGCCCTCATGGTCTCTCTGAAGATATTCCTCACGGCACACTTTGTCTTTTGATAGTGAATCTCTAGAGTTTTTGCGAGAGTTAAAAGACTGTATTTTATGTACAAGTTGATTCAGATTTTTCAGAATGGTCTCTGGCATCCAGCCAATTGTATAACCGGAAACTGATTATATGACTGGAACAGCCAATGAAATTACTTGCAAATGACGCCATTATGCTAAATTCAGATTGCATGTTTCCCGCGTAAAGTCAGACACTTTAGGAACATTGAAGCGGTTATTGGATAGGCACATGGAGCACACCAGGATGATAGGGAGTGAGATAGCTTGATCTTGGTTTCAGATAAAGCTCGGCACAACATCGTGGGCCGAAGGGCCTGTTCTGTGCTGTACTGTTCTATGTCTATGTCTAGAATCTCTTCCAAACCCTTAAATCTGAAACTATCAGGGAATCTAAACCTAACACCATCTCTAACACAAACCTAAATCAAACAGAACTGTTCAGTGGAAGATGCTGGTAATATTGCTGGATGAGGAAACAAGGATAGAGCTTTGCATGTATGGTATCGAATCCCACCACAGCAGATGATGAAATATCAATTAGTTTAATAAATCTGCAATTAAAACCTATCCTGATGATTATCAGCAAAATAATACCCCAACTGGTTCACTAATGTCAGTTAGTGAAGGGATTCTGCTGTCCTTCCCTGGTTCAGCCTGTATGTGAATATAGACCCACAGCTGTGTGGTTGAATCTCCTCTTGCCTTTGAAACTGCCCATAAAACACTCACAAAAACGCGCTACACAGCTTGAAAAAATACACCAATATCAATTGGAGAGCCAACATCGACTAAGGCACTGGCGGGACAACATCATAGCCAGCCATAGAGTCATAGATGTTTACAGCGTAGAAACAGGCCCTTCAGCCCAACTTGTCCATGCCGCCCAATTTTTTACCATTAAGCTAGTTCCAATTGTCCGTGGCCCTGTCGACCCTGTGGATTCCTCCTTGGGTAACATGCAACAATTTGGAGAGATGTCTCACAAATTATTCAGGCAGCTTCCTGGCATGGTTATACTCACTGAATCATGCCTTGCAAACAATGTCTCAGACACTCCCATCGCCCTCCCTGGGTCTGTCCTGTCCCACCAGCAGCACAGACAAAATCTGGTGGCACCTTCGTATACAGTTGGGAGGGAGTTGTTCTGGCATTTATTAAATATCGAATCTAGACACCATCAAGTGTCATGGCTTCAGGCCAAACATGACGAGGAAGTCTCTTGCTAATTACCACCTTATGTAGATAACGTCCCGCCTTCACGCGGAGGGTACAATTCACCTGTTGTGCAGCTCTAATGTGTAAAATGTGATCTAGCAACTCAAACCCATGCATCCATGAAAGATGGTGGGTCATCATCAGTACCGGAGTTGTACACAAACAAAATCTGTATTCTCATGCTCTGACAAGTATTCCACTCGTCCATCTAACCCTGGGGAAAGCATATGTCAATAAAGAGTACAGGAGGACATGCCAGAAGTAGCTCCAAGCATAACCAAAAACGAAGCGTCAACCTGCTGAAGCTGCAACACAGAACAACTTGTGACAACTGAACTGCCAGAGGGTCAGTATTAAGGGAGTGCTGCACTGTCAGAGTGTCAGCAATGAAGAAGCACCACACTGTGAAATGGTTACTACAGAGAGAGATCTGTGCTGTTGGATGAGCAGTCCCGAGGGTATATGTTAGGAAAGCAATGGTAGTTTTAATGGATTTATATTTGTATTGTTAAATATTAGAAATAAAGTATAGTTTTAAGTTGGTTCAATTTAGTGCGTGCGTAAGGGAGGTTAAATTTATAATTAGATTCACGTCAGGCAAAAAAACTGTCTAATGTGTGGAGGTTTTGGTTTCAATTCAAAATGTGCTTCCATTGTGCTAAGGGAAGTTATTGCATGACCATTAAATAAAAGCTTGGTGGAGCATAAAGTCATTCCTTAGCAACTGGGGCCCATTTCAGGTCGGAAGGATTTTTGAATTTACTTTGCAGCTGGATATATTTCAATTGGCAGGAGCCAGTTGCGGGAAGTGGACAGATTGCCAGCAGAAAATCTGGGCAGGAAAGGGGGCTGCAAAAAGACAGACTTACCAAAGGAGCAGATAAAATCTGCACTGCTGGAAGGCACAGTGGTTCCATAAGAGAATAAACCGAATCTTCTTCGGCCTTCTCAGATCATAGAATCCCTACAGTGCAGAAGGAGGCCATTCGGCCCACCGAGCCTGCATTGACAACAATCCCACCCAGGTTCTACTCCCATCATATTTACCGTCCTAACCCCGGCGAAACTAATTTATCATGACCAATCAACCAAACCTGCACATCTTTGGACTGTGAGAGGAAACCGGAGCACCCTGAGTAAACCCACGTAGACACTGGGAGAATGCACAAACTCCACACAGACAGTCACCCGAGGCCGGAATTGAACCCGGGTCCCTGGCGCTGTGAGGCAGCAGTGCTCACCACTGCGCCACCGATGGCTCTGAACAATTGAGTGGTCATTATTGACAGAGATAGTAAGCAGAGGGAGGTCACCTCAATTTCCCCAGGCAAATAATTATCCATGAACCAATATTAAATTGATGCGGTGTACTGTGCAATATAACAATGACCAATAGAGTGAAAAAATCTGTTAAAATGGGGATTCCTCTTTCCCGTGAAGTTTTCATGCAATGGCTGGGTTGATACAGCTCTGAGTGCTATGTATCCCAGTCCAAGGCGATTTACAGTGCTGGTGGTGATGTAGTAACAATGTCACTGGTTTAGTCATCAAGGGGCCCACACAAATTATTTTGGAACATGAGGTCAAATCCCACCATGGTGGCTGCTGGAACTTAAATTGAATTACCCAAACCTGGAATTGTAGACTGGTCTCAGCAATGGTGATCATGAAATGTTTATCATGGAAACACAGAATTTTTCACTAATGTCCATGAGGGAAGGGACATCATCATCATAGAATCCCTACAGTACAAAAGCAGGCCATTTCACCCATCAAGACTGCACCAACTCTCCGAAAGAGCATCTTACCCAGGCCCATATCTCCATAACCCCACATATTTACCCAACTAATCCCCCTAACCTGCATATCTTGGGACACTAAGGGGCAATTTATGATGGCCAATCCACCTAACCTACACATCTTGGGACATTAAGGGGCAATTGGGCACGGCCAATCTCCCTAACCTATACATTGTGGAACACTAAGGGGCATTTTAGCATGGCCATTTCACCTAAATTACACATCGTGGAACACTAAGGGGCAATTTAGCATGGCCAACCCCGCTAACCTACATGTCTTGGGACACAAAGGGGCAATTTAGCATGGCCAACCCCGCTAACCTACATGTCTTGGGACACTAAGGGACAATTTAACATGCTTAATCTCTCTAACTTGCACATCTTTGGACTGTGGGAGGAAACTGGAGCACCCGGAGAAACCCATGCAGACACGGGAGAACGTGCAGACTCTGCACAGTCAATAGAGGTCAGAATTGAACCCGGATCCCTGGCGCTGAGAGGCAGCAGTGCTAACCGCTGTGCCACCGTGCCACAATTTACAAGTGATTCCAGACTCACTGCCATGTGGTTGACTCCAACTTCCCCCTGAAATGGCTTAGCAAGTAATTCAGTTTGACCTTGTCATTATTAAGTAACTCTGTTCATAGCAGCACGATTAGCGAGTGCTCATGAGCACATGCACTGCAGCAGTCTAAAGGGCATTAAGGGATGGCAATAAATGTTGGTCTAGCAAGTGAGAGCAACATCCTGTAAAATAATGAATTTTGTTTTAAGTGGATGGAGTAGCGGCTCAGGGGCTTCTTGGAATTTTTCTTTGCATTCAAATCAGTTTTTAAATCACACTAAGACATAACAAAGTAGTTCGACCCAGCAGTTCCATGAAAAGGCAAGCATACAAATATGAGATGAGATTACTTTAAATTTCAGTTATATTTCTGGGAAGGAACGTTAGGAAATAAATAATAGATAAATGAACTGCTCAGTTCCTCATTTCATCCTCGGCCAAAGTTTACTCCCGAAATCCAAAATCTGCAATCCCTGGATACTGCTGCAGCAGAAACACTTCTTCATCCAGGTTTCTTCTTAAATTGGAAACACATTTTCTACAATAATGGCTTGTGTGCATTGCCATAACTTCTTTCCCATCTCTTACTGCCCCTGAGAAGGTGCTTGAGAGCTGCTGTCTTGAACTGCTGTGGTCTGTGTGATGTGGGTACATCCACAGTGCAGTTGTGGAAGGAGTTCTTGGATTTTGATTCAGTGACAGAGAGAGAATGACAAAATAATTCCAAGCACAGATGGCATGTGGCTTGGAGGGGAAGCCACAAGTGCTGGTGTTTCCTTAAATCTGCTGCCTTTGTCCTTCCAGCAGGTAGAGGTGATGACTTTGGAAGATGTTGCTTTGACCATTTAGTGCAATGCATCTTGTAGTAGGCAAACACTGCATCTATAGCGCATCACTGGTGGAGGCAGTGGATGTTAAAGGTAGTAGATGGTGCACAAAACAACCAGATTGCTTTGTCCTGGATAGTATAAAGCTTCTTTGGGTGTTTTTGGAGTTTCACCCATCCAGGCAAGTGGGTAGTATGCCACCACACTCCTGACTTGTGCCTTGTAGATGGTGGATAGGCTTGGGGGAGCCAGGAGGTGAGTTACTCGCCACAGGATTCCTAGCCTGTGACCTGCTCTTGTAACCACTGTGTTTATGTGGTGTGTCCAGTTGCGTTTCTGCTCCATGGTAACCCCGCAGGATGTTGATAGTGGGGGATTCAGCGATAGCAATGCCATTAAATGTCAAGAAGTGATGGTTGGATTGATTTCTTGTTGGAGATTGTAATTGCATGGCACTTGTGTGGCACAAAAGTTGTTTGCCACTTACCAATGCAAGCCTGAATGTTACCCAGGTCTTGATGCATATCGGCACAGACTATGTCAGTATCTGACACATTGTGAACCAACCATGCTGAACACTGTCCAAACATGTGTGGACATCCCCAATTCTGACCATATGATGGAAGAGAGGTCATTGATGAAGCAGCTGAAGATGGTTTGGCCGAGGGCATACCCCTGTGGAACTCCTGCAACCATCATCTGGAACTTAAATGACTGGCCTCCAAGAACTACAACAATCTTCCTTGGAACTTCATATGACTCTAACCAGCAGAGAGTTTTTCCCCTGAATCCCACTGACTCTCATTTTGGTGGGGTTCCGTGATGCAACACAGTCAAATGCTGCTTTGATGTCAAGGGCAATCACCCTCACATCGCCTCTGGAATTCAGGCCCTGTTCTCTCCAATGTTGGAATGAGGTCAGGAGCTGAGTGTCCTTGGTGGATTCTCTCCTCCGAAGCCAGAACTCTCCTTTTGTAGTGGATCCTTCCTTTACAAAGGGACCTTATTTAAAGGAACCTTGAAACCATCCAGGACAAAGCAGCTCATCTACAAACATTCACTCCCTCCACCACCAACACACAGTGGTAGCAATGTGTACAAGCTACAAGATGCACTGCTGAAAGTCACCAAGACTCCTGAGACAGCAGTTTCCAAACCCACAACAACATCTAGAAGAACAAGAGCAGCAGCTACCTGGTAACACCGCCACCTGGAGGTTCCCCTGCAAGCCACTCACCATCCTGACTTGGAAATATATCGCTGTTCCTTCACTGTCGCTGGGTCAAAACCTGGAGCTCCCTCTCCAACAGCACTGTGGGTGTACCTACACCACATGAACTGCAGGAGTTGAAGAAGGCAACTCACCACCATCCTGTCAAGGGGCATTTGGGATGGGTAATAAATGCTGGCCTGACCAGCGATGCCCACATCCCTATACATGTATTTTTTAAAAACGGGCACCAGGGAAGCCAGCAAGATCTTGATTTTCAGCTGCTTTCTGTTTTGAACACCCTCACGAGGAGCAGCCACTCTCCCACCTGTCTCACCACCCACAAATGTCATTGGCAATGTGGGCAATTCTGACATTACTGCCCAGTCCCCACTGCCACCCTGCTACAAAGCACAGAGAGGGCCATATTTCACCTTGCATCTCTGAACAGCGGCATCCAGAGCTTTGAGCATGGAAAGAGCATCATTCTCTGAACAAAAGTGACGCATGTGAAAGGGCAAGAATCCATTTAATCATAAACGAGCAACAATATATAACAGCAATGTATTTCATCCCTGGCAGCCTGGGGCAGCTAAACTTCTCTTTCTAATCAAACTGGCATCTTCAAGGGCAGCATCGTTTTTTAAATTCATTTGACGGGAAGTGGGTGATGTTGGCTGGGCCAGCATTTAATGCCCATCCTTCATTCTTCATGGCCCACAGTTTGTGATACCCATGGCGGCTGTACTCTGATTGTCCGAGGCTCAGGGGGTCCCCGGAAAACTGAGGCACTTCTGCATCAGTCCAGAAGCCTCCTCTGTGGCCGCTTGCGGCGGATGCGGTTGTTCACTGCCAGAGGGGCTGGAGGGCTCCTGTCCATCCTCAGAACACCTTGATAGGAGCCCCGTGGTGTGGCAGGCTGGAGTTCCTCCGGTCTGTCCATGCGCGATGGCACCTCCCTGCTTTCCATCGATGTGGGGGATGTGGCACAGGGCGGGGTGTCCAGGCACACCGTGCACCTCCCATTTGGCCACCGCTGCAGTGAGCTGACAGCTAAGGCGATGGTTTGCAAGTTGGCACTCACACCCAGCAGGCACTGAGTGCTCTGTTGGATCTGGCTCTCCATGACGGCCGCCAGTCTCTCCATGGCAGAGGCCATGTGCTCGCACGACCGAGCAATCACCATACTCATATCCTGAAGGGACTCCTCCATTGTCCATGCATGTCCGCTCACAGCTCTGGGCAGCTCGGCCAGACTCTCTCCGGCTCGTTGCTGCAACTCCAGCAGACTGAGAGTGGCTGACATCAGGGGCCCCTCATCATCGGCCTGACCTTTGGGAGGGGCATGTCCTCCAGAAGGGGCAGGTCCTCCAACAGGCTGCAGGCTCTCGCGATCCTCGTCCTTCACAGCCTCCATCAGCTGCACCTGCATTACATTGAGGTGTTCAGTGTATTCAGAGTCGGGGACCAATTGCTTTCCTGCCGAGGCGACCGTCTCTCCGTCTGTGCAGAGGGAGGGTGAGAGGTGCGATCCTGCATCCTCCGAGGTGTGGGCACTCCCTTCCTCTGAAGAGGCCAGGAGGACATCATTGGCAGCTTCTCGACATTGCTCCGCAGCATGCAGACCTGCAAGGCACAGCACAAACTATTACAATCACTGAATCCCTGCAGTGCAGGAGGAGGCCATTCAGCCCACCAAGTCTGCGCTGACTCTCTGTTGAGAGTACCTTGATGTGGAGATGCCAGCGTTGGACTGGGGTATCATAGAATAGAATCATAGAATAGAATCATAGAATCCCTACAGTGCAGAAAGAGGCCATCTGCCCCATCGAGTCTGCACCGACCACAATCCCACCCAGGCCCTACCCCCATATCCCTACACATTTACCCGCTAATCCCTCTAACCTACACATCTCAGAACACTAAGGGGAAACTTTGGCATAGCCAATCAACCTAACCCGCACATCTTTGGACTATGGGAGGAAACCGGAGCACCCGGAGGAAACCCACGCAGACACGGGGAGAATGTGCAAACTCCACACAGACAGTGACCCAAGCTGGGAATCGAACGCAGGTCGCTGAAGCTGTGAAGCAGCAGTGCTAACCACTGTGCTACCGTGCCGCCCCAGTAAGAGTTTTAACAACACCAGGTTAAAGTCCAACAGGTTTATTTGGTAGCAATTCTAATCAGTATTCTGTAACTTGATTTTGTGTCTCTGTGCCCTGTTTGAGAGCAGATTTCCACTCCATCTGACGAAGGAGCAGCGCTCCGAAAGCTAATGGTATTTGCTACCAAATAAACCTGTTGGACTTTAACCTGCTGTTGTTAAAACTCTTACTGAGATTACCTTACCCAGGCCTGCCCCCCCATTACCCCACACATTTATCACGATTAATCCATCGAAACTAAACATCTTTGGACACGAAAGGGCAATTTATCATGGCCAATCCATCTAACGTACACATATTTAGGCACCAAGGAGCAATTTAGCATGACCAATCCACCTAACCTGCACATCTTTGGCAATAAGATGCAATTTAGCATGGCAGTCCATGTAACCTACAAATCTTTGGACACTAAGGGGCAATTTACCATGGCCTCAACTAACCTACACATCTTTGGACTGTGGGAGGAAATCGAAGCAACCGGAGGAAACCCATGCAGACATGTGGAGAATGTGCAGACTCCACACAGTCACACAAGGTCAGAATCGAACTCGGATCGCTGGTGCTGTGATGCAGCATTACTAACCACTGTGCCACCCTGTCACCCTATCAGCCTCTGCTGCCCTCTGAACCCTGACTCCCTGCCATGTGTACCACCTTCCCTTTCTGCCCAGAGGTGTTTACAAAAGCTCCAGTTCTCCTCACGTTTAATGCTCATCACTCCGGTCTCATCATCGGAGATGCAAAAGCCGCCCTGGTCTCCGGCTAACTCGAGTGCTTCGGTCTCAGCGGCGGTCAGGTTCCGGAAGTCCGGTACTCCACCTCCTCCCATCTTCGACACCTCAATGTTGTTGTAGGCCTTTTTCTCCTGGGGGAAGGAAGGGAGAATGAGACTCCAGAGCACAATAAAGTGAGCCCGTATCACCTGCCCTCTCTTGTGCCAATAATGGGCTCTCCAATGTCTGTCTCTCTCACACATCCCTTGTCATGGGACTTGGAGGACATTGGTACAGGGAGCCAGATGCTGGTCACCCTTGTTGCTGCTGAGACACCTGCTGAAGAACAAAGCCGCCTTTGGGATCCTGTCCAACTTACTGACATTTCACCTCTGGCCCAGCGTGCAGCCATTGAGTATACATTACTCACTTGTGAGGGTACTGTGCCTTTAAGAAATGTATATTAGACATGTTCTTTTGCAGGATGTTTCTATCAGGCCCTGGAAGTTGTCAGCGCTGGTTTGTCTGTAACCAGTGTCCTCTAATTGTTACTGAAGCAACATTTATTTTTAATCTGGCCTAATGCAGTGTCCCGTGGTTTTATAATCCTTTGGGGATTATTGAATGGAGTTGATTTGGGAGCTCAGGCAATGCCTGGGGACAATTTATTTTCCACAGAAAGTCCAAGATTTTAGTTTCATTTTTCGTAGCTGTTGTTTGGATTTAAGACAGAAAGCAGCGGCCCTCTCTCTCTCCAGAGGCATGCTGAAAGTTCCAGGACTGGGAAGACTCAGAGATTGTTGCAACATTCAAAGGACCAATTCACAGCAGGTGTTAAAAAGCTGAAAACCCAGCATCACGCGAAGCACACATTGAGTCATAGAGGTTTACAGCATGGAAACAGGCCCTTCGGCCCAAAGTGTCCATGCCGCCTTTTTTTTTTAAACCCCTAAGCTAGTCCCAATTGCCTCCATTTGGCCCATATACCTCCATACCCATCTTACCATGTAACTGTCTAAATGCTTTTTAAAAGACAAAGTTGTCCCCGCCTCTACTACGACCTCTGGCAGCTTGTTCCAAACACTCACCACTCTCTGCGTGAAAGAATTGCCCCTCTGGACCCTTTTGTAGCTCTCCCCTCTCACCTTAAACCTATGCCCTCCAGTTTTAGACTCCCCTACCTTTGGGAAAAGATATTGACTATCGAGCTGATGTATGCCCCTCATTATTTTATAGACCTCTATAAGATCACCCCTCAGCCTTCTACGATCCAGAGAAAAAAGTCCCAGTCTATCCAGCCTCTCCTTATAACTCAAACCATCAAGTCCCGGTAGCATCCTGGTAAATCTTTTGTGCACTCTTTCTAGTTTAATAAGACCCTTTCTATAATAGGGTGACCAGAATTGCACACAATATTCCAAATGTGGCCTTACCAATGTCTTGTACAACTTCAACAAAACATTCCAATTCCTGTATTCAATGTTCTGACCGATGAAACCAAGCATGCCGAATGCCTTCTTCACCACTCTGTCCACCTGTGACTCCACTTTCAAGGAGCTATGAACATGTACCCCGAGATCTCTTTGTTCTGTAACTCTCCCCAACGCCCTACCATTAACTGAGTAAGTCCTGCCCTGGTTGGTGCAGTGTCGGGACCCAGATCTGTGATTAATGATCGGGGATCCTGATGGGGGGAGTAATATCCTTTCTATAATAGGGTGACCACTTGCTTTGTGTGCCAAGTCTAGAAGAGGGTGTATGTTTGTGGGATGTTGTTTGATTTGAAATATCATAGATAACTAGCTGTTAAAGTTCACACCGTATCATGTTTGAATCTTGTAATTTCCACAAGTTATGCTAATTCCTTTTATTATATTTTAACTGTGTTCTTGAATAAACTTTGTTTGACAATCACTTCCCAGTGGGTCACTTGAATCATACCTGGAGTGAAAGACCTTACACTCACCAGTGCCAAATTCAAATCTAAAAACCTGGTGTCTTGGCTAACTTCATAAAATACCTTGGAGTTCCTGGCCTGGGTTGGAACACAGTCACACTTACCTTTGCGGTGCGGAGCAGGTCATTCATCCTCTTCCTGCATTGGATCCAGTCCCTCTGCTGCATCCCGCAGCTGGTCACCTCCGTGGCAATCTCCATCCAGGCATCCCTGGTGAGGCGCGATGGTCTTTTCTTTCTGTCAGTCGGGAACAAGACATCGCGGCGTACCCGGACCCCCTGGAGGAGGACGTGCAGGGAGGCATCGCTGAACCGTGGAGCTATCCTGTGTCTGCTCTGTGACATTCCTGCTCTTCCCCCTCTTGTCTCTGGTCTCTCAAAATGCCCCCTGTGGCTCCGAGGGGGCCGCAGGCTGGTTCTGACTTGAGGGTTCTCAGATCCTCTCTTGGAAGGCCTGCTTTTCAAAGCTGACAGTGAGATTCTCACAATGCTGCAGACTGAAAGAGTAAAATGTTAAAGTTTGCATACGGGCTGGCTGCTGTCTGAAAATGACATGATAAGGACATAAACATAAGAACTAGGAGCAGGAGTAGGCCAGCTGGCCCTCGAGCCTGCTCCACCATTCAATAAGATCATGGCTGTTCGAAAATGTATCTATCTTTGCCTCAAAAACATTCAACAAAATAGCCTCAACTGCTTCACTAGGCAGGGAATTCCATAGATTCACAACCCTTTGGGTGAAGGTGTTCCTCCTCAACTCAGGCCTAAATCTGTTCCTCTTTATTTTGAGGCAATGCCCCCTAGTTCTAGCTTCACTCCCCAGTGGAAACAACCTCCCTGCTTCCATCTTATCTTTTCCCTTCATAATTTTACATGTTTCGATAAGACCCCCCTTCATTCTTCTGAATTCCAATGAGTAAAGTCCCAGTCCACTCAGTCGCTCCTCATAAGCCAACTCTCAACTCTGGAAACAATCTAGTGAATCTCCTCTGCACCTCCTCCAGTGC
The DNA here is from genome assembly GCF_964213995.1 of Mustelus asterias. NCBI lineage: Eukaryota > Metazoa > Chordata > Chondrichthyes > Carcharhiniformes > Triakidae > Mustelus > Mustelus asterias. The sequence continues at coordinate 30,381,382 of NC_135828.1, read as the reverse complement.
CAGTACATCCTTTCTCAAGTAAGGAGACCAAAACTGTACACAGTACTCCAGGTGTGGCCTCATCAACACCTTATGCAGCTGCAACATAACCTCGCTGTGTTTAAACTCCATCCTTCCAGCAATGAAGGACAAAATTCAATTTGCCATCTTAATTACCTGCTGCATCTGCAAACCAATTCCTTGTGATTCTTGCACAAGGACACCCAGGTCCCTCTGCAGAGCGGCATGTTGCATTTTTTTTAACCATTTAAATAATAGTCCAGTTTGCTGTTATTCCTACCAAAATGGATAACCCCACATTTACAAAAATTGTACTCCATCTGCCAGACCCTTTCACACTCACTTAGATTATCTATATCCCTTTGCAGACTTTCAGTGTCCTCTGCACACTTTGTGCTCCCACTCATCTTAGTGTCATCTACGAATTTTGACACACTACCCTTGGTCTCCAACTCCAAACCATCGATGTAAATTGTAAACAATTGCGGTCCCAACACTGATCCCTGAGGCACACTAGTCACTGATCGCCAACCAGAAAAACACCCATTTACCCCCACTCTTTGCTTTCCGTTAGTGAACCAATCCTCTATCCATGCAAATACATTACCCGTAACTCCATGCACCTTTATCTTATACAGCAGTCTTTGATGTGGTACCTTGTCAAATGCCTTCTGGAAATCCAGATGCACCACATCCACAGGTTCCCCATTGTCCACTGTGCTCATTTTGTTCTCAAAGAGTTCCAGTAAATTAGTTGAACATGTCCTGCATTTCACAAAGCCGTGCTGTGTCTTCCCAATGAGTCAATTCCTATCCAGATATCTCGCTATTTCTTCCTTGATGATAGACTCAAGCATTTTTCCTTCTCCAGAAGTTAAGCTAACAGGACTATAGTTACCTGGCGTTTGTCTACCTCCTTTTTTAAACAGCGGTGTTACGTTTAGTGTTTTCGCATCGGCCTGAACTAGAACATAGAACAGTACAGCACAGAACAGGCCCTTCGGCCCACAATGTTGTGCCGAGCTTTATCTGAAACCAAGATCAAGCTATCCCACTCCTTATCATCCTGGTGTGCTCCATGTGCCTATCCAATAACCGCTTAAATGTTCCTAAAGTGTCTGACTCCACTATCACTGCAGGCAGTCCATTCCACACCCCAACCACTCTCTGCGTAAAGAACCTACCTCTGATATCCTGCCTATATCTCCCACCACGAACCCTATAGTTATGCCCACTTGTAATAGCTCCATCCACCCGAGGAAATAGTCTTTGAACGTTCACTCTTTCTATCCCCTTCATCATTTTATAAACCTCTATTAAGTCCCCCTCAGCCTCCTCCGCTCCAGAGAGAACAGCCCTAGCTCCCTCAACCTTTCCTCATAAGACCTACCCTCCAAACCAGGCAGCATCCTGGTAAAGACCTACCCTCCAAACCAGGCGGCACGGTAGCAAAGTGAGGCGGCATGGTAGCACAGTGGTTAGCACTGCTGCTTCACAGCTCCAGGGACCTAGGTTCGATTCCCGGCTTGGGTCACTGTCTGTGTGGAGTTTGCACATTCTCCTCGTGTCTGCGTGGGTTTCCTCCGGGTGCTCCGGTTTCCTCCCACAGTCCAAAGATGTGCGGGTTAGGTTGATTGGCGATGCTAAAAATTGCCCTTAGTCTCCTGAGACGCATAGGTTAGAGGGATTAGTGGGTAAATATGTAGGGATATGGGGGTAGGGCCTGGGTGGGATTGTGGTCGGTGCAGACTCGATGGGCCGAATGGCCTCTTTCTGTACAGTAGGGTTTCTATGATTCTATGAAATCTCCTCTGCACTCTTTCCAGCGCTTCCACATCCTGCTTATAGCGAGGTGACCAGAACTGCACACAATATTCCAAATGTGGTCTCACCAAGGTGCTGTGCAGTTGCAGCATAGCTCCACGGCTCTTAAACTCCAACCCCCTGTTAATAAAAGCTAGCACACTATAGGCCTTCTTCACAGCTCTATCCACTTGAGTGGCAACCTTTAGAGATCTGTGGATATGGACCCCAAGATCTCTCTGTTCCTCCACAGTCTTCAGAACCCTACCTTTGACCCTGTAATCCACATTTAAATTAGTCCTACCAAAATGAATCACCTCACATTTATCAGGGTTAAACTCCATTTGCCATTTTTCAGCCCAGCTTTGCATCCTATCTGTGTCTCTTTGCAGCCTACAACAGCCCTCCACCTCATCCACTACTCCACCAATCTTGGTGTCATCAGCAAATTTACTGATCCACCCTTCAGCCCCCTCCTCTAAGTCATTAATAAAAATCACAAAGAGCAGAGGACCAAGCACTGATCCCTGTGGCACTCCGCGAGCAACCTGCCTCCAATCTGAAAATTTTCCATCCACCACCACCCTCTGTCTTCGATCAGACAGCCAGTTACCTATCCAATCGGCCAACTTTCCCTCTATCCCACACCTCCTTATTTTCATCATAAGCCGACCATGGGGAACCTTATCAAACGCCTGACTAAAATCCATGTATATGACATCAACTGCCCTACCTTCATCAACACACTTAGTTACCTCCTCAAAAAATTCAATCAAATTTGTGAGGCACGACTTGCCCTTCACGAATCCGTGCTGACTATCCCGGATTAATCCGCATCTTTCTAAATGGTCGTAAATCCCATCCCTAAGGACCTTTTCCATCAATTTACCAACCACCGAAGTAAGACTAACCGGTCTATAATTACCAGGGTCATTTCTATTCCCTTTCTTAAACAGAGGAACAACATTCGCCATTCTCCAGTCCTCTGGCACCATCCCCGTGGACAATGAGGACCCAAAGATCAAAGCCAAAGGCTCTGCAATCTCATTCCTTGATTCCCAAAGGATCCTCGGATATATTTCATCAGGCCCAGAGGACTTATCGACCTTCAGTTTATTCAAAACTGCCACGACATCCTCCCTCCGAACATCTATTTCCTCCAGCCCATTAACCTGTAACACCTTCTCTCCCTCAAAAACATGGCCCCTCTCCTTGGTGAACACTGAAGAAAAGTATTCATTCATCACCTCGCCAATCTCTACTGACTCCATACACAAGTTCCCACCACTGTCCTTGACCGGCCCTAACCTCACCCTGGTCATTCTTTTATTCCTCACATAAGAGTAAAAAGCCTTGGGGTTTTCCTTGATCCGACCCGCCAAGGACTTCTCATGTCCCCTCCTAGCTCTCCTCAGCCCCTTTTTCAGCTCATTCCTTGCTAACTTGTAACCCTCAATCGAGCCATCTGAACCTTGTTTCCTCATCCCTACATAAGCTTCCCTCTTCCTTTTCACAAGACATTCCACATGTTTCGTGAACCATGGTTCCCTCACTCGGCCATTTCCTCCCTGGCTGACAGGGACATACATATCAAGGACACCCAGTATTTGTTCCTTGAAAAAGTTCCACTTTTCATTAGTTCCTTTCCCTGACAGTTTCTGTTCCCAACTTACGCCCCCTAATTCTTGCCAAATCGCATCATAATTACCTCTCCCCCAATTGTAAACCTTGCCCTGCCGTACGGCCCTCTCCCTCTCCATTGCAATAACAAAAGACACCGAATTGTGGTCACTATCTCCAAAGTGCTCTCCCACAACCAAATCTAACACTTGGCCCGGTTCATTTCCCTGTACCAAATCCAATGTGGCCTCACCTCTTGTCGGCCTATCCACATATTGTGTCAGGAAACCCTCCTGCACACACTGCACAAAAACTGCCCCATCCGAACTATTTGACCTACAAAGGTTCCAATCAATATTTGGAAAGTTAAAAGTCCCCCATGACAACTACCCTGTGACCCCCACACATATCCATAATCTGCTTAGCAATTTCTTCCTCCACATCGCTATTACTATTTGGGGGCCTATAGTAAACTCCTAACAACGTGACCGCTCCTTTCCTATTTCTAACCTCAGCCCATATTACCTCAGTGTGCAGATCCCCCTCGAAGTGCCTTTCCGCAGCTGTTAAACTATCCTTGATTAACAATGCTACTCCTCCACCTCTTTTACCAGCTTCCCGACACTTAATGAAACATCTATACCCCGGAACGTCCAACAACCATTTCTGTCCCAGAGTCCAGAGAATTTTGGTAAATTACCACTACTGCATTTGTTATTTCCCCCTCCATCTCTTTTTGTAACCTGGGATACATTCCATCAGGACCTGCCTGACACTTTTGTTTTGAGATAATGGTCGTTTCTAGTTCCTCATCTGCCATAGCCTTCTTGTCGTGAATGTTCGGCAGATTAATTGTGTATTCCACTGTAAAGACTGACACACAATACCTGTTAAATGCCTTGGCCATTTCCCCATTTCGCATTATTAAGTCCGCCTTCTCATCCTCTAAAAGACCAATGTTTACCTTAGCCACTCATTTTCATTTTATATATCAGTAGAAACGTTTACTATCTGTTTTTATATTTTGAGCTAGTTTACTCTCATAATCTATCTTACTTTTCTTTGTAGCTTTTTCCATGGTTTTCGACTGACGTTTAAAGATTTCCCAATCCTCCAGCTTCCCATTAATCTTTGCCACTTTGTGTGCATTTTCTTTCAATTTGATTCCCTCCTTTATTTCCTTGGACATCTGTGGCTGATTGTCTCTTTTTCTGCAGTCCTTCCTTATCATTGGAATATACTTTTACAGACCACTGTGAAAAATCACTTTGAAAGTCCTCCACTGTTCCTCAATTGTCCCACCATAAAGTTTTTGCTCCAGTCTACCTTAGCCAACGCCTCCCTCATCCCTTTGTAGTCTCCTTTGTTGAAGCACAAGACACTGGTATTGGATTTTACCTTCTCACGCTCCATCTGTATTTTAAATTCAACCATACTGTGAGTGCTCCTTCCGAGAGGCTCCCTAACTGTGAGATCATTAATTATTTCTGTCTCATTACACAGGACCAGATCGAGGATAGCTTGCTCCCTCTTAGGTTCCATTACATACTGTTCGAGGATATTATGGTGGATACATTCTATGATTATTCTATGATACATTCTCGTTGTCATGGGGGACTTTAACTTTCCAAATATTGATTGGAACCTTTGTAGGTCAAATAGTTCGGATGGGGCAGTTTTTGTGCAGTGTGTGCAGGAGGGTTTCCTGACACAATATGTGGATAGGCCGACAAGAGGTGAGGCCACATTGGATTTGGTACTGGGAAATGATCCGGGCCAAGTGTTAGATTTGGTTGTGGGAGAGCACTTTGGAGATAGTGACCACAATTCGGTGTCTTTTGTTATTGCAATGGAGAGGGATAGGGCAGTACGGCAGGGCAAGGTTTACAATTGGGGGAGAGGTAATTATGATGCGATTAGGCAAGAATTAGGGGGCATAAGATGGGAACAGAAACTGTCAGGGAAAGGCACTAATGAAAAGTGGAACTTTTTCAAGGAACAAATACTGTGTGTCCTTGATAGGTATGTCCCTGTCAGGCAGGGAGGAAATGGCCGAGTGATGGAACCATGGTTCACGAAAGAGGTGGAATGATTGTGAAAAGGAAGAGGGAAGCTTAGTAGGGATGAGGAAACAAGGTTCAGATGGCTCGATTGAGGGTTACAAGTTAGCAAGGAATGAGCTGAAAAAGGGGATAAGGAAAGCTAGGAGGGGACATGAGAAGTCCTTGGCGGGTCGGATCAAGGAAAACCCCAAGGCTTTTTACTCTTATGTGAGGAATAAAAGAATGACCAGGGTGAGGTTAGGGCCGGTCAAGGACAGTGGTGGGAACTTGTGTATGGAGTCAGTAGAGATAGGCGAGGTGATGAATGAATACTTTTCTTCAGTGTTCACCAAGGAGAGGGGCCATGTTTTTGTGGAAGATAAGGTGTTACAGGCTAATAGGCTGGAGGAAATAGATGTTTGGAGGGAGGATGTACTGGCAGTTTTGAATAAACTGAAGGTCGATAAGTCCCCTGGGCCTGATGAAATATATCCTAGGATTCTTTGGGAGGCAAGGGATGAGATTGCAGAGCCTTTGGCTTTGATCTTTGGGTCCTCACTGTCCATGGGGATGGTGCCAGAGGACTGGAGAGTGATGAATGTTGTTCCTCTGTTTAAGAAAGGGAATAGAAATGACCTTGGTAATTATAAACCGGTTAGTCTTACTTCGGTGGTTGGTAAATTGATGGGAAAGGTCCTTAGGGATGGGATTTGCGACCATTTAGAAAGATGCGGATTAATCCGGGATAGTCAGCACGGATTCGTGAAGGGCAAGTCATGCCTCACAAATTTGATTGAATTTTTTGAGGAGGTAACTAAGTGTGTTGATGAAGGTAGGGCAGTTGATGTCATATACATGGATTTTAGTAAGGCGTTTGATAAGGTCCCCCATGGTCGGCTTATGATGAAAGTAAGGAGGTGTGGGATAGAGGGAAAGGTGGCCAATTGTATCGGTAACTGGCTATCTGATCGAAGACAGAGGGTGGTGGTGGATAGAAAATTTTCGGACTGGAGGCAGGTTGCTAGCGGAGTGCCTTAGGGATCAGTGCTTGGTCCTCTGCTCTTTGTGATTTTTAGTAATGACTTAGAGGAGGGGGCTGAAGGGTGGATCAGTAAATTTGCTGATGACACCAAGATTGGTGGAGTAGTGGATGAGGTGGAGGGCTGTTGTAGGCTGCAAAGAGACATAGATAGGATGCAAAGCTGGGCTGAAAAATGGCAAATGGAGTTTAATCCTGATAAATGTGAGGTGATTCATTTTGGTCGGACTAATTTAAATGTGGATTACAGGGTCAAAGGTAGGGTTCTGAAGACTCTGGAGGAACAGAGAGATCTTGGGGTCCATATCCACAGATCTCTGAAGGTTGCCACTCAAGTGGATAGAGCTGTGAAGAAGGCCTATAGTGTGTTAGCTTTTATTAACAGGGGGCTGGAGTTTAAGAGCCGTGGGGTTATGCTGCAACTGTACAGGACCTTGGTGAGACCACATTTGGAATATTGTGTGCAGTTCTGGTCACCTCACTATAAGAAGGATGTGGAAGCGCTGGAAAGAGTGCAGAGGAGATTTACCAGGATGCTGCCTGGTTTGGAGGGTAGGTCATATGAGGAAAGGTTGAGGGAGCTAGGGCTGTTCTCTCTGGAGCGGAGGAGGCTGAGGGGAGACTTAATAGAGGTTTATAAAATGATGAAGGGGATAGATAGAGTGAACGTTCAAAGACTATTTCCTCGGGTGGATGGAGCTGTTACAAGGGGGCATAACTATAGGGTTCATAGTGGGAGATATAGGAAGGATATCAGAGGTAGCTTCTTTACGCAGAGAGTGGTTGGGGTGTGGAATGGACTGCCTGCAGGGATAGTGGAGTCAGACACTTTAGGAACATTTAAGCGGTTATTGGATCGGCACATGGAGCACACCAGGATGATAGGGAGTGGGATAGCTTGATCTTGGTTTCAGATAAAGCTCGGCACAACATCGTGGGCCAAAGGGCCTGTTCTGTGCTAGACTGTTCTATGTTCTAACTCCTCCTCAAGGCTGCCTTGACCAACCTGGTTTGACCAATTGATATGTAGATTAAAATCCCCCATGATAATTGCTGTACCATTTTTACACACATCAATAATTTCTTAGTTTATTGCTCACCCCCACTGTGATATTATTATTTGGTGGCCTATAGACTACGCCTATCAGGCGTAGTTCCCAGGCTTTTTAAACAAAGCCCTTTTTAAACAAAGTCACAACATTTGCCACCCTCCAATCTTCAGGTACCTCACCTGTGACTATCGATGATTCAAATATCTGTGCTAGGGGACCCGCAATTTCCTCCCTCGCCTCCCACAATGTCCGAGGATACACCTCATCAGGTGTTTTCTCCTTACTATTTCTAATTTCCACCCAGATGGATCTAACCATTTTTTCCATAGAACTTATATCATCTCTCACTACCATGGGCGGCACGGTAGCACAGTGGTTAGCACTGCTGCTTCACAGCTCCAGGGTCCCGGGTTCGATTCCCGGCTCGGGTCACTGTCCGTGTGGAGTTTGCACATTCTCCTCGTGTCCGCGTGGGTTTCCTCCGGGTGCTCCGGTTTCCTCCCATAGTCCAAAGATGTGCGGGTTCGGTTGATTGGCCAGGTTAAAAATTGCCCCTCAGAGTCCTGGGATGCGTAGGTTAGAGGGATTAGTGGGTAAATATGTGGGGGTAGGGCCTGGGTGGGATTGTGGTCGGTGCAGACTCGATGGGCCGAATGGCCTCCTTCTGCACTGTAGGGTTTCTATGATTCTATGATACTGCCCTGGCGTCATCCTTAAATATCAGAGCTACACCACCTCACCTACCTTCCTGTCTGTTCTTCTGAATAGACTGATACTCTGGATATTTATCTCCCAGTCATGACCACCCTGCAACTACGTCTCTGTAATGGCCAGTAAATCATTTTCATTCGCGATGATTTGTGCTGTCAACTCATTGACCTTATCTCGAATGATATGTGCATTTAGGTCAAGTGTCCTTATGCTAGTTTTTGTATCTTCTTTTTGAATCCTAACAACTCCATTCGTAACAACTCCTGAGTTCTCCTTCCATTTAACTTTTTCCCTAATTTTTTTGTCGTTAAAGCCTCCTCCCGACATGCTAACCTGCTGATTTGCTTCCCATTAACCATTCTACTGACCATAGTTGTATTATTCCCTTCCCCCCCACTTGCTAGTGTTAAGGTCTTGTGACCACCCCATTTATCCTTTCCGCTACAACACTGTATCAGTATTACTGTTAAGAAAAGCATGGATGTTAGGGAATTTGGAGAAATAAACAGTGATGTCTTGAGGAGTGTACATATTGCAGAGAAGGAGGTGCTGGAAGTCTTTATGCGCATCAAGGTAGATAAATCCCCGGGACCTGGTGCGGTGTATCCTCGGACATTGTGGGATGCGAGGGAGGAAATTGCGGGACCCCTAGCAGAGATATTTGAATCATCGATAGTCACGGGTGAGGTGCCTGAAGGTTGGAGAGTGGCAAATGTTGTGCCTTTGTTTAAAAAGGGCTACAGGAAAAAGCCTGGGAACTACAGGCCGGTGAGCTTCACATCTGTGGTGGGTACATTGTTGGAAGGTATTTTGAAAGACAGGATCTACAGGCATTTAGAGACGCAAGGACTGATTAGGGACAGTCAGCATGGCTTTGTGAGTGGAAAATTATGTCTCAGAAATTTGATTGAGTTTTTTGAAGGGGTAACCAAGAAGGTAGATCAGGGCAGTGCAGTTGATGTTGTCTACATGGACTTTAGCAAGGCCTTTGACAAGGTACCGCATGGTAGGTTGTTGCATAAGGTTAAATCTCACGGGATCCAGGGTGAGATAGCCAAATGGATACAAAATTGGCTTGATGATAGAAGACAGGGTGGTTGTAGAAAGTTGTTTTTCAAACTGGAGGCCTGTGACCAGCGGTGTGCCTCAGGGATCGGTGCTGGGTCCACTGCTATTTGTCATTTATATTAATGATTTGGATGAGAATATAGGATGCATGGTTAGTAAGTTTGCAGATGACACCAAGATTGGTGGCATCGTGGACAGTGAAGAAGGTTATCTCGGATTGCAACAGGATCTTGATCAATTGGGCCAGTGGCCTAACGAATGGCAGATGGAGTTTAATTTTGATAACTGCGAGGTGATGCATTTTGGTAGATTGCAGGACTTACTCAGTTAAAGGTCGGGTGTTGGGGAGAGTTACAGAACAAAGAGATCGAGGGGTACAGGTTCACAGCTCCTTGAAATTGGAGTCACAGGTGGACAGAGTGGTGAAGAAGGCATTCTGCATGCTTGGTTACATTGGTCAGAACATTGAATACAGGAGTTGGGACATCTTGTTGAAATTATACAAGACATTGGTAAGGCCACACTTGGAATACAGTTCTGGTCAACCTATGATTGAAAGGATATTATTAAACTAGAAAGAGTGCAGAAGAGATTTACTAGGATGCGACCGGGACTTGATGGTTTGAGTTATAAGGAAAGGCTGGATCGACTGGAACTTTTTTCTCTGGAGCGTGGGAGGCTGAGGGGTGATGTTATAGATGTCTATAAAACAATGAGGGGCATAGATTAGCGAGATAGTCAATATCTGTTCCCAAATGTAGGGGAGTCTAAAACTAGAGGGCATAGGTTTAACGTGAGAGGGAAGAGATACAAGAGTGTCCGGAGCGGCAATTTTTTCACACAGAAGGTGGTGAGTGTCTGGAACGAGCTGCCAGAGGTGGTAATGGCGGCGGGTACAATTTTGTCTTTTAAAAAACTATTAGACAGTTACATGGGTAAGATGGGTACAGAGGGATATGGGCCAAATGCGGACAATTGGGACTAGCTCAGGGGTTTAAAAAAAAGGCGGTCTGGACAAGTTGGGCTGAAGGGCCTGTTTCCATGCTGTAAACCTCTAACAGTGGTCCCGATCGGTTCAGATGAAGACCATCCGAGTGGTACAGAGCCCTCCTGTTCCAATACTGATACAATGCCCCATGAAATGGAACCACTCTTTCCCATCACAGTCTCTTAGCCACGTGTTTACTTCCCTAATTTTCTCATCCCTATGTCAATTAGCACGTGGCTTGGGTGGTAATACAAAGATTATAACCCTTGAGTACCTGTTCTTTAATTTAGCTCCTAATGCCTGATAATTTCGAAACAAGTCCTCTTTCCTTGTCTTACCTATGCTGTTTGTCCCAATGTGGACAACAACAACTGGATCCTCCTCCTCCCACTCAAATATCCTTTCAAGCCAGTCAGAGACGTCCCTCACCCTGGCACCAGGCAGGCAAAATAGCAAGCGGGATTCAACATCTGGCTTACAAAGGATGCTATCAATCCCCCTAATTGTAGAAGTCTCTCCAACTACCACTTGTCTTTTTGCTCCCCCTCTTGAATGGCCTCCTGCACCAGCTTGCAGTGGTCGGCTAGCTCATCCTCCCTGCAACCCTTTTCCTCATCCACACAGAGAGCAGGTACCTCATACTTGTTGGACAAGGTCATGAGTTGAGGCGCCACTGTTCCTGAATTCAGCCTCACTTGCATTAACACCCTGCTGTCCCTGACCACTGACTGAATGAGAGTACCTAACTGACCAGGTGAGCCTGCTCCTGAAACAAAGCATCAAGGTAACTGTCCCACTCCAGGATGTGCCGCAGCATCTTAAGTTCAGACTCTCGCACATTAATGCTGAGCAGAATAACATGTGGAGTGCCAAGAGTGTCGAAGTATCTCGATGTCTCTCAGGGAGTGTGCGCGAGCATGTTCAGGGAGTGTGAATGTGTGTGTGTGTTCAGAGAGTGAATGTGTGTGTGTGTTCAGAGAGTGAGTGCGAGTGTGCTCAGAGAGTGTGTGTGAGTGCGTTCAGAGAGTGTGTGTGTGAGTGTGTTCAGAGAGTGTGTGTGAGTGTGTTCGGGGAGTATGTGAGTATGTTCAGAGAGTGAGTTTGAGTGTGTGTTCAGAGAATATGTGTGTGTGTATGCGTGTGTGTGTGTATGTGCGTGCGTGTGTGCGTTCAGAGAATGTGTGTGTGTTCAGGGAGTGTGTATGTGTGTGTGTATGTGTGTGCGTTCAGAGAATGTGTGTGTGTTCAGGGAGTGTGTGTGTGTGTGTGTTCAGGGAGTGTGTGTGTGTCCAGGGAGTGTGTGTGAGTGTGTTCAGAGAGTGTGTGTGAATGTGTTCAGAACGTGTGTGTGTGTGTGTGTGTGTGTGTGTGTGTTCAGAGAGTGTGTGTGAATGTGTTCAGGGAGTGTGTGTGTGTGTTCAGAGAGAATGTGTATGTGTTCAGGCTGTGTGTGTGTTCAGGGAGTGTGTGTTTATGTGTTCAGAGAGTGTGTGTGTGTGAGTGTGTTCAGGGAGTGTGTGTGTGTTCAGAGAGTGTGTGTGTGAGTGTTCAGAGAGTGTGTGTGTGTGTTCAGAGAGTGTGTGTGAGTGTGTTCGGGGAGTATGTGAGTATGTTCAGAGAGTGAGTTTGAGTGTGTGTTCAGAGAATATGTGTGTGTGTTAAGAGAGTGTGCGTGACTGTGTTCAGAGATTGTGTGTGTGTTCAGAGAGTGTGTGTGTGTTTCAAGAGTGTGTGTGTTTTTAGAGTGCATGCGTGTGTTCAGAGAGTGTGTGTGTGTGTTCCGAGAGAGTGTGTGATTGTGTGTTCAGAGAGTGTGTGTGTGTGTGTGTGTGTTCAGAGAGTGTGTGTGAGTGTTCAGAGAGTGTGCGTGAGAGTGTTGAGAGAGTGTGTGTGTGCGTGTTTTCAGAGACTGCATGTGTGCGTGTTCAGAGTGTGTGCGTGCATTCAGGGAGTGTGTGAGTGTGTTCAGAGAGTGTGTGTGTGTGTTCAGAGAGTGTGTGTGTGTTCAGAGTGTGTGTGAATGTGTTCAGAGAGTGTGTGAGTGTGTGTTCAGAGAGAGTGCGAGTGTGTGTTCAGAGAGTGTGTCAGTGTGTTCAGAGAGTGTGTGTGTGTTCAGAGAGTGTGAGTGTGTTCAGAGAGTGTGAGTGTGTTCAGAGAGTGTGTGAGTGTTCAGAGAGTGTGTGCCTGTTCAGAGAGTGTGTGTGTGTTCAGAGAGTGTATGTGAGTGTGTTCGCGAAGTATGTGAGTATGTTCGGAGAGTGTATGTGAGTGTGTTAAGTGAGTGTGTGTGTAGTCAGCGAGTGCATGTGTGCGTGTTCAGAGAGTGCATGTGTGAGTTCAGAGAGTGTGTGAGTGTGTTCAGGGAGTGTGTGCGAGTATGTGTTCAGAGAGTGTGTGAGTGTGGGTTCAGAGAGAGTGTGTGTGTGTTCAGAGAGTGTGTGTGTGTGTTCAGAGAGTGTGTGTGAGTATGTTCAGAGAGTGTATGTGTGTGTGTTCAGGGGGTGTGTGTGTGTTCAGAATGTGTGTGAGTGTGTTCAGAGAGTGTGTGTGAGTGTGTTCAAAGAGTGTGTAGGAGTGTGTTCAGATAGTGCATGTATGTGTTCAGAGTGTGTGTGTGTTCAGAGAACGAAACAAAGAACAACAAAGAACAATACAGCACAGGAACAGGCCCTTCGGCCCTCCAAGCCCGCACCGCTCCCTGTTCCAAACTAGACCATTCTTTTGTGTCCCTCCATTCCCACTCCGTTCATGTGGCTATCAAGATAAGTCTTAAATGTTCCCACTGTGCCCGCCTCCACCACCTTGCCTGGCAGCGCATTCCAGGCCCCCACCACCCTCTGTGTAAAATACGTCCTTCTGATATCCGTGTTAAACCTCCCCCCCGCTCACCTTCAACCTATGACCCCTCGTGAACGTCACCACTGACCTGGGAAAAAGCTTCCCACCGTTCACCCTATCTATGCCTTTCATAATTTTATACACCTCTATTAGGTCTCCCCTCATCCTCTGTCTTTCCAGTGAGAACAACCCCAGTTTACCCAATCTCTCCTCATAACTAAGCCCCTCCATACCAAGCAACATCCTGGTAAACCTCCTCTGCACTCTCTCTAAAGCCTCCACGTCCTTCTGGTAGTGTGGCGACCAGAACTGGATGCAGTATTCCAAATGCGGCCGACCCAACGTTCTATACATATGCAACATCAGACCCCAACTTTTATACTCTATGCCCCGTCCTATAAAGGCAAGGATGCCATATGCCTTCTTCACCACCTTCCCCACCTGTGACATCACCTTCAAGGATCTGTGGACTTGCACACCCAGGTCCCTCTGCATATCTACACCCTTTATGGTTCTGCCATTTATCGTATAGCTCCCCCCTACATTAGCTCTACCAAAATGCATCACTTCGCATTTATCTGGATTGAACTCCATCTGCCATTTATTTGCCCAAATTTCCAGCCTATCTATATCCCTCTGCAGCCTTTGACAATGTTCCTCACTATCTGCAAATCCAGCCAAATTCGTGTCGTCCGCAAACGTACTGATCACCCCGGTTACACCTTCTTCCAGATTGTTTATATCAATCACAAACAGCAGAGGTCCCAATACAGAGCCCTGCGGAACACCACTAGTAAGAAGTTTAACAACACCAGGTTAAAGTCCAACAGGTTTATTTGGTAGCAAAAGCCACACTTGGCTTTTGCTACCAAATAAACCTGTTGGACTTTAACCTGGTGTTGTTAAACTTCTTACTGTGTTTACCCCAGTCCAACGCCGGCATCTCCACATCATGAACACCGCTAGTCACAGGCCTCCAGTCGGAAAAAGACCCTTCCACTACCACCCTCTGTCTTCTGTGACCAAGCCAGTTCTCCACCCATCTAGCCACCTCCCCCTTTATCCCATGAAATCCAACCTTTTTCACCAGCCTACCATGAGGTACTTTGTCAAACGCTTTCCTGAAGTCCATATAGATGACATCCACGGCCCTTCCCTCGTCAACCATTTTAGTCACTTCTTCAAAAAACTTCACCAGGTTAGTGAGGCATGACCTCCCTCTCACAAAACCATGCTGACTATCGTCAATGAGTTTATTCCTTTCTAAATGCTCATACATCCTATCTCTAAGAATCCTCTCCAACAACTTCCCCACCACAGACGTCAAGCTCACCGGCCTATAGTTTCCCGGGTTATCCTTCCTACCCTTCTTAAATAACGGGACCACATTAGCTATCCTCCAGTCCTCTGGGACCTCACCTATGTCCAGTGACGAGACAAAGATTTGCGTCAGAGGCCCAGCGATTTCATCTCTCGTCTCCCTGAGCAGCCTTGGATAGATTCCATCAGGCCCTGGGGATTTGTCAGTTTTTATATTCCCGAAAAAACCTAACACTTCCTCCCTTGAATTGGAGATTTTCTCTACCGGGTCAACACTCCCCTCCGAGACACTCCCAGTCAACACATCCCTCTCCTTTATGAATACTGACGCAAAGTATTCCATTTAGGATCTCCCCTACTTCTTTGGGCTCCAAGCATAATTCCCCACTTTTGTCCCTGAGAGGTCCGATTTTTTCCCAAAGAGTGCGTGTGTGTGTGTTCAGAGAGTGCATGTGTGTGTTCGGAGAGTGTGTGAGTGCGTGAGTTTGTTCAGAGAGTGTGTGCGTGTGTGTGTGTGTTCAAAGAGTGTGTGAGAGTGTGTTCAGAGAGTGTGTGTGTGAGTGTGTTCAGAGAGTGTGTGTATGTGTTCAGACTGTGTGTGTGTTCAGGGAGTGTGTGTATGTGATCAGAGAGTGTATGTGAGTGTGTTCAGGGAGTACGTGAGTGTGTTCAGGGAGTGTATATGTGTGTGTTCAGTGAGTGTATGTGTGTGTGTTCAGAGAGTGTGTGTGAGTATGTATTCAGACAGTGTGTGTATGTGCTCAGAGAGTGTGTGTGTTCATAGTGTCTGTGTGAGACTGTTCAGAGAGTGTGTGTGCGTGTTCAGAGAGTGCATGTGTGTGTTCAGTGAGTGTGTGCGTGCGTTCAGGTAATGTGGGAGTGTGTTCAGAGAGTCTGTGTGTGTTCAGAGTGTGTGTGTGTGTTCAGAGAGTGTGTGTGCGTGTGTGTGCGTTCAGAGAGTGTGTGTGTGTGTTCATACAGTGTGTGTGAGTGTGTTCAGAGAGTCCGTGTGTGTTCAGAGAGTGTGTGTGTGTGCGTTAAGAGAGTGTGTGTGTTCAGAGAGTGTGTGTGTGCGTTAAGAGAGTGTGTGTGTTCAGACAGTGCGTGTGTGTGTTCAGAGAGTTTGTGTGTGTTCAGAGAGTGTGTGTGAGTGTTCAGAGTGTGTGTGTGTTCAGAGAGTTTGTGTGTGTTCAGAGAGTGTGTGTGAGTGTTAAGAGAGTGTGTGTATGTGTGTTCAGGGAGTGCATGTGTGTGTGTTCAGTGAGTGTGTGCGTGCGTTCAGGGAATGAGGGAGTGTGTTCAGAGAGTGTGTGTGAGTGTGTTCAGAGAGTCTGTGTGGGTTCAGAGAGTGTGTGTGAGTGGGTTCAGAGAGTGTGTGTGAGTGTGTTCAGAGAGTGTGTGTGTGTTCAGAGAGTGTGTGTGTTCAGAGTGTGTGTGTGTTCAGAGAGTGTGTGTGTTCAGAGAGTGTGTGTGTTCAGAGAGTGTGTGTGTTCAGAGTGTGTGTGTGTTCAGAGTGTGTGTGTGTTCAGAGAGTGTGCGTGAGTGTGTTCAGAGAGTGCATGTGTGTGTTCAGTGAGTGTGTGCGTGCGTTCAGGTAATGAGGGAGTGTGTTCAGAGAGTGTGTGTGAGTGTGTTCAGAGAGTGTGTGTGTGTTCAGAGAGTGTGTGTGTGTGTTCAGAGAGTGTGTGTGTGTGTGTGTTCAGAGAGTGTGTGTGTGTTCAGAGAGTGTGTGTGTGTGTTCAGAGAGTGTGTGTGTGTGTTCAGAGAGTGTGTGTGTGTGTTCAGAGAGTGTGTGTGTGTGTTCAGAGAGTGTGTGTGTTCAGAGAGTATTTGTGTGTGTTCAGAGAGTGTGTGTTCAGAGAGTCTGTGTGTGTGTGTGTCTGTGTGTGTGTTCAGGGAGTGTGTTTCTGTGTTCAGAGAGTGAATGGGAGTGTGTTCAGGGAGTATGTGTGTTCAGAGAGTGTGTGTGATTGCATAGAGAGTGAGTGTGTTCAGAGAGTGTGTGTGTTCAGAGAGTGTGTATGAGTGTGTTCAGAGAGTGCATGTATGTGTTCAGAGTGTGTGTGTGTGTGTTCAGAGTCTGTGTGAGCGTGTTCAGGGAGTGTGTGTGTGTTTTCAGAGTCTATGTGAGTGTGTTCTGAGAGAGTGTGTGTGTGTTCAGAGAATGCCTGTGTGTGTTCAGAGTGTGTGTGTGACTGTGTGTTCAGAGTGTGACTGTGTGTTCAGAGTGTGTGTGTGACTGTGTGTTCAGAGTGTGTGTGTGTGTGTTCAGAGAGTGTGTGTGTGCGTTCCGAGAGTTTGTGTGAGTGTTTTGAGTCAGTGTGTGTTCAGAGAGTGTGTGTGTGTGTTAAGAGAGTGTCTGTGTGTTCAGAGAGTGTGTGTGTGTGTTAAGAGAGTGTCTGTGTGTTCAGAGAGGGTGTGTGTGTGTGTGAAGAGAGTGTATGTGTGTTCAGAGAGTGTTCTGGGAGTGTGTCAGTGTTGACAGGGATTTTCAGGGAGTGTGTCAGTGTTTACAGGGGGGTTCAGGGTGTGTGTCAGTGATAACAGGGGGGTTCAGGGAGTGTGTCAGTGTTTACAGAGGGGTTCAGGGAGTGTGTCAGTGTTTACAGGGGCGTTCAGGGAGTGTGTCAGTGATAACAGGGGTGTTCAGGGAGTGTGTCAGTGTTTACAGGGGGTTCATGGAGTGTGTCAGTGTTTACAGAGGGTTCAGGGAGTGTGTCCGTGTTTACAGGGGGGTTCAGGGAGTGTGTCAGTGTTTACAGGGGGGTTCAGGGAGTGTGTCAGTGTTTACAGGGGGGTTCAGGGAGTGTGTCAGTGTTTACAGGGGGGTTCAGGGAGTGTGTCAGTGTTTACAGGGAGTTTCAGGGAGTGTGTCAGTGTTTACAGGGGGTTCAGGGAGTGTGTCCGTGTTTCCAGGGGGGTTCAGGTAGTGTGTCCGTGTTTGCAGGGGGGTTCAGGGAGTGTGTCAGTGTTTACAGGGGGGTTCAGGGAGTGTGTCAGTGTTTACAGGGGGGTTCAGGGAAAGTGTCAGTGTTGACAGGGAGTTTCAGGGAGTGCGTCAGTGTTTACAGGGGGGTTCAGGGAGTGTGTCAGTGTTTACAGGGGGGTTCAGGGAGTGTGTCAGTGTTTACAGGGGGGTTCAGGGAAAGTGTCAGTGTTGACAGGGAGTTTCAGGGAGTGTGTCAGTGATAACAGGGGGGTTCAGGGAGTGTGTCAGTGTTTACAGGGGGGTTCAGGGAGTGTGTCAGTGTTTACAGGGGGGTTCAGGGAGTGTGTCAGTGTTTACAGGGGGGTTCAGGGAGTGTGTCAGTGATAACAGGGGTGTTCAGGGAGTGTGTCAGTGTTTACAGGGGGGTTCAGGGAGTGTGTCAGTGTTTACAGGGGGGTTCAGGGAGTGTGTCAGTGATAACAGGGGGGTTCAGGGAGTATGTCAGTGATAACAGGGGTGTTCAGGGAGTGTGTCAGTGTTTACAGGGGGTTCATGGAGTGTGTCAGTGTTGACAGAGGGTTCAGGGAGTGTGTCAGTGTTTACAGGGGGGATTCAGGGAGTGTGTCAGTGTTTACAGGGGGGTTCAGGGAGTGTGTCAGTGATAACAGGGGTGTTCAGGGAGTGTGTCAGTGTTTGCAGGGGGGTTCAGGGAGTGTGTCCTTGTTTACAGGGGGATTCAGGGAGTGTGTCAGTGTTTACAGGTGGGATTCAGGGAGTGTGTCAGTGTTTACAGCGGGGTTCAGGGAGTGTGTCCGTGTTTACGGGGGGGGTTCAGGGAGTGTGTCAGTGTTTACAGGGGGGTTCAGGGAGTGTGTCAGTGTTTACAGGGGGTTCAGGGAGTATGTCCGTGTTTACAGGGGGGTTCAGGGAGTGTGTCAGTGTTTACAGGGAGTTTCAGGGAGTGTGTCAGTGTTTACAGGGGGTTCAGGGAGTGTGTCCGTGTTTACAGGGGGGTTCAGGGAGTGTGTCCGTGTTTACAGGGAGTTTCAGGGAGTGTGTCAGTGTTTACAGGGGGGGTTCAGGGAGTGTGTCAGTGTTTACAGGGAGTTTCAGGGAGTGTGTCGGTGTTTACAGGGGGGTTCAGGGAGTGTGTCAGTGTTTACAGGGGGGTTCAGGGAGTGTGTCAGTGTTTACAGGGGGGTTCAGGGAGTGTGTCAGTGTTTACAGGGGGGTTAAGGGAGTGTGTCCGTGTTTACAGGGGGGTTCAGGGAGTGTGTCAGTGTTTACAGGGGGGTTAAGGGAGTGTGTCAGTGTTTACAGAGGGTTCAGGGAGTGTGTCCGTGTTTACAGGGGGGTTCAGGGAGTGTGTCCGTGTTTACAGGGGGGTTCAGGGAGTGTGTCAGTGTTTACAGGGGGGTTAAGGGAGTGTGTCAGTGTTTACAGAGGGTTCAGGGAGTGTGTCCGTGTTTACAGGGGGGTTCAGGGAGTGTGTCCGTGTTTACAGGGAGTTTCAGGGAGTGTGTCAGTGTTTACAGGGGGGTTCAGGGAGTGTGTCAGTGTTTACAGGGAGTGTGTCAGTGTTTACAGGGAGTTTCAGGGAGTGTGTCAGTGCTTACATGGGGTTTCAGGGAGTGTGTCAGTGTTTACAGGGAGTTTCAGGGAGTGTGTCAGTGTTTACAGGGGGGTTCAGGGAGTGTGTCAGTGTTTACAGGGGGTTTCAGCGAGTGTGTCAGTGTTTACAGGGGGGTTCAGGGAGTGTGTCAGTGTTTACAGGGGGTTTCAGGGAGTGTGTCAGTGTTGACAGGGAGTTTCAGGGAGTGTGTCAGTGTTTACAGGGGGGTTCAGGTAGTGTGTCCGTGTTTACAGGGGGGTTCAGGGAGTGTGTCAGTGTTTACAGGGAGTTTCAGGGAGTGTGTCAGTGTTTACAGGGGGGTTCAGGGAGTGTGTCAGTGTTTACAGAGGGTTCAGGGAGTGTGTCCGTGTTTACAGGGGGGTTCAGGGAGTGTGTCCGTGTTTACAGGGAGTTTCAGGGAGTGTGTCAGTGTTTCCAGGGGGGTTCAGGGAGTGTGTCAGTGTTTACAGGGGGTTTCAGGGAGTGTGTCAGTGTTTACAGGGGGTTCAGGGAGTGTGTCCGTGTTTACAGGGGGGTTCAGGGAGTGTGTCAGTGTTTACAGGGGGTTTCAGGGAGTGTGTCAGTGTTTACAGGGGGTTCAGGGAGTGTGTCCGTGTTTACAGGGGGGTTCAGGAGTTTGTCCGTGTTTACAGGGAGTTTCAGGGAGTGTGTCAGTGTTTACAGGGGGGTTCAGGGAGTGTGTCAGTGTTTACAGGGAGTTTCAGGGAGTGTGTCAGTGCTTACATGGGGTTTCAGGGAGTGTGTCAGTGTTTACAGGGAGTTTCAGGGAGTGTGTCAGTGTTTACAGAGGGGTTCAGGGAGTGTGTCAGTGTTTACAGGGGGTTTCAGGGAGTGTGTCAGTGTTTACAGAGGGGTTCAGGGAGTGTGTCAGTGTTTACAGGGGGTTTCAGGGAGTGTGTCAGTGTTGACAGGGAGTTTCAGGGAATGTGTCAGTGTTTACAGGGGCGTTCAGGTAGTGTTTCCTGTTTACAGGGGGGTTCAGGGAGTGTGTCCGTGTTTACAGGGGGGTGCAGGGAGTGTGTCAGTGTTTACAGGGGGGTTCAGGGAGTGTGTCAGTGTTGACAGGGAGTTTCAGGGAGTGTGTCAGTGTTTACAGTGGGGTTCAGGGAGTGTGTCAGTGTTGAAAGGGAGTTTCAGGGAGTGTGTCAGTGATAACAGGGGGGTTCAGGGAGTGTGTCAGTGTTTACAGGGGGGTTCAGGGAGTGTGTCAGTGTTTACAGGGGGGTTCAGGGAGTGTGTCAGTGATAACAGGGGGGTTCAGGGAGTGTGTCAGTGATAACATGGGTGTTCAGGGAGTGTGTCAGTGTTTACAGGGGGTTCATGGAGTGTGTCAGTGTTTACAGAGGGTTCAGGGAGTGTGTCAGTGTTTACAGGGGGTTTCAGGGAGTGTGTCAGTGTTTACAGGGGGGATTCAGGGAGTGTGTCAGTGTTTACAGGGGGGTTCAGGGAGTGTGTCAGTGATAACAGGGGTGTTCAGGGAGTGTGTCAGTGTTTACAGGGGGGTTCAGGGAGTGTGTCCGTGTTTACAGGGGGATTCAGGGAGTGTGTCAGTGTTTACAGGGGGGATTCAGGGAGTGTGTCAGTGTTTACAGGGGGGATTCAGGGAGTGTGTCAGTGTTTACAGGGGGGATTCAGGGAGTATGTCCGTGTTTACAGGGGGGTTCAGGGAGTGTGTCAGTGTTTACAGGGGGGTTCAGGGAGTGTGTCAGTGGTTACAGGGGGGTTCAGGGAGTGTGTCAGTGTTTACAGGGGGGTTCAGGGAGTGTGTCCGTGTTTACAGGGGGCTTCAGGTAGTGTGTCCGTGTTTGCAGGGGGGTTCAGGGAGTGTGTCCGTGTTTACAGGGGGGTGCAGGGAGTGTGTCAGTGTTTACAGGGGGGTTCAGGGAGTGTGTCAGTGTTGACAGGGAGTTTCAGGGAGTGTGTCAGTGTTTACAGTGGGGTTCAGGGAGTGTGTCAGTGTTGACAGGGAGTTTCAGGGAGTGTGTCAGTGATAACAGGGGGGTTCAGGGAGTGTGTCAGTGATAACAGGGGGGTTCAGGGAGTGTGTCAGTGATAACAGGGGGGATTCAGGGAGTGTGTCAGTGTTTACAGGGGGGTTCAGGGAGTGTGTCAGTGATAACAGGGGGGATTCAGGGAGTGTGTCAGTGTTTACAGGGGGGTTCAGGGAGTGTGTCAGTGATAACAGGGGGGTTCAGGGAGTGTGTCAGTGATAACATGGGTGTTCAGGGAGTGTGTCAGTGTTTACAGGGGGTTCATGGAGTGTGTCAGTGTTTACAGAGGGTTCAGGGAGTGTGTCAGTGTTTACAGGGGGTTTCAGGGAGTGTGTCAGTGTTTACAGGGGGGATTCAGGGAGTGTGTCAGTGTTTACAGGGGGGTTCAGGGAGTGTGTCAGTGATAACAGGGGTGTTCAGGGAGTGTGTCAGTGTTTACAGGGGGGTTCAGGGAGTGTGTCCGTGTTTACAGGGGGATTCAGGGAGTGTGTCAGTGTTTACAGGGGGGATTCAGGGAGTGTGTCAGTGTTTACAGGGGGGTTCAGGGAGTGTGTCCGTGTTTACAGGGGGGTTCAGGGAGTGTGTCAGTGTTTACAGGGGGGTTCAGGGAGTGTGTCAGTGTTTACAGGGAGTTTCAGGGAGTGTGTCAGTGTTTACAGGGGGGTTCAGGGAGTGTGTCAGTGTTTACAGGGGGTTTCAGCGAGTGTGTCAGTGTTTACAGGGGGGTTCAGGGAGTGTGTCAGTGTTTACAGGGGGTTTCAGGGAGTGTGTCAGTGTTGACAGGGAGTTTCAGGGAGTGTGTCAGTGTTTACAGGGGGGTTCAGGTAGTGTGTCCGTGTTTACAGGGGGGTTCAGGGAGTGTGTCAGTGTTTACAGGGAGTTTCAGGGAGTGTGTCAGTGTTTACAGGGGGGTTCAGGGAGTGTGTCAGTGTTTACAGAGGGTTCAGGGAGTGTGTCCGTGTTTACAGGGGGGTTCAGGGAGTGTGTCCGTGTTTACAGGGAGTTTCAGGGAGTGTGTCAGTGTTTCCAGGGGGGTTCAGGGAGTGTGTCAGTGTTTACAGGGGGTTTCAGGGAGTGTGTCAGTGTTTACAGGGGGTTCAGGGAGTGTGTCCGTGTTTACAGGGGGGTTCAGGAGTTTGTCCGTGTTTACAGGGGGGTTCAGGGAGTGTGTCAGTGTTTACAGGGGGGTTCAGGGAGTGTGTCAGTGTTTACAGGGAGTTTCAGGGAGTGTGTCAGTGCTTACATGGGGTTTCAGGGAGTGTGTCAGTGTTTACAGGGAGTTTCAGGGAGTGTGTCAGTGTTTACAGAGGGGTTCAGGGAGTGTGTCAGTGTTTACAGGGGGTTTCAGGGAGTGTGTCAGTGTTGACAGGGAGTTTCAGGGAATGTGTCAGTGTTTACAGGGGCGTTCAGGTAGTGTTTCCTGTTTACAGGGGGGTTCAGGGAGTGTGTCCGTGTTTACAGGGGGGTGCAGGGAGTGTGTCAGTGTTTACAGGGGGGTTCAGGGAGTGTGTCCGTGTTTACAGGGGGGTTCAGGGAGTGTGTCAGTGTTGACAGGGAGTTTCAGGGAGTGTGTCAGTGTTTACAGTGGGGTTCAGGGAGTGTGTCAGTGTTGACAGGGAGTTTCAGGGAGTGTGTCAGTGATAACAGGGGGGTTCAGGGAGTGTGTCAGTGTTTACAGGGGGGTTCAGGGAGTGTGTCAGTGTTTACAGGGGGGTTCAGGGAGTGTGTCAGTGATAACAGGGGGGTTCAGGGAGTGTGTCAGTGATAACATGGGTGTTCAGGGAGTGTGTCAGTGTTTACAGGGGGTTCATGGAGTGTGTCAGTGTTTACAGAGGGTTCAGGGAGTGTGTCAGTGTTTACAGGGGGTTTCAGGGAGTGTGTCAGTGTTTACAGGGGGGATTCAGGGAGTGTGTCAGTGTTTACAGGGGGGTTCAGGGAGTGTGTCAGTGATAACAGGGGTGTTCAGGAAGTGTGTCAGTGTTTACAGGGGGGTTCAGGGAGTGTGTCCGTGTTTACAGGGGGATTCAGGGAGTGTGTCAGTGTTTACAGGGGGGATTCAGGGAGTGTGTCAGTGTTTACAGGGGGGTTCAGGGAGTGTGTCCGTGTTTACAGGGGGGTTCAGGGAGTGTGTCAGTGTTTACAGGGGGGTTCAGGGAGTGTGTCAGTGGTTACAGGGGGGTTCAGGGAGTGTGTCAGTGTTTACAGGGGGGTTCAGGGAGTGTGTCCGTGTTTACAGGGGGCTTCAGGTAGTGTGTCCGTGTTTGCAGGGGGGTTCAGGGAGTGTGTCCGTGTTTACAGGGGGGTGCAGGGAGTGTGTCAGTGTTTACAGGGGGGTTCAGGGAGTGTGTCAGTGTTGACAGGGAGTTTCAGGGAGTGTGTCAGTGTTTACAGTGGGGTTCAGGGAGTGTGTCAGTGTTGACAGGGAGTTTCAGGGAGTGTGTCAGTGATAACAGGGGGGTTCAGGGAGTGTGTCAGTGTTTACAGGGGGGTTCAGGGAGTGTGTCAGTGTTTACAGGGGGGTTCAGGGAGTGTGTCAGTGATAACAGGGGGGTTCAGGGAGTGTGTCAGTGATAACATGGGTGTTCAGGGAGTGTGTCAGTGTTTACAGGGGGTTCATGGAGTGTGTCAGTGTTTACAGAGGGTTCAGGGAGTGTGTCAGTGTTTACAGGGGGTTTCAGGGAGTGTGTCAGTGTTTACAGGGGGGATTCAGGGAGTGTGTCAGTGTTTACAGGGGGGTTCAGGGAGTGTGTCAGTGATAACAGGGGTGTTCAGGGAGTGTGTCAGTGTTTACAGGGGGGTTCAGGGAGTGTGTCAGTGATAACAGGGGTGTTCAGGGAGTGTGTCAGTGATAACAGGGGGGTTCAGGGAGTGTGTCCGTGTTTACAGGGAGTTTCAGGGAGTGTGTCAGTGTTTACAGGGGGATTCAGGGAGTGTGTCAGTGTTTACAGGGGGGATTCAGGGAGTGTGTCAGTGTTTACAGGGGGGTTCAGGGAGTGTGTCCGTGTTTACAGGGGGGTTCAGGGAGTGTGTCAGTGTTTACAGGGGGGTTCAGGGAGTGTGTCAGTGGTTACAGGGGGGTTCAGGGAGTGTGTCAGTGTTTACAGGGGGGTTCAGGGAGTGTGTCCGTGTTTACAGGGGGCTTCAGGTAGTGTGTCCGTGTTTGCAGGGGGGTTCAGGGAGTGTGTCCGTGTTTACAGGGGGGTTCAGGGAGTGTGTCCGTGTTTACAGGGGGGTTCAGGGAGTGTGTCAGTGTTTACAGGGGGGTTCAGGGAGTGTGTCCGTGTTTACAGGGGGGTTCAGGGAGTGTGTCAGTGTTGACAGGGAGTTTCAGGGAGTGCGTCAGTGTTTACAGGGGGGTTCAGGGAGTGTGTCAGTGATAACAGGGGGGTTCAGGGAGTGTGTCAGTGTTTACAGGGGGGTTCAGGGAGTGTGTCAGTGTTTCCAGGGGGGTTCAGGGAGTGTGTCAGTGATAACAGGGGGGATCAGGGAGTGTGTCAGTGATAACAGGGGTGTTCAGGGAGTGTGTCAGTGTTTACAGGGGGGTTCAGGGAGTGTGTCCGTGTTTACAGGGGGTTTCAGGGAGTGTGTCAGTGTTTACAGGGGGGTTCAGGGAGTGTGTCAGTGATAACAGGGGTGTTCAGGGAGTGTGTCAGTGTTTGCAGGGGGGTTCAGGGAGTGTGTCCGTGTTTACAGGGGGATTCAGGGAGTGTGTCAGTGTTTACAGGGGGGATTCAGGGAGTGTGTTAGTGTTTACAGGGGGGTTCAGGGAGTGTGTCCGTGTTTACGGGGGGGGTTCAGGGACTGTGTCAGTGTTTACAGGGGGGTTCAGGGAGTGTGTCAGTGTTTACAGGGGGGTTCAGGGAGTGTGTCAGTGTTTACAGGGGGGTTCAGGGAGTGTGTCAGTGTTTACAGGGAGTTTCAGGGAGTGTGTCAGTGTTTACGGGGGGTTCAGGGAGTATGTCCGTGTTTACAGGGGGGTTCAGGGAGTGTGTCAGTGTTTACAGGGAGTTTCAGGGAGTGTGTCAGTGTTTACAGGGGGTTCAGGGAGTGTGTCCGTGTTTACAGGGGGGTTCAGGGAGTGTGTCCGTGTTTACAGCGAGTTTCAGGGAGTGTGTCAGTGTTTACAGGGGAGTTCAGGGAGTGTGTCAGTGTTTACAGGGAGTTTCATAGAGTGTCAGTGTTTACGGGGGGGTTCAGGGAGTGTGTCAGTGTTTACAGGGGGGTTAAGGGAGTGTGTCAGTGTTTACAGAGGGTTCAGGGAGTGTGTCCGTGTTTACAGGGGGGTTCAGGGAGTGTGTCCGTGTTTACAGGGAGTTTCAGGGAGTGTGTCATTGTTTACAGGGGGGTTCAGGGAGTGTGTCCGTGTTTACAGGGGTTTCAGGGAATGTGTCAGTGTTTACAGGGGGGTTCAGGGAGTGTGTCCGTGTTTACAGGGGGGTTCAGGGAGTTTGTCCGTGTTTACAGGGAGTTTCAGGGAGTGTGTCAGTGTTTACAGCGGGGTTCAGGGAGTGTGTCCGTGTTTACAGTGGGTTTCAGGGAGTGTGTCAGTGTTTACAGGGGGGATTCAGGGAGTGTGTCAGTGTTTACAGGGGGGTTCAGGGAGTGTGTCAGTGATAACAGGGGTGTTCAGGGAGTGTGTCAGTGTTTGCAGGGGGGTTCAGGGAGTGTGTCCGTGTTTACAGGGGGATTCAGGGAGTGTGTCAGTGATAACAGGGGGGTTCAGGGAGTGTGTCAGTGATAACATGGGTGTTCAGGGAGTGTGTCAGTGTTTACAGGGGGTTCATGGAGTGTGTCAGTGTTTACAGAGGGTTCAGCGAGTGTGTCAGTGTTTACAGGGGGTTTCAGGGAGTGTGTCAGTGTTTACAGGGGGGATTCAGGGAGTGTGTCAGTGTTTACAGGGGGGTTCAGGGAGTGTGTCAGTGATAACAGGGGTGTTCAGGGAGTGTGTCAGTGTTTCCAGGGGGGTTCAGGGAGTGTGTCCGTGTTTACAGGGGGGTTCAGGGAGTGTGTCAGTGTTTACAGGGGGGTTCAGGGAGTGTGTCAGTGGTTACAGGGGGGTTCAGGGAGTGTGTCAGTGTTTACAGGGGGGTTCAGGGAGTGTGTCCGTGTTTACAGGGGGCTTCAGGTAGTGTGTCCGTGTTTGCAGGGGGTTTCAGGGAGTGTGTCCGTGTTTACAGGGGGGTTCAGGGAGTGTGTCAGTGTTTACAGCGGGGTTCAGGGAGTGTGTCAGTGTTGACAGGGAGTTTCAGGGAGTGCGTCAGTGTTTACAGGGGGGTTCAGGGAGTGTGTCAGTGATAACAGGGGGGTTCAGGGAGTGTGTCAGTGTTTACAGGGGGGTTCAGGGAGTGTGTCAGTGTTTCCAGGGGGGTTCAGGGAGTGTGTCAGTGATAACAGGGGGGTTCAGGGAGTGTGTCAGTGATAACAGGGGTGTTCAGGGAGTGTGTCAGTGTTTACAGGGGGTTCATGGAGTGTGTCAGTGTTTACAGCGGGGTTCAGGGAGTGTGTTCGTGTTTACAGGGGGTTTCAGGGAGTGTATCAGTGTTTACAGGGGGGATTCAGGGAGTGTGTCAGTGTTTACAGGGGGGTTCAGGGAGTGTGTCAGTGATAACAGGGGTGTTCAGGGAGTGTGTCAGTGTTTGCAGGGGGGTTCAGGGAGTGTGTCCGTGTTTACAGGGGGATTCAGGGAGTGTGTCAGTGTTTACAGGGGGGATTCAGGGAGTGTGTTAGTGTTTACATAGGGGTTCAGGGAGTGTGTCCGTGTTTACGGGGGGGGTTCAGGGAGTGTGTCAGTGTTTACAGGGGGGTTCAGGGAGTGTGTCAGTGTTTACAGGGGGGTTCAGGGAGTGTGTCAGTGTTTACAGGGGGGTTCAGGGAGTGTGTCAGTGTTTACAGGGGGTTCATGGAGTGTGTCAGTGTTTACAGCGGGGTTCAGGGAGTGTGTCCGTGTTTACAGGGGGTTTCAGGGAGTGTGTCAGTGTTTACAGGGGGGTTCAGGGAGTGTGTCAGTGATAACAGGGGTGTTCAGGGAGTGTGTCAGTGTTTGCAGGGGGGTTCAGGGAGTGTGTCCGTGTTTACAGGGGGATTCAGGGAGTGTGTCAGTGTTTACAGGGGGGATTCAGGGAGTGTGTTAGTGTTTACAGGGGGGTTCAGGGAGTGTGTCCGTGTTTACGGGGGGGGTTCAGGGACTGTGTCAGTGTTTACAGGGGGGTTCAGGGAGTGTGTCAGTGTTTACAGGGGGGTTCAGGGAGTGTGTCAGTGTTTACAGGGGGGTTCAGGGAGTGTGTCAGTGTTTACAGGGAGTTTCAGGGAGTGTGTCAGTGTTTACGGGGGGTTCAGGGAGTATGTCCGTGTTTACAGGGGGGTTCAGGGAGTGTGTCAGTGTTTACAGGGAGTTTCAGGGAGTGTGTCAGTGTTTACAGGGGGTTCAGGGAGTGTGTCCGTGTTTACAGGGGGGTTCAGGGAGTGTGTCCGTGTTTACAGCGAGTTTCAGGGAGTGTGTCAGTGTTTACAGGGGAGTTCAGGGAGTGTGTCAGTGTTTACAGGGAGTTTCATAGAGTGTCAGTGTTTACGGGGGGGTTCAGGGAGTGTGTCAGTGTTTACAGAGGGTTCAGGGAGTGTGTCCGTGTTTACAGGGGGGTTCAGGGAGTGTGTCCGTGTTTACAGGGAGTTTCAGGGAGTGTGTCATTGTTTACAGGGGGGTTCAGGGAGTGTGTCCGTGTTTACAGGGGTTTCAGGGAATGTGTCAGTGTTTACAGGGGGTTCAGGGAGTGTGTCCGTGTTTACAGGGGGGTTCAGGGAGTTTGTCCGTGTTTACAGGGAGTTTCAGGGAGTGTGTCAGTGTTTACAGCGGGGTTCAGGGAGTGTGTCCGTGTTTACAGTGGGTTTCAGGGAGTGTGTCAGTGTTTACAGGGGGGATTCAGGGAGTGTGTCAGTGTTTACAGGGGGGTTCAGGGAGTGTGTCAGTGATAACAGGGGTGTTCAGGGAGTGTGTCAGTGTTTCCAGGGGGGTTCAGGGAGTGTGTCCGTGTTTACAGGGGGATTCAGGGAGTGTGTCAGTGTTCACAGGGGGGATTCAGGGAGTGTGTCAGTGTTTACAGGGGGGTTCAGGGAGTGTGTCCGTGTTTACAGGGGGGTTCAGGGAGTGTGTCAGTGTTTACAGGGGGGTTCAGGGAGTGTGTCAGTGGTTACAGGGGGGTTCAGGGAGTGTGTCAGTGTTTACAGGGGGGTTCAGGGAGTGTGTCCGTGTTTACAGGGGGCTTCAGGTAGTGTGTCCGTGTTTGCAGGGGGTTTCAGGGAGTGTGTCCGTGTTTACAGGGGGGTTCAGGGAGTGTGTCAGTGTTTACAGCGGGGTTCAGGGAGTGTGTCAGTGTTGACAGGGAGTTTCAGGGAGTGCGTCAGTGTTTACAGGGGGGTTCAGGGAGTGTGTCAGTGATAACAGGGGGGTTCAGGGAGTGTGTCAGTGTTTACAGGGGGGTTCAGGGAGTGTGTCAGTGTTTCCAGGGGGGTTCAGGGAGTGTGTCAGTGATAACAGGGGGGTTCAGGGAGTGTGTCAGTGATAACAGGGGTGTTCAGGGAGTGTGTCAGTGTTTACAGGGGGTTCATGGAGTGTGTCAGTGTTTACAGGGGGGTTCAGGGAGTGTGTCAGTGATAACAGGGGTGTTCAGGGAGTGTGTCAGTGTTTACAGGGGGATTCAGGGAGTGTGTCAGTGTTTACAGGGGGGATTCAGGGAGTGTGTTAGTGTTTACAGGGGGATTCAGGGAGTGTGTCAGTGTTTGCAGGGGGGTTCAGGGAGTGTGTCCGTGTTTACAGGGGGATTCAGGGAGTGTGTCAGTGTTTACAGGGGGGATTCAGGGAGTGTGTTAGTGTTTACAGGGGGGTTCAGGGAGTGTGTCCGTGTTTACGGGGGGGGTTCAGGGACTGTGTCAGTGTTTACAGGGGGGTTCAGGGAGTGTGTCAGTGTTTACAGGGGGGTTCAGGGAGTGTGTCAGTGTTTACAGGGGGGTTCAGGGAGTGTGTCAGTGTTTACAGGGAGTTTCAGGGAGTGTGTCAGTGTTTACGGGGGGTTCAGGGAGTATGTCCGTGTTTACAGGGGGGTTCAGGGAGTGTGTCAGTGTTTACAGGGAGTTTCAGGGAGTGTGTCAGTGTTTACAGGGGGTTCAGGGAGTGTGTCCGTGTTTACAGGGGGGTTCAGGGAGTGTGTCCGTGTTTACAGCGAGTTTCAGGGAGTGTGTCAGTGTTTACAGGGGAGTTCAGGGAGTGTGTCAGTGTTTACAGGGAGTTTCATAGAGTGTCAGTGTTTACGGGGGGGTTCAGGGAGTGTGTCAGTGTTTACAGGGGGGTTAAGGGAGTGTGTCAGTGTTTACAGAGGGTTCAGGGAGTGTGTCCGTGTTTACAGGGGGGTTCAGGGAGTGTGTCCGTGTTTACAGGGAGTTTCAGGGAGTTTGTCATTGTTTACAGGGGGGTTCAGGGAGTGTGTCCGTGTTTACAGGGGTTTCAGGGAATGTGTCAGTGTTTACAGGGGGTTCAGGGAGTGTGTCCGTGTTTTCAGGGGGGTTCAGGGAGTTTGTCCGTGTTTACAGGGAGTTTCAGGGAGTGTGTCAGTGTTTACAGCGGGGTTCAGGGAGTGTGTCCGTGTTTACAGTGGGTTTCAGGGAGTGTGTCAGTGTTTACAGGGGGGTTCAGGGAGTGTGTCAGTGTTTACAGGGGGGATTCAGGGAGTGTGTCAGTGTTTACAGGGGGGTTCAGGGAGTGTGTCAGTGATAACAGGTGTGTTCAGGGAGTGTGTCAGTGTTTGCAGGGGGGTTCAGAGAGTGTGTCCGTGTTTACAGGGGGATTCAGGGAGTGTGTCAGTGATAACAGGGGGGTTCAGGGAGTGTGTCAGTGATAACATGGGTGTTCAGGGAATGTGTCAGTGTTTACAGGGGGTTCATGGAGTGTGTCAGTGTTTACAGAGGGTTCAGCGAGTGTGTCAGTGTTTACAGGGGGGATTCAGGGAGTGTGTTAGTGTTTACATAGGGGTTCAGGGAGTGTGTCCGTGTTTACGGGGGGGGTTCAGGGAGTGTGTCAGTGTTTACAGGGGGGTTCAGGGAGTGTGTCAGTGTTTACAGGGGGGTTCAGGGAGTGTGTCAGTGTTTACAGGGGGGTTCAGGGAGTGTGTCAGTGTTTACAGGGAGTTTCAGGGAGTGTGTCAGTGTTCACAGGGGGTTCAGGGAGTATGTCCGTGTTTACAGGGGGGTTCAGGGAGTGTGTCAGTGTTTACAGGGAGTTTCAGGGAGTGTGTCAGTGTTTACAGGGGGTTCAGGGAGTGTGTCCGTGTTTACAGGGGGGTTCAGGGAGTGTGTCCGTGTTTACAGCGAGTTTCAGGGAGTGTGTCAGTGTTTACAGGGGCGTTCAGGGAGTGTGTCAGTGTTTACAGGGAGTTTCATAGAGTGTCTGTGTTTACGGGGGGGTTCAGGGAGTGTGTCAGTGTTTACAGGGGGGTTAAGGGAGTGTGTCAGTGTTTACAGAGGGTTCAGGGAGTGTGTCCGTGTTTACAGGGGGGTTCAGGGAGTGTGTCCGTGTTTACAGGGAGTTTCAGGGAGTGTGTCATTGTTTACAGGGGGGTTCAGGGAGTGTGTCCGTGTTTACAGGGGTTTCAGGGAATGTGTCAGTGTTTACAGGGGGTTCAGGGAGTGTGTCCGTGTTTACAGGGGGGTTCAGGGAGTTTGTCCGTGTTTACAGGGAGTTTCAGGGAGTGTGTTAGTGTTTACAGCGGGGTTCAGGGAGTGTGTCCGTGTTTACAGGGGGTTTCAGGGAGTGTGTCAGTGTTTACAGGGGGGATTCAGGGAGTGTGTCAGTGTTTACAGGGGGGTTCAGGGAGTGTGTCAGTGATAACAGGGGTGTTCAGGGAGTGTGTCAGTGTTTGCAGGGGGGTTCAGGGAGTGTGTCCGTGTTAACAGGGGGATTCAGGGAGTGTGTCAGTGCTTACAGGGGGGATTCAGGGAGTGTGTTAGTGTTTACAGGGTGGTTCAGGGAGTGTGTCCGTGTTTACGGGGGGGGTTCAGGGAGTGTGTCAGTGTTTACAGGGGGGTTCAGGGAGTGTGTCAGTGTTTACAGGGGGGTTCAGGGAGTGTGTCAGTGTTTACAGGGGCGTTCAGGGAGTGTGTCAGTGTTTACAGGGAGTTTCAGGGAGTGTGTCAGTGTTTACAGGGGGTTCAGGGAGTGTGTCCGTGTTTACAGGGGGGTTCAGGGAGTGTGTCCGTGTTTACAGCGAGTTTCAGGGAGTGTGTCAGTGTTTACAGGGGGGTTCAGGGAGTGTGTCAGTGTTTACAGGGAGTTTCATAGAGTGTCAGTGTTTACGGGGGGGGTTCAGGGAGTGTGTCAGTGTTTACAGGGGGGTTAAGGGAGTGTGTCAGTGTTTACAGAGGGTTCAGGGAGTGTGTCCGTGTTTACAGGGGGGTTCAGGGAGTGTGTCCGTGTTTACAGGGAGTTTCAGGGAGTGTGTCATTGTTTACAGGGGGGTTCAGGGAGTGTGTCCGTGTTTACAGGGGTTTCAGGGAATGTGTCAGTGTTTACAGGGGGTTCAGGGAGTGTGTCCGTGTTTACAGGGGGGTTCAGGGAGTTTGTCCGTGTTTACAGGGAGTTTCAGGGAGTGTGTCAGTGTTTACAGGGGAGTTCAGGGAGTGTGTCAGTGTTTACAGGGATTTTCAGGGAGTGTGTCAGTGCTTACATGGGGTTTCAGGGAGTGTGTCAGTGTTTACAGGGGGGTTCAGGGAGTGTGTCCGTGTTTACAGGGGGGTTCAGGGAGTGTGTCAGAGTTTACAGGGGGTTTCAGGGAGTGTGTCAGTGTTGACAGGGAGTTTCAGGGTGTGTGTCAGTGTTTACAGGGGGGTTCAGGGAGTGTGTCAGTGATAACAGGGGGGTTCAGGGAGTGTGTCAGTGTTTACAGAGGGGTTCAGGGAGTGTGTCCGTGTTTGCAGGGGGTTCAGGGAGTGTGTCAGTGTTTACAGGGGGTTCAGGGAGTGTGTCCGTGTTTACAGGGGGGTTCAGGGAGTTTGTCCGTGTTTCCAGGGAGTTTCAGGGAGTGTGTCAGTGTTTACAGGGGGGTACAGGGAGTGTGTCAGTGTTTACAGGGAGTTTCAGGGAGTGTGTCAGTGCTTACATGGGATTTCAGGGAGTGTGTCAGTGTTTACAGGGAGTTTCAGGGAGTGTGTCAGTGTTTACAGGGGGGTTCAGGGAGTGTGTCCGTGTTTACAGGGGGGTTCAGGGAGTGTGTCAGTGTTGACAGGGAGTTTCAGGGAGTGTGTCAGTGTTTACAGGGGGGTTCAGGGAGTGTGTCAGTGATAACAGGGGGGTTCAGGGAGTGTGTCCGTGTTTGCAGGGGGTTCAGGGAGTGTGTCAGTGTTTACAGGGGGTTCAGGGAGTGTGTCCATATTTACAGAGGGGTTCGGGGAGTGTGTCCGTGTTTGCAGGGGGTTCAGGGAGTGTGTTAGTGTTTACATGGGGTTTCAGGGAGTGTGTCAGTGTTCGCAGGGGGCTGCAGGGAGTGTGTTCGTGTTTGCAGGGGGGGTCTCAGGGAGTCTGTCAGTGTTTACATGGGGTTTCAGGGAGTGTGTCCGTGTTTACAGGGGGTTCGGTGAATGTGTCAGTGTTTACAGGGTTTCGAGGGAATGTGTCACTGTTCACATGGTGTTCAGGGAGTATGTCAGTGTTTACAGGGTGGGTTCTGGATGTGCGTCAGTATTGACAGGGGGGGATTCAGGGAATGTGTTTGTGTGTCAGTGTTTACAGGGTGTTCATGGAGTGTTTCCGTGTTTACAGGGGGGTCTCAGGGAGTGTGTCAGTGTTTACAGAGGGTTCAGGGAGTGTGTCAGTGATTACAGGGGTTTCCGGGATGCGTCAGTGTTTACAGGGTGTTCAGGGAGTGTTTCCGTGTTTACAGGGGGGTCTCATGGAGTGTGTCAGTGTTTACAGAGGGTTCAGGGAGTGTGTCAGTGTTTACAGGGGGTTTCAGGGAGTGTGTCAGTGTTTACAGGGGGGATTCAGGGAGTGTGTCAGTGTTTACAGGGGGGTTCAGGGAGTGTGTCAGTGATAACAGGGGTGTTCAGGGAGTGTGTCAGTGTTTACAGGGGGGTTCAGGGAGTGTGTCCGTGTTTACAGGGGGATTCAGGGAGTGTGTCAGTGTTTACAGGGGGGATTCAGGGAGTGTGTCAGTGTTTACAGGGGGGTTCAGGGAGTGTGTCCGTGTTTACAGGGGGGTTCAGGGAGTGTGTCCGTGTTTACAGGGGGGTTCAGGGAGTGTGTCAGTGTTTACAGGGGGGTTCAGGGAGTGTGTCAGTGGTTACAGGGGGGTTCAGGGAGTGTGTCAGTGTTTACAGGGGGGTTCAGGGAGTGTGTCCGTGTTTACAGGGGGCTTCAGGTAGTGTGTCCGTGTTTGCAGGGGGTTTCAGGGAGTGTGTCCGTGTTTACAGGGGGGTTCAGGGAGTGTGTCAGTGTTTACAGGGAGTTTCAGGGAGTGCGTCAGTGTTTACAGGGGGGTTCAGGGAGTGTGTCAGTGATAACAGGGGGGTTCAGGGAGTGTGTCAGTGTTTACAGGGGGGTTCAGGGAGTGTGTCAGTGTTTCCAGGGGGGTTCAGGGAGTGTGTCAGTGATAACAGGGGGGTTCAGGGAGTGTATCAGTGATAACAGGGGTGTTCAGGGAGTGTGTCAGTGTTTACAGGGGGTTCATGGAGTGTGTCAGTGTTTACAGCGGGGTTCAGGGAGTGTGTCCGTGTTTACAGGGGGTTTCAGGGAGTGTGTCAGTGTTTACAGGGGGGATTCAGGGAGTGTGTCAGTGTTTACAGGGGGGTTCAGGGAGTGTGTCAGTGATAACAGGGGTGTTCAGGGAGTGTGTCAGTGTTTGCAGGGGGATTCAGGGAGTGTGTCCGTGTTTACAGGGGGATTCTGGGAGTGTGTCAGTGTTTACAGGGGGGATTCAGGGAGTGTGTTAGTGTTTACAGGGGGGTTCAGGGAGTGTGTCCGTGTTTACGGGGGGGGTTCAGGGAGTGTGTCAGTGTTTACAGGGGGGTTCAGGGAGTGTGTCAGTGTTTACAGGGGGGTTCAGGGAGTGTGTCAGTGTTTACAGGGGGGTTCAGGGAGTGTGTCAGTGTTTACAGGGAGTTTCAGGGAGTGTGTCAGTGTTTACAGGGGGGTTCAGGGAGTGTGTCAGTGTTTACAGGGAGTTTCAGGGAGTGTGTCAGTGTTTACAGGGGGGTTCAGGGAGTGTGTCCGTGTTTACAGGGGGGTTCAGGGAGTGTGTCAGTGTTTACAGGGAGTTTCAGGGAGTGTGTCAGTGTTTACAGGGGGTTCAGGGAGTATGTCCGTGTTTACAGGGGGGTTCAGGGAGTGTGTCAGTGTTTACAGGGAGTTTCAGGGAGTGTGTCAGTGTTTACAGGGGGTTCAGGGAGTGTGTCCGTGTTTACAGGGGGGTTCAGGGAGTGTGTCCGTGTTTACAGCGAGTTTCAGGGAGTGTGTCAGTGTTTACAGGGGCGTTCAGGGAGTGTGTCAGTGTTTACAGGGAGTTTCATAGAGTGTCAGTGTTTACGGGGGGGTTCAGGGAGTTTGTCCGTGTTTACAGGGAGTTTCAGGGAGTGTGTCAGTGTTTACAGCGGGGTTCAGGGAGTGTGTCCGTGTTTACAGGGGGTTTCAGGGAGTGTGTCAGTGTTTACAGGGGGGATTCAGGGAGTGTGTCAGTGTTTACAGGGGGGTTCAGGGAGTGTGTCAGTGATAACAGGGGTGTTCAGGGAGTGTGTCAGTGTTTGCAGGGGGGTTCAGGGAGTGTGTCCGTGTTAACAGGGGGATTCAGGGAGTGTGTCAGTGTTTACAGGGGGGATTCAGGGAGTGTGTTAGTGTTTACAGGGTGGTTCAGGGAGTGTGTCCGTGTTTACGGGGGGGGTTCAGGGAGTGTGTCAGTGTTTACAGGGGGGTTCAGGGAGTGTGTCAGTGTTTACAGGGAGTTTCAGGGAGTGTGTCAGTGTTTACAGGGGGTTCAGGGAGTATGTCCGTGTTTACAGGGGGGTTCAGGGAGTGTGTCAGTGTTTACAGGGAGTTTCAGGGAGTGTGTCAGTGTTTACAGGGGGTTCAGGGAGTGTGTCCGTGTTTACAGGGGGGTTCAGGGAGTGTGTCCGTGTTTACAGCGAGTTTCAGGGAGTGTGTCAGTGTTTACAGGGGGGTTCAGGGAGTGTGTCAGTGTTTACAGGGAGTTTCATAGAGTGTCAGTGTTTACGGGGGGGGTTCAGGGAGTGTGTCAGTGTTTACAGGGGGGTTAAGGGAGTGTGTCAGTGTTTACAGAGGGTTCAGGGAGTGTGTCCGTGTTTACAGGGGGGTTCAGGGAGTGTGTCCGTGTTTACAGGGAGTTTCAGGGAGTGTGTCATTGTTTACAGGGGGGTTCAGGGAGTGTGTCCGTGTTTACAGGGAGTTTCAGGGAGTGTGTCATTGTTTACAGGGGGGTTCAGGGAGTGTGTCCGTGTTTACAGGGGGTTCAGGGAGTGTGTCCGTGTTTACAGGGGGGTTCAGGGAGTTTGTCCGTGTTTACAGGGAGTTTCAGGGAGTGTGTCAGTGTTTACAGGGGGGTTCAGGGAGTGTGTCAGTGTTTACAGGGATTTTCAGGGAGTGTGTCAGTGCTTACATGGGGTTTCAGGGAGTGTGTCAGTGTTTACAGGGGGGTTCAGGGAGTGTGTCCGTGTTTACAGGGGGGTTCAGGGAGTGTGTCAGAGTTTACAGGGGGTTTCAGGGAGTGTGTCAGTGTTGACAGGGAGTTTCAGGGAGTGTGTCAGTGTTTACAGGGGGGTTCAGGGAGTGTGTCAGTGATAACAGGGGGGTTCAGGGAGTGTGTCAGTGTTTACAGAGGGGTTCAGGGAGTGTGTCCGTGTTTGCAGGGGGTTCAGGGAGTGTGTCAGTGTTTACAGGGGGTTCAGGGAGTGTGTCCGTGTTTACAGGGGGGTTCAGGGAGTGTGTCAGTGTTTACAGGGAGTTTCAGGGAGTGTGTCAGTGCTTACATGGGATTTCAGGGAGTGTGTCAGTGTTTACAGGGAGTTTCAGGGAGTGTGTCAGTGTTTACAGGGGGGTTCAGGGAGTGTGTCAGTGTTTACAGGGGGGTTCAGGGAGTGTGTCAGTGATAACAGGGTGGTTCAGGGAGTGTGTCCGTGTTTGCAGGGGGTTCAGGGAGTGTGTCAGTGTTTACAGGGGGGTTCAGGGAGTGTGTCCATATTTACAGAGGGGTTCGGGGAGTGTGTCAGTGTTTACAGGGGGGTTCAGGGAGTGTGTCAGTGATAACAGGGGGGTTCAGGGAGTGTGTCCGTGTTTGCAGGGGGTTCAGGGAGTGTGTTAGTGTTTACATGGGGTTTCAGGGAGTGTGTCAGTGTTCGCAGGGGGCTGCAGGGAGTGTGTTCGTGTTTGCAGGGGGGGTCTCAGGGAGTCTGTCAGTGTTTACATGGGGTTTCAGGGAGTGTGTCCGTGTTTACAGGGGGTTCGGTGAATGTGTCAGTGTTTACAGGGTTTCGAGGGAATGTGTCACTGTTCACATGGTGTTCAGGGAGTATGTCAGTGTTTACAGGGTGGGTTCTGGATGTGCGTCAGTATTGACAGGGGGGGATTCAGGGAATGTGTTTGTGTGTCAGTGTTTACAGGGTGTTCATGGAGTGTTTCCGTGTTTACAGGGGGGTCTCAGGGAGTGTGTCAGTGTTTACAGAGGGTTCAGGGAGTGTGTCAGTGATTACAGGGGTTTCCGGGATGCGTCAGTGTTTACAGGGTGTTCAGGGACTGTGTCAGTGTTTTCAGGGGGGTTCAGGGAGTGTGTCAGTGTTTGCAGGGGGGTTCAGGGAGTGTGTCAGTGTTTGCAGGGGGGTTCAGGGAGTGTGTCAGTGTTTACAGGGTGTTCAGGGCGTGTGTCCGTGTTTACAGGGGGGTCTCAGGGAGTGTGTCAGAGTTTACAGGGTGTTTCAGGGAGTGTGTCAGTGTTTACAGAGGGTTCAGGGAGTGTGTCAGTGTTTACAGAGGGTTCAGGGAGTGTGTCAGTGTTTACAGCGGGGTTCAGGTAGTGTGTCCGTGTTTACAGGGGGGTTCAGCGAGTGTGTCCGTGTTTACAGGGGGGTTCAGGGAGTGTGTCAGTGTTTACAGGGGGGTTCAGGGAGTGTGTCAGTGTTGACAGGGATTTTCAGGGAGTGTGTCAGTGTTTACAGGGGGGTTCAGGGTGTGTGTCAGTGATAACAGGGGGGTTCAGGGAGTGTGTCAGTGTTTACAGAGGGGTTCAGGGAGTGTGTCAGTGTTTACAGGGGCGTTCGGGGAGTGTGTCAGTGATAACAAGGGTGTTCAGGGAGTGTGTCATTATTTACAGGGGGTTCATGGAGTGTGTCAGTGTTTACAGAGGCTTCAGGGAGTGTGTCAGTGTTGTCAGGGATTTTCAGGGAGTGTGTCAGTGTTTACAGGGGGGTTCAGGGTGTGTGTCAGTGATAACAGGGGGGTTCAGGGAGTGTGTCAGTGTTTACAGAGGGGTTCAAGGAGTGTGTCAGTGTTTACAGGGGGGATTAAGGGAGTGTGTCAGTGTTTACAGGGGGGTTCAGGGAGTGTGTCCGTGTTTACAGGGGGGTTCAGGGAGTGTGTCAGTGTTTACAGGGGGGTTCAGGGAGTGTGTCAGTGTTTACAGGGGGGTTCAGGGAGTGTGTCAGTGTTTACAGGGGGGTTCAGGGAGTGTGTCCGTGTTTACAGGGGGGTTCAGGGAGTGTGTCAGTGTTTACAGGGGGGTTCAGGGAGTGTGTCAGTGTTTACAGAGGGTTCAGGGAGTGTGTCAGTGATAACAGGGGTGTTCAGGGAGTGTGTCAGTGTTTACAGGGGGGTTCAGGGAGTGTGTCCGTGTTTACAGGGGGATTCAGGGAGTGTGTCAGTGTTTACAGGGGGGATTAAGGGAGTGTGTCAGTGTTTACAGGGGGGTTCAGGGAGTGTGTCCGTGTTTACAGGGGGGTTCAGGGAGTGTGTCAATGTTTACAGGGGGTTCAGGGAGTGTGTCAGTGTTTACAGGGGGGTTCAGGGAGTGTGTCCGTGTTTACAGGGGGATTCAGGGAGTGTGTCAGTGTTTACAGGGGGGATTAAGGGAGTGTGTCAGTGTTTACAGGGGGTTCAGGGAGTGTGTCCGTGTTTACAGGGGGGTTCAGGGAGTGTGTCAGTGTTTACAGGGAGTTTCAGGGAGTGTGTCAGTGTTTACATTGGGTTCAGGGAGTGTGTCCGTGTTTACAGGGGGGTTCAGGGAGTGTGTCCGTGTTTACAGGGAGTTTCAGGGAGTGTGTCAGTGTTTACAGGGGGGTTCAGGGAGTGTGTCAGTGTTTACAGGGTGTTTCAGGGAGTGTGTCAGTGTTTACAGGGGGGTTCAGGGAGTGTGTCAGTGTTTACAGGGGCGTTAAGGGAGTGTGTCAGTGTTTACAGAGGGTTCAGGGAGTGTGTCCGTGTTTACAGGGGGGTTCAGGGAGTGTGTCCGTGTTTACAGGTAGTTTCAGGGAGTGTGTCAGTGTTTACAGGGGGGTTCAGGGAGTGTGTCAGTGTTTACAGGGGGTTTCATGGAGTGTGTCAGTATTTACAGGGGGTTCAGGGAGTGTGTCCGTGTTTACAGGGGGGTTCAGGGAATTTGTTCGTGTTTACAGGGAGTTTCAGGGAGTGTGTCAGTGCTTACATGGGGTTTCAGGGAGTGTGTCAGTGTTTACAGGGAGTTTCAGGGAGTGTTTCAGTGTTTACAGGGGGGTTCAGGGAGTGTGTCAGTGTTTACAGGGAGTTTCAGGGAGTGTTTCAGTGTTTACAGGGGGGTTCAGGGAGTGTGTCAGTGTTTACAGGGAGTTTCAGGGAGTGTTTCAGTGTTTACAGGGGGGTTCAGGGAGTGTGTCAGTGTTTACAGGGAGTTTCAGGGAGTGTTTCAGTGTTTACAGGGGGGTTCAGGGAGTGTGTCAGTGTTTACAGGGGGGTTCAGGGAGTGTGTCAGTGTTTACAGGGAGTTTCAGGGAGTGTGTCAGTGTTTACAGGGGGTTCAGGGAGTATGTCCGTGTTTACAGGGGGGTTCAGGGAGTGTGTCAGTGTTTACAGGGAGTTTCAGGGAGTGTGTCAGTGCTTACATGGGATTTCAGGGAGTGTGTCAGTGTTTACAGGGAGTTTCAGGGAGTGTGTCAGTGTTTACAGGGGGGTTCAGGGAGTGTGTCCGTGTTTACAGGTAGTTTCAGGGAGTGTGTCAGTGTTTCCAGGGGGGTTCAGGGAGTGTGTCAGTGTTTACAGGGGGTTTCAGGGAGTGTGTCAGTGTTGACAGGGAGTTTCAGGGAGTGTGTCAGTGTTTACAGGGGGGTTCAGGGAGTGTGTCAGTGATAACAGGGGGGTTCAGGGAGTGTGTCCGTGTTTGCAGGGGGTTCAGGGAGTGTGTCAGTGTTTACAGGGGGTTCAGGGAGTGTGTCCATATTTACAGAGGGGTTCAGGGAGTGTGTTAGTGTTTACATGGGGTTTCAGGGAGTGTGTCAGTGTTCGCAGGGGGCTGCAGGGAGTGTGTTCGTGTTTGCAGGGGGGGTCTCAGGGAGTCTGTCAGTGTTTCCATGGGGTTTCAGGGAGTGTGTCCGTGTTTACAGGGGGTTCGGTGAATGTGTCAGTGTTTACAGGGTTTCGAGGGAATGTGTCACTGTTCACATGGTGTTCAGGGAGTATGTCAGTGTTTACAGGGTGGGTTCTGGATGTGCGTCAGTATTGACAGGGGGGGATTCAGGGAATGTGTTTGTGTGTCAGTGTTTACAGGGTGTTCATGGAGTGTTTCCGTGTTTACAGGGGGGTCTCAGGGAGTGTGTCAGTGTTTACAGAGGGTTCAGGGAGTGTGTCAGTGATTACAGGGGTTTCCGGGATGCGTCAGTGTTTACAGGGTGTTCAGGGACTGTGTCAGTGTTTTCAGGGGGGTTCAGGGAGTGTGTCAGTGTTTGCAGGGGGGTTCAGGGAGTGTGTCAGTGTTTGCAGGGGGGTTCAGCGAGTGTGTCAGTGTTTACAGGGTGTTCAGGGAGTGTGTCCGTGTTTACAGGGGGGTCTCAGGGAGTGTGTCAGAGTTTACAGGGTGTTTCAGGGAGTGTGTCAGTGTTTACAGAGGGTTCAGGGAGTGTGTCAGTGTTTACAGAGGGTTCAGGGAGTGTGTCAGTGTTTACAGGGGCGTTCGGGGAGTGTGTCAGTGATAACAGGGGTGTTCAGGGAGTGTGTCAGTGTTTACAGGGGGTTCATGGAGTGTGTCAGTGTTTACAGAGGGTTCAGGGAGTGTGTCAGTGTTGTCAGGGATTTTCAGGGAGTGTGTCAGTGTTTACAGGGGGGTTCAGGGTGTGTGTCAGTGATAACAGGGGGGTTCAGGGAGTGTGTCAGTGTTTACAGAGGGGTTCAGGGAGTGTGTCAGTGTTTACAGGGGGGATTAAGGGAGTGTGTCAGTGTTTACAGGGGGGTTCAGGGAGTGTGTCCGTGTTTACAGGGGGGTTCAGGGAGTGTGTCAGTGTTTACAGGGGGGTTCAGGGAGTGTGTCCGTGTTTACAGGGGGATTCAGGGAGTGTGTCAGTGTTTACAGGGGGGTTCAGGGAGTGTGTCCGTGTTTACAGGGGGGTTCAGGGAGTGTGTCAGTGTTTACAGGGAGTTTCAGGGAGTGTGTCAGTGTTTACAGGGGGGTTCAGGGAGTGTGTCAGTGTTTACAGGGTGTTTCAGGGAGTGTGTCAGTGTTTACAGGGGGGTTCAGGGAGTGTGTCAGTGTTTACAGGGGCGTTAAGGGAGTGTGTCAGTGTTTACAGAGGGTTCAGGGAGTGTGTCCGTGTTTACAGGGGGGTTCAGGGAGTGTGTCCGTGTTTACAGGTCGTTTCAGGGAGTGTGTCAGTGTTTACAGGGGGGTTCAGGGAGTGTGTCAGTGTTTACAGGGGGTTCAGGGAGTGTGTCCGTGTTTACAGGGGGGTTCAGGGAGTTTGTTCGTGTTTACAGGGAGTTTCAGGGAGTGTGTCAGTGCTTACATGGGGTTTCAGGGAGTGTGTCAGTGTTTACAGGGAGTTTCAGGGAGTGTTTCAGTGTTTACAGGGGGGTTCAGGGAGTGTGTCCGTGTTTACAGGGGGTTTCAGGGAGTGTGTCAGTGTTGACAGGGAGTTTCAGGGTGTGTGTCAGTGATAACAGGGGGGTTCAGGGAGTGTGTCAGTGTTTACAGAGGGGTTCAGGGAGTGTGTCAGTGTTTACAGGGGCGTTCGGGGAGTGTGTCAGTGATAACAGGGGTGTTCAGGGAGTGTGTCAGTGTTTACAGGGGGTTCATGGAGTGTGTCAGTGTTTACAGAGGGTTCAGGGAGTGTGTCAGTGTTGTCAGGGATTTTCAGGGAGTGTGTCAGTGTTTACAGGGGGGTTCAGGGTGTGTGTCAGTGATAACAGGGGGGTTCAGGGAGTGTGTCAGTGTTTACAGAGGGGTTCAGGGAGTGTGTCAGTGTTTACAGGGGGGTTCAGGGAGTGTGTCAGTGATAACAGGGGGGTTCAGGGAGTGTGTCAGTGTTTACAGAGGGGTTCAGGGAGTGTGTCAGTGTTTACAGGGGGGTTCAGGGAGTGTGTCAGTGTTTACAGGGGGGTTCAGGGAGTGTGTCAGTGATAACAGGGGGGTTCAGGGAGTGTGTCAGTGTTTACAGAGGGGTTCAGGGAGTGTGTCAGTGTTTACAGGGGGGATTAAGGGAGTGTGTCAGTGTTTACAGGGGGGTTCAGGGAGTGTGTCCGTGTTTACAGGGGGGTTCAGGGAGTGTGTCAGTGTTTACAGGGGGGTTCAGGGAGTGTGTCCGTGTTTACAGGGGGGTTCAGGGAGTGTGTCAGTGTTTACAGGGGGGTTCAGGGAGTGTGTCAGTGTTTACAGGGGGGTTCAGGGAGTGTGTCCGTGTTTACAGGGGGGTTCAGGGAGTGTGTCAGTGTTTACAGGGAGTTTCAGGGAGTGTGTCAGTGTTTACATTGGGTTCAGGGAGTGTGTCCGTGTTTACAGGGGGGTTCAGGGAGTGTGTCCGTGTTTACAGGGGGGTTCAGGGAGTGTGTCAGTGTTTACAGGGTGTTTCAGGGAGTGTGTCAGTGTTTACAGGGAGTTTCAGGGAGTGTGTCAGTGTTTACAGGGGGGTTCAGGGAGTGTGTCAGTGTTTACAGGGTGTTTCAGGGAGTGTGTCAGTGTTTACAGGGGGGTTCAGGGAGTGTGTCAGTGTTTACAGGGGCGTTAAGGGAGTGTGTCAGTGTTTACAGAGGGTTCAGGGAGTGTGTCCGTGTTTACAGGGGGGTTCAGGGAGTGTGTCCGTGTTTACAGGTAGTTTCAGGGAGTGTGTCAGTGTTTACAGGGGGGTTCAGGGAGTGTGTCAGTGTTTACAGGGGGTTTCATGGAGTGTGTCAGTGTTTACAGGGGGTTCAGGGAGTGTGTCCGTGTTTACAGGGAGTTTCAGGGAGTGTGTCAGTGCTTACATGGGGTTTCAGGGAGTGTGTCAGTGTTTACAGGGAGTTTCAGGGAGTGTTTCAGTGTTTACAGGGGGGTTCAGGGAGTGTGTCCGTGTTTACAGGGTGGTTCAGGGAGTGTGTCAGTGTTTCCAGGGGGTTTCAGGGAGTGTGTCAGTGTTGACAGGGAGTTTCAGGGAGTGTGTCAGTGTTTACAGGGGGTTCAGGGAGTGTGTCAGTGATAACAGGGGGGTTCAGGGAGTGTGTCAGTGTTTTCAGAGGGGTTCAGGGAGTGTGTCCGTGTTTGCAGGGGGTTCAGGGAGTGTGTCAGTGTTTACAGGGGGTTCAGGGAGTGTGTCCATATTTACAGGGGGTTCGGGGAGTGTGTCCGTGTTTGCGGGGGTTTCAGGGAGTGTGTCCATATTTACAGGGGGTTCAGGGAGTGTGTCAGTGTTTCCAGGGGGTTTCAGGGAGTGTGTCCATATTTACAGGGGGTTCAGGGAGTGTGTCAATGTTTCCAGGGGGTTTCAGGGAGTGTGTCAGTGTTTGCAGGGGGCTGCAGGGAGTGTGTTCGTGTTTGCAGGGGGGGTCTCAGGGAGTCTGTCAGTGTTTACATGGGGTTTCAGGGAGTGTGTCCGTGTTTACAGGGGGTTCGGTGAATGTGTCAGTGTTTACAGGGTTTCGAGGGAATGTGTCACTGTTCACATGGTGTTCAGGGAGTATGTCA